>NC_139499.1:4330646-4851296 GCF_008360975.1 Lichenostomus cassidix
AAATAATTGTTTAAACTCAGTGTTTAGTCAAGAGAGCATAAGCTTCATTGAGGCAAGTCCCCAGTGAGACTTAAGGATATGCCTAAATGCTTCCTCTGATTTGGGGAGTGAACAACTAACTGGCCTTTACTGGATTTTTCTCCTTCAGCTACACTTTCTTTTTAAAAAAATTAATCCCATCAAACTACTGAAAGGATCACCTCACTTCCTTCAAGTTTCTTCCCAACATGTATAAAAAAGATGGTTTATTGTCCTGAAACCAAACCCATTCCAGCCTGTCAAAACCTTTCTGTAAGGCAGCAGCGAGCTGAATAATACATTTCACATTAAATTACACAACTGTGTCATCGGGCTAACATTAAAGGTAAGTCATTAATAAAAAGAGAAAATAAAGTGGTCCTTAATTATACAAGACATTAAAAGGCTGAGTGTTTTGCTGCTGCGGCACCCTCGCTTTGTGAGAATAAACGTCTTAAGAGCAGTGTGAACTTTTCTCTGTGGAAATTGCAGCTCCAGGATAATCCCCTGCACTTGCTAATGCAGCTCCTGCTCTAGCTCTGTCCTCATGCCCCTCCTGGCTCCTCAGGCCTGTGCACAGAGCCAGTTTGAAAACCCCTGCCTCACACACACCTGGGGTTTAGCTTTTGTTTTGTTATTGATGGGGGACACTTTCAAAAGACTCAGGTGAAAGCACTTAATAGCTAAACCCCATTGATTTTCTGTAAAAATAGCACATCTCGGCGCTTTTGACAAACATCCGAATACACTTTGGAAACTGGAGCCTAACAGGATGAAGGCAAAGGAGCACAGGGGGAATCCAGGCATGGAGAGCTCGGTGTTAGGGATGGGTAACGAGGGTGGTGGCAGGGACAGAGAGGCATTTCTGAGCAGCAGAGGATGAGGGGCTTGCTGTCCTTCCTGCTGTCCCTGCTGCTGCCCAGCTCCCAGGAAATCCCACACCTGGGAATCCCCACAGCCCTGCAGCAGCAACCAAACCCCCATCTCCATGCATGATTCTTTCTTCACCCTGCAAGTGACAGCAGAAACTCCTGGGAGCCAGAATTCCTACAAAAACCCCACAGATTTAAAGCTTTTGGGGACTGCCATATTTTTTTTTTCCAGCCGAACACCTTTTCCCAGCAGAAGAGCAATCCTCTCTGCATTTCTTCCTGGCTCCTTTCCCCTCCAGCTTCCAGAAATGCAAAGCTCCCGTGTTGAGAGCCTGTCACCCCTCAGGGACTGAGAGAAGCACCACTTTGGGAGGCTCCCTGGGAATTCCTGGGGTTCCTTTCCAAGCCTGAGCTAAGGAAGAGCTCTCAAGCAGGAGCCCCAGCACATCTGGAAGCTCTGCACAGCTGCCCTGGGATACCCAAAGTCGATAACTGTGAGGGTGCCACAGCAAAAGCTTGGGGAAAGAAGGGTTAAGGACACCCAGGAATATCCATGATTTGTACTAAGGATAACCCTCCTCAGAGAAGGAGCTTTGCATTAACCTGCTTTTGAGGACTCCAGTCAGGTAGGCTGCAGATCTCTCCCCGGGGGCGGGTGGAGCCCGACTCCTCCAACAAAAACAAATTGGAAGGAAAATTTCCAAGGAAACATGAAAGGTTGTGAAAAGTGTTGGTTTGTGTGGAAAATTTTCGTCCTATTTTTTTCCTGAAAAACCAAATGCCTAAAAACAAAAGTGTTTTGGGCCAAACCCCTGAGTTTTTTATTTGTATTTAGTATTTGAATTTCTGAACCATAAAAGCAGCACTTTTCTTGGGAACGGCAGATCAAAAAAAAATCCCCCTAAAATTAATTTCCTTTTAGTTTGCATTTAAATTGTCTGTTTTATTATGGCACTAATTCTGGCTTTTTTTCCTTCTTTTTTTTTTTTAAAGAAACAAATTCTGCAGCATTGCAGTTATACCGAGATTCAGAAGATCCCTGTGTTGTGGATACAGCCTTTCATCAAGGAGACTAAAATTTTCCACAAAGTTTCAATGCTGGGGAGCCATTTAAGGCTTTGCCTCACGTAGCCAAATTGGCCAGGAATTAGTTTGTAAAGAAAACATGAGGGAATTAACCATATGCACGTCCCAAATCACTCCTCTACAATCTAATCAAATGGGTTTCTTTCTGTAAATGCCAATAGAATATTTGGTACATATTAAAGGATGCTAATAAAATTTGCAAGATGAAATGAGATTCCTGCCACGGACACAGTGTGTGCTCCTCCTTTGCACTTTCCAGGCTTCAGCAGCACAGTACAACAGGGTGCATGGGGTGTATTGAAATGAGTTTGGAAACTGGAGGGCTGTCTGGGTGATTTCCTTGTCTGATGGCACCCTCCCTCTGCTGCCTGCTAAATCATCCTTGCCAAACATTATTTACCCCTGGAGCTAACAAAAATGCTTTGAAGAGCAAGTCTCAGCATAGCAAGTGTTAAATATTTCACATGTGCAGGGGTAGCCTTCACATAAAAAGATGTCTCCTTTACCTCTCAGTAATTAACACATTTGAACTGTCCTGAGGTTAAAGGGAAAAAAAAAAAAAAGAGTATAAAACCAAAATAAACCAGAAAAAACCCTCAACACCAGGTAGAGACCAGACAGCTGAAGTTCATCCTGCAGTACATCCAGCAGTGCTAACCCCAGGAGATTGTGGGATGGGTTTGGTGGGTGTCCCTCACAGGGAGAACCCAAATTCTGCCCGGGCTTCCCTTCATTGCAGAGAAGCTTTGCTGAACTCAGAAGCAGACACTCCTACGTAAAGAAAATAAATAAATGAATAGAAGAATCTTAAAAGAGGTGGTCTCCATCCCCCTACATAAAACCAGCAAGGGACACACACCCTGAGGGGGACAGCCAGGGGAGGTGGCACTGGCTGCCATGGGACACAACAGAGCAACACCTCCATCCATTCTTTTCCAGTGGCACTCCAGGAAAAACAGCCTATGCCAAAGCATCTCCCATGCCCAGTCCTGCCCGGCTCTCCCAGCAGCACAATTCCTGCTCCTCAGCAGCCTTCAGCCAGGAGAAAGGAGCACATTTGTTAGAGAGTCCCCAGCTAAAACACCAACAGTGTGTTCTGGCTGCATTTCAGATCAACTTCCTCTCCATCTCTCACCCCCAGCCTTGGAAACAGTAGGTTGTGATTCATGTGCAGACACTGCTGTATTTCCATTATTATTAAACACTTATTCCTGCCTGTCCATGGGGTGGTACAGGAATTACTGCGAGTACAGATCCGCAAAACATCCTCACCATTCCACGTGTGGTGATGGCCACAAATATCCAGATAACTCATCTCTGTTCCCATTGTATAGACAGGATCTTAGATGCCATGGACAGGTTAAGTGTCCTGGTTTAATTCCCAGAGGTAACAAGGGTAGATGGAAAATAGGTCCTCATTATGGAAGGGCTAAACCAGGATGGGTTCTCCAAAAATCTCTCCAGAAAACCCAGCTGGAAATTTCACAGTGAAAGGTAAAATGTGCTGAAAATAAAAAAAACCACCTGATGCCTGAAGGTCACCCTTTTGAAATCCTGCAAAGCCTGTAGAGCTCCAGTACAGAAGAGGAATGTGCAGTGCCTTGGTGAAAGCCAGCACCACCAAACCTCAGCAGGGCCACGCTTTCACCTTCTCTCAGCTCCCTCGCCACAAAAGTATCCTTTGTAACTTCAAAAGTGGAAGGAAATTCAGGTGTTTAAACTCCCCATGCTCTCATCTATCCCTGCACTCAAATCCCACACGTGGATCCAGGGTCAGCCTCAGCACACGGAGACAGAGCTTCACCCTCCAAATCTTTCATGGTGCTTTTTCCAGCAACTCTGTCAAAGAGCTCCGATAAGGAATTATTTCCCTGAGCTCCCAATTCAGTATCACCGTGCCTGAGCAAGCTGCTCAACTCAACAATTCCTGTTTCAGAGTTATAGAGGCCAAGCCTAGCTAATCTTTCTTTATAATTCATTCCCCAAATCCCTGAATAACTTTGGCTGCCCTGCGCTGCCCCTTCCTCGCGCTCCGCCGTGCGCCACGCTCCCGTAATGAGGGAACTAAACCCTCACACAATGGCCTACGTGTTGTATTTCACATTCCCCACTGATTAATGCTGAATGCTTCCACACAGAACATCCACACGCTTTACACTTAATGCTCATATCTATCTATCTATCTATCTATCTATCTATATATATATATATATGTATACTGGAATAACCTTGCTGCTTTACTTTACAGCTGCCAATTTGTGCAGATTGCCGTAGAGTATTAGTCACTACCAGCATTTCCCTCCTCCTCCTCCTCCTCCTCCTCCTCCTCCTCCTCCTCCTCCCAACAGCCTTGTTCTCAGTCAGCATTTCACATGGCATTTCCTTTCAAGGTATCCATGGCTATTTTTGGCCCCAGAGTTCCTGGTATATTAAACGCAATGAGCCACATCCTGGGCTGGTGTAAATCTGCACAGCCCTAATTCGGTCAGGGGAGCTGGGCCAGTTCACAGGAGTGGAAACAGTCCCATAAATCTGTTATCAGACCAATACATTAAGGCAGCTTATTTAAACTACTTCTGCTCTGGTTGTGTTTATTCACAGATAACCCAGGGCAGGTAAGGCTGATGGTGCTGCACCACAGCAGGGACTGACTGGAGGTGAGGACAGACACACCACTCTGGTAATAATTAAAAACCTCCTCTCTTCGGCCTCCTTTTGCCTCAACAGCAATTTGTTTCAAACCCCAAAATGGGTGAAGACAATTTTAATGTAAAAGGGAAACAAAAGCGCAGCTAAAAGCGAACCTTGCCACACCTCCCCATCCTGAACTGTTTCCTGGTTGTGACATCCTCGATTTTCTGTCCAAAAGCCAATTTTTAACCAGTCTCTAGGCTGGTTTCAGGGCAGCCTGCTTCATACAGAGTCTTCTCAAACCCTTGACAATCCACCTCAGCAGCAGCTCCAAGTACTGTGCCTACAGCCTGCAGACACTGGAGAGGAGCAGGGCACAAGGGAAAAAGCCCAACCCATTAGACTCTTGCCTGAGCTCCTTAATGTTTTGAGGTGAATGATTTAGGCTGCAAGAAAAAGCCTCCTGACAACAAGATCTATTATTGCATGGAATAATCTTCCAAGGGAAGTGATGGAAACATTGCTGCTTGGCACACAGCTAGTGTTTGTCCAGACTAGTTTTTAAATATACAATCCTGAATTGGCAGAGGAAAAGTCTAGTCGAGGTAGTTGCTCTTATCTATCTCCATATTCCAGGATAAATCAGGTCATCTCCTTTGTTCTAGTCTAAAAATTGAGGAATGCACTTAAAACAATTCATGCAGTTTTAATCAGCTATGATCTCCCTTTTATGATCCACATGGGTTGTATCTTATTAAATTAGATATATCTAGCTGTTTCTTTTTAAT
This sequence comes from Lichenostomus cassidix, assembly GCF_008360975.1. NCBI lineage: Eukaryota > Metazoa > Chordata > Aves > Passeriformes > Meliphagidae > Lichenostomus > Lichenostomus cassidix. The sequence goes on from NC_139499.1 coordinate 4,336,042, forward strand.
CATCAAGTTTTTCTAATATAAGGCACTGTCTAGCACAGCTGGCACAACCAGGGCTGAGAACACCTTCCGGCCTCTCCCTGGCTATGCCCCAGGCTCCCAGGCAAGTAAATAAACCCCTACTTAAAAATAAAATCAAATCACTCCCTAATTTGTTTTTTGTCACTCAGAGAGCCTGGGACTGACTTTGAGAGGTCATGAGTGTTCATGGCTCTGGATAAAGTCACCAGCTGAGGGGAGCTGGGGTAAATTTCTGAAAGAGAAGGACTCAAAGGCATGGAGATAACACAGAACTTTTGTGATATAAAAACATGGAAAAAAGATCCATGCTGCAGGCTGAGTAAAGACTGAGAAGCACTGCATCCTGAGAGTGGGGATTTCAGCCATAGTGTTATTTTGAAAGATTAAATAATAGTTATAATGTTCAAAGCTGAGAAGGAAGCTGAGTCCTGCAGAGAGATTTGCTTTGAGAAAGATTGGGAGCTGCACCTCCTGGAAAAGAAAAAAAAAAAAAAAAAAAAAGAAAGAAAAAGATAAAAAGGAACATGTGCTATTAGCACATTCCTTTCTATTGGAATGTGAGGTTTTCCTCCCAGTGCTCCCAGTCCAGCTCCCCTCCCTCCCCCAGCAAAGGGGTCACAAGGGATGTCAGTGATGACCAGAGCCCCTTCAGCCTTGTTCATGCATCATCCAGCTGGGTAGGACATGGAGACAGCACTGGAAAATGGCAAATTCCTGCCCTTTGCCTTGCGATCCCAGGAATGACACAAAAGCACAAAACCCAAGGGAATTCCAAAGGGTACATGGATAGGATTCCCTTTATTTTGTACAGACCCTGATCCTGATCCTGTACCCACCACCCTCCAGTGCAAAGGACCCTCAATACCACAGATCACCAACTCACAGCATCTGCCCTCAACAGATAAAACCTCAGCTAGGCGGTTCTGTGTGATAATTCCATGGGATTCTGTCCATTTCTTATGATATTTAAATTATTCCTTGAATCCACCAGAAAGAAGTTTTTTAGTGGCGCAAAATTGTTCGAGAACCAATAAAGACACATTGGGATGAATGTAAAAAATGATAAATAAGATACAGAGCAGCCACTCCAGCAACTGTAAATTTGGATATGTTTTCTTTCCAAGGTCTCTATATCAGATCTTATCTCCTGTAGGAGACTGGTTTTCTCTCTCTCAACTCCCAAACACTCATCTATTGTTTTGAAAATGAAAAGCCTGACAGCAGAACAGGACGTCTTTATAAGAACGTGGCTGATATGAGAAAGTCACAGTAACTCTGGTATTGCTTGAGATTCCAACCACTGTTACTTAGTTCAGAGTCTGCACAGTTACTCCGTGTCAAATTTGGCCAAATTTTGATTAAAGAGCGTGCAATGGGTCAGAATACCAGGCAAGATTTAATAGAGGGCACAGTCATCTTTGGGGGCACTGAACAGTTTCTTAAGCAGGAATGAAGAACTGAAAATAATGCATGTTTTCCCAAGTAGTTATTTTGTAATTTTGACAGGGGTTTGTGAGCTTCTTCTAAATATGATGGCAAGTGGACTTCATCAAACATATCAAAGCAGATGACAGTATTTTGGTTATTATCAATTGTACTCTGTTGCTGCTTTTTGTCCAAAATAACTTAATTCCTAACCTGATATTCAAAGGGACAAATATCCTACTCCCCACAGTGAGGAGGTGCTCACTCACTGGTGTCTGCAAGCACTGTCTGTTCTTATTTTTGTGTCTGGAGCACTACTGCATTTAGTGAAGGAGTTCTGCCCCTAAAGGTACACATATGGATCTTTGAGTTCTCTGGAAAGCCAAAGCTATTGGGGGCTTCCTGAACTCCTTGTTATCGCTTTGAAGCATCTGGCTCGTGGTCAGCTGTTTCATGTTACTGACTTCTACATTTGTTTCTGAAGAAATTAGCACAGCTTCCTTCAAATGCTACATTCGGCAGTGGTTTTGGTTTTGATTGGAACATCTCGTTGTTCGTCTCGAAATCAAAGTCATTTATGGAAGCTGCAGGATTTTAATGTTTCTCAGACTCAAAAGCGTTTGTTTAGCCACCACCAGACAAGGAGAAGAATAAGAGACTGTCTGCTCTTGATTTAGTGAGACCAGATTTTTAGAAGAGCTCACAACCAGTGTCTGTCTTTGACACACTTAAAACTCCTTCGGACAGCCTGGGTATTTATTAGTGCTTAAATGAGAATGACTCTCATGAAAACCATGACCTCAGTGAACTGGACAGTTAATACACACTATATATTTCTATATTTCCACCTGAAGCAGGGGATTTATTCATAACTTCAACCTGCAATTTAAAAGCAGCTTTTGAGTCTCATTATTCCTGCACTGGTTCTATTGTTCCCCCAGAAGTCCCATCTGCACCACTGCTGAGCTGTGAGCTGCGCTCAGGAATTGCTGCCTCCTACAAAATGATATGCAGGACAAAAACAAAGAGACAGGATCTTCTTAGGTTACTTTTGTTTAAGCCTTACACAGAGAACAGAATAGATTAAAGCAGTGGGAAAATAAGAGATCAAGTCTTGTGATGTGGCACAGGGTGCTCCTTCCAGCCAACCGCACCTCATTTCTCTCCGCTGCTGCTTCCAAGTGGTTTTCTAGGATACCCCTGAGCAGAACTCATTGTAATAACTGGAGGAAATAAATTAATGGAGAATTACCGCAAGGTTCATCTAAGAGAAGGTTTGATAAACAACACTTCCAGGCTGAGATATTCAGCACAGCCTGAGGAATGTGGACTTTCCCACTCCCGACAAACGGAGCGGGTGTCTCTGAGTGGGGCTGGGAAGTGGCTGCCACAACCACCAAAAGCAGTCCTGCGTTTCAGGTGCAGCCAGAGATCGAGAAGTGCCCTAAAACTGAAAATTTCTGACAGGAGGTAAAACAGAAAGCATCTGACCCATCCAGCTGGCAGTGCTACCAGGCTCAGGCTCAGCAAGAGAGCTCCAAGGGGAGTCACAGCCTCTGTGCTCCCAGTGTCTGTCAAGAAAATTGTGCAATCTTCAGATGGAGGAGGCAGAAAAAGGGACAACAGGGGAATCACAGCCCAAATGCCACCCCAGACACAGAGAGATGGCCCACACATGTGCAAACCAGAATGAAAGCTTATAAAAATCTGGTCACATTAAATATTATCATATTGCTTCTGTCTGGATTCTCCCCAGGCAGAGTCCCTCCTTGGCAAAAGGATAGCTCATCCCTGAGCATTACATTATTTAAGTCTTTTCCAGCCCAAGAGTTAGGCAGACCTTAATTGGTGCTGGGCTTTAGGCTGGCTGGCTGAATGGACAAAATGTTTCCCACTTGAAATGGTTTCGAAACCACCACTGACACCTCTGCAGCCACAGGTACACCAGGTACTTCTGTATTTTAAAAAAGCAACACACACCTCCCTGGCACTCTGAACCCAGATTCTACCTCATTTGTACCCATAGGATGCTGGTGAAGTCATCATGATTGCACAGGATAAACGAAGGTTGACGTTGGCCTGTTTAAATTGGGATTTTTTTTAAACCTGTATATTCTTCCCATTGCTAAATCTTTTACAGAGGCTACTAAGGCAGAGAGCTGCTGAGCTAATCCTCTTTGACTCCCTGCCATCCTGGCAGGTACAGCAAAGCCTAAGGTAAAGTGGAGCATCAAAAGGAAAATTAATGTCTTCTAACAGCAATTAGAGGAAATTATTTAGATATAAATCTTGTTTTATATCTTCTCATACTTGTTTTTCAATCTTTCCCCTTTGATTTTTTTTTCCTTTCAGGCTTTTCAGAAAGAAACATTTAAAATCCATCCTGTAAACCAGTGGCATAATTAGCTGCATGTTACACCTGGTATTTTACTCTTCTACAGAGTAATTCCTTTGAGCTTTCTTTTTTACTAAGCCCCGAGGTCTCCTGAAACTGAATCTACTTGTTCTCTCATCTGCTGGCTGACAGGAACCAAAACCCAGGCAGGGACTGTGGGGTGCCCTCCTGCCACCCCTCTGGACCCCATAACCATGGCAGTGGGTGACAGAGGTGCCAGGTGTGCCCAGACCTCCGAGGGCAGGTAAATCCACCTCCTGGTTGCCAGCACTTGGCCTGTGCCACGGAGCAAAGCATGTAACCTAATTGTGCTCTGATAACATCAAACAGAGTCTCTCTGATCCAGCTCCTGGCACGCAGCCACCTTATCTGGGGTCCGATCTGACAAGCCTGCCGATTGATCAAATCATTATCTGCTGGTGTAGGTGTATCAGCCAACACGAGCCAAATTCCTCTGCTTGCTGCTGCTCTCTCTTTTCCAGGGAGGATCCATGCTGGCTCGGCGCCTTCCCCGCGGTGCTCGGCTCGTGCTCACCCAGGGCAGCCCTGCTTGCTGCTGCCCCAAAAGAGGTGCTGTGCCCATGGGGGTAGCTGAGAAAAACCTGCAAAAACCAGAGAGAAAAGCAGTTATCTCTTCTCGGCACGGAAATGTCCATTCCCAAAGAGAGCCCAGCACTGCCAGCCCTTCCAGCTTTGCCATGTCCTCCAAGCTTGGCTTGTGTTGTGCAGAAAGTGGCACTGGAACTTTTGGGCTCTGTTTCCAGCTCGCTGTTCCTACTCACAGGATGGCTTGTTGGTAAAAATCTCAGCTACTGCACCTCTGATCTCCACACTCACCCTGTCCCTGGAAATGCCTTCCCCTAGAAATGCATCCCCATTGCTGCCCACAAAGGACAAGGCCTCACTTTTACAATTCCCTCTTTCAGCACCAGGCTTCTTAAAATCTGCAAACAGTCTGGGAACAAGGTTTCCCTCTGAGCAGAGTCACATAATGACTGCTGCTTTTGAGAAGGTTGAACTGGACATTTGTCTGGAGCTACACCTGAAGTGGTCCAGCCTGGAGGGCTGAAGGTACCCAAGGCAGACAAGAGCAAAGCCAACACCAACTGCAGATCCTGGCAGGCAACTCCTCATTTTGGGCAGCTTTCCCATCCCAAGAGGGTGAGGAGAGTAAAATGGGGTTTAAAGTGTCAGGTGGCCCTTTCTCAAAGAAAAAAAAGAGGCAGTCAGAGAATCATACAATGCCCTGAGCTGGAAGGACCCACAAGGAGCAGTGCAGTCCAATTCCAGTCAACCACACTGCAAAGCTCTGCAGTCACCACTGATCACCAAGCTCGTGGTGAAGCCATTCAGTTTGTGACAAATCCCATCTCATCAGTCCCCAAGGGATGAAGAAGACACAGGTGGATATTTTCCCCAAGAACAAGCGTTCTCCTCCTTTTGTAACCTTCAGCCTCAGAGTTCCACAAAGGGCTTGGCAGGGCCAGGAGATGCTGTACCCATTTTAGCACCACTGATTCAGGTCAGCATTTCATCTGAGCACCTCGTGGCACTTCCCGGAGTCCTATTTCAAAGTAAGCTATCCAAGGTAATTTATTTGGTTTATATGCTTTATTTTATCCACATAAATCATGAAACAAAGTCCATAGGGAACAGGCACTCTATACTTATCATAATATGTAACTTAGTTCCCCAGAGACTGAGTATGTACAGAACAGCTAATAAATGGTTCAAAAAAAACCCTGGGTCATTAAATCTTGTTTTATATCTTCTTGTTTCCATCAAAGTATGCAGGAGTGGAAATTCTCTTTCTAAGACAGGCTCCTACTTTTCAGCCAACTGGGAATAGAGCCAGCTGAAAAGAGAGAACCCCACATACAGCACTGACAGCTGTGCACAAAATTCATGAGCTCAAGAGACAGACTGCTGCAGAGACAGGTGTCCGAGATCTAAGTTTAGCTTGGAAGATTAAAACAGTATCTACTAAGAATGCATTTATTCTAATCCTCTCTGTGCTAGAAACTACACATGCATCACTGATGTACACATCCTGGAAACATCCGAGATATGTCTTTCTTGTGTAGGATTTTATCCCATTGTGCTCAGGGATAAAATAGGTTGGTGCTAACACCACAGACATGCAGGAGGCAGGCAGAGAGATGTTCCTGCTGTCTGGGGAAGGGCTGGGAGCAGTCAGGATCCATGGCACAGAGAGGTGGGGTCCAGGCTCTGCCCACCCTGGCAGAGAGCAGCCCCACCCCAGATGTTCCCAACAGAGCGAGGATGTCTTATGTAAATAAGAGCTGGGAGGCAGATCAGGTGTGGCTCTTGCAAGACAAATGTGCTTGGGAATTATGTATGATTCCATGTTTAGCTGCCCTGGTACAAATCCAGAGTCATTCTTTTGATCTTAAGGCAGCACTGCTCTAAATACACATTCAATGGGAGAATGTACTCACTGTCCTCACAGGAGCCACAGGTACAGGAGGACTTGGCTGTGGCACCTCCCCAGTGGAGCTGCAGGCTGGAGGGAGGTTCTTCCCCTCACTGGCCTGATGGGGTGAAGAATCCACTTCCTTGTGACAACCACAGGTAGAGCAGAGCAGATTTTGATGCCTGAAGCTTGTAGTCCCTAAATTAGAGACAGCCTGAGAAGGCAGGAGACCCAGAGTTAAGATTCTCAAGAAACAAAGGATGAATCACATATTTAGGATCATGTGATGTAGTTCAGTTGCATTTATAATTGTCTATCAATACAGGTAGAAATTATCATATGTTAATAAAAAGAACTTGATAATTTGGGTGACATCAAAGTCACAAAGTCAACAGCAAGACAGGCTGAAAAAACTTCACCTCCTTCACTCAATGAAACACGGGGCAGGTACTCACCTCTGGGAAGCTAGAGAGCAAAATTCCTGGGCTCATAACAGAAGCTTTACAGATTCTTCCCCCTCAGAACGTTTTGAACCATAATGCTGGAATTTTTAGAAACTATTATCTCTCCTAAAGAAACAGAGGGCAGGGTATTTCAAAAGGGCAGAGTTACTCTTTAACCACAGGATTCCTCTACATCTGTCATTTCCACAGATTCAAGAAAATTCCCCAGTTTTGTTCGGGGGTGGGGAATGGAATTTCACGGTCTTGAAAATTTGCAAATACTCCTTTAATTCAGCGCTTTCACAGGGAGACAACATATCACTGCTCAGATCTCATGGCAAAGCTGCTCCTAAGGCTATCACAGAGATTACAGCGTTGGCGCCAAGCGGCACAGAATTACAATACATGGCTGGAGCTGCCATGCAATTCCTGCAAGCAGGAGTAATCCCTCTCCTTGCATCATCAGCCCCAGCCAGCAGGAGCTCATGGGATGGGTGCTCCAGACGACGTGGGGGAGGACAGGAGCAGGGAGGATGTTTTTAATTTTATGTGTTTAACATATCTGTAATGGGCACCTGAGAACTGGAGCTGCGGAGGAACTTTTCTGCAGCCTCTGGGAAAAACTCTGCGGGGAGTTGGAGGGGATGTGGAGGAGAGGAACAGGGCAGAGCTGCAGCCAGGAGCTAAAGCAGCCTAGGCAGGGGTGGTCAGAGCCATGCAGCTGCAGAGGCTGTAATTCTGAACAGTCCCACAGCAGGCAGAGAGACCTCTGCTCACTGGGGAAGAACTCTCCATACCCACCATACCCATCACCCAAGGCTGGGTCAGGTTCTCCCACCACTCCAGCATCCCAAACACCTAGGAAATTAATAATAATGATAATAATTACAAGTAGTAGTATTGTCCTACAAACCCCCACGTGGTAGGGAAGCACTGGCTGTCCCCACAGCACAGGAGGGCACAGGCTGAGCATTTTGCCTCAGAATTCCCCATAAAGTGTGGCAGACTTCCAGCATGTGGTGCTTTCACAGCAGGATCAGCTTTCCATGCCCAGGACTGGTTTAGGGAGGAGCAGTGGGAACTCCAGGGCTGCACTCAAAGCCTCCTCCTTGGGCTTTCCCACAAGCACATGCTGAAGTGACTCCCAGTTAGCAACTCATCACAAAATGAAAAACTTCTTCCCCTCCCCTCTGCTTCCAGGGCAGCTCATGTGTGAGCTGTTTCACTTTGTCTGCAGGCTCCTCAGGGCTGGGCCTTTGGGGTTTTCTTTGTGGATTCCTGCCCTAATACAGTAGGAGACACCAAGAAAAAGGAATAAAAAAACCATCAGTCCAACACTGATATCCACGGACATCCCTCGGGTTTCTGACAAGTGTTTTGGCCTTGTTGAGACTCCTTGGTAATTCACAGCTGTTCCTACCTCTCCCTGGATCACCCTGGGACCCCAGACCCTGCCAGCCTCAGGACACCACGGGAGGGCTCCCACCCCTCACAGCACTGAGACCCTTCAAGGAAGGGTTTCTGCAGCCCATGAGCTTAAAACTTAAGAAGAAGAAACACTACTCTGTACTTGAAATGGAGAAAACAGCCTGGGCAGTGAATCCAACAACTGTCCCAGAGTTAGACCCCAAAGGTCTTCTTTCCAGGGCTTGGGATCATCCTCACCATCCTCCTCCAGCCACCTCATGTCAACAGAGGAAACAAGACCCCAGTGAGCCAACAGGCTCATTCTTTTCTCCTCCTAACATATTACGAGGCCACTAAATTAAATGGCATGCTCTTTAATTCCTCAGCTTTCAACCCTTCCCAAGCACTGCTTCTTTACAGATTTCAAACCAGTTTGACAATACACGGTTTCTTTTGGTGTACGTGTGAGTTTTGGGGCAATATTTAACAACTAAATTAGATGTGTGCGTAAAACACACACAATGCCTAGATATTAGGTGGGGTCTTGTTTTATAAAGGCAAGAACAAAGACCTTTATATTGCAGCAGGGCAGGAGCAGCCCAGGTTTGTGCCCAGGTTCACTGCTGGGAAGTGAACTAATAGCTGGGGTGTTTTAGGCACCATTATTCACTGCTTTTGCATTAAGCCGTTCGCATTCTTTGAAATTCCATTTTAGGCTGCCCCTATTATTTTTAATCCCTGCAATTTCCAAGGCCCCTGTGGCAAAGCTCTGCATCCTGGCATGGTGGAAGCTCCACACCATGCCTGAGCCACAGTACAGAGGCATCAGCTCAGTGTCCTGTGCTCTCTGGCCAGAGGCCAGTGCCCTTCAAACCAATCTGCACATGGCCTAATCAGAGCTGTGGTCGGCTCTGTATCCTCAATTTGTTGAGTCACATCAATTTGCTGAGTTTCCTCTCCCTTTAGGAAAACATGCAAGTGCCGTTTTCTAAACATATTAACTCTCTTCAGGCTATTTTGTTGTGTAAACAGAAAGACAAGTGACTGGGCATTGCAGGCGAGGAACTGATGCTCACTGCAGCCTGAATTCTTTGCAACTTCACCAGTTTTGTTACACTAATATGTGTTTTGTTTCATGATGCCATTTGGAGAATTATGCTGCACCCTTTTTCCTAGACGACTCCAGCTTAACTACAGCTGGAATAAAAGCATTACACCACAGGGGAGGGATGTCCTCCAGTTAAACAGAAAATGTTGCACATCTTCATCCATGCTCAGAGACCCTCCCAACGCCCAGAATGCCAATGGCATTAACCCTGAGGTTTGCAAAGCCACAAATTGCCACCCTGATCCTAGAACCTTTGCTCAGTCACAGGTCAGAGATCTTCCCTCTGCTGCTGATCCTACAGCCTGGTGCTCTCCTGAACCACATCTGGAGGCAGCCCAGGCAGGAGGCACAGAAGCCAACCCACAACAATCCCACCATTCCCGCTTCTCACCGCTCCTCCCCAGCTCTGCTGCTCCCTCTGCCCACGGGAAAGGCAGCCTGGCCTCCAAACAAGTCCCAGGAGGGCCCAACTTGCAAATGAGGAGGGCAACAGAACTGGCTTTGCTGCAGGCTGCAGAAACAACTGACAGACTGGTTAAGGTAACTTCAAGGTCAACATCAAGCTGCTGTTGACATTCCCTTGATTTTCTGCCTGTATCTTCCATCAGCCTCTTCCCAACACTTCTGGGAATTACCATCACCCTGATGGCTGCTGTCCACCCCAGAACTGGTTTTGGAAAGGGCTCTGTGTGCTGTTACTGAAGCACACCATAAAACAGGATAATTCCTAGGCTGCCCCTTTGCAGGATGTTTTTCATGCCACCATGCACAGCTGGTACAAAGGTAAAGATTTTCAGCTTTCTTCCCTCTGTACAGCAAAAACTAAAGCCCAATATTTGTTCCCTTTTGTGTAACAAGATCACAACCAAGCTGCCAATCATCTGGCCAAGGGGGTTATGCAAGAGTCAGGTTTACTGTAAAGTTGTACAAATTTTATAGGACCACAAACACTTTAACTACCATGATGCTTAAAACTCAAGAGCATTTGGAGAACAAGGAGAGTTATTCAGGCTCCACACCATTTTGGCTGCATGTTTTCCAGGTGTATGATTTCACCACATGGAAAAACACAGCCATTGCCAAAGTGAACTCATAAAAACCTTTGATGAGTAAAGTTTGGATAAGCACAAATCATTTGAACCGACAGTTGGTCCAATTCTCAAAGGGGTTTGGCAGACATAATATAATTCGTGGTTTCACACACAGGCCATTTTTCCCTTCCCTCCTCCCCCCCAGCCTTCATGAATTCGGAAGATGTTGTTCTAGAAGGTGCACTGGGTTGGGTTTGCTCTGTTTTTCTTTTCCCCCGAAGGGTTAGGCACCACACTCTTGCAACTCAAAGCCATTTGGGGCTGTGAGTAAGCCAGCAAACAGGTTTTCCAGAGCTGTGTTTAGATAGTTGCATGATCTGCCTAATAGACATAAAAAAAAAAAAAAAAAGAAAGAAAATAAAAATTAAACTCTGGGTCTCTCACCACCCATTTGCTAGCAGGCAGGTAATATAAGGCAAAGGCTTTAACAATCTCTTCCTCTGACACATTGGAACATGTTATTTCAAGATGTGTGGCGTCATTTAAGGCTGTGCCATGAGATAACAGACTATTTACATCTCGGGGCTGGGAGCAGGGTTGCTACAGCTTTTAGACATTATTGACATAATATTTTCTTTGATAAACAATCTATCAGGAAATTGTCATATTCATGACTGAGGTAATGCCAGGGACTGAGCAATCCTACACGGTGCAGGAGGCAGCTAGAAATAGCACAAACACAAAGGAGAGGACTCCTGCTCCAAAATGATTTTGTTCAGCCCTGCTGGGGAGAAAAGAGTTCATTTCCCACTCCTATCATCCTTCTCTATCCACACAGGTAGATCCAGCAGGCAGCAGAGCTTGTGTCTCTGTAAACACAAGCAAAACTTGCTTGTTCCTCCAGAGTTGGAGTGAAACACTCATCCTGTAAACAGAAACTTTGAAGTTTTTCCATTAATTAGGAATTTTTGGGTATTTGAGCTGTAAAATCCTGTGTTTTGCACTCCATGATGCAAGTGAAAAATGGGTAGAGATCAGATGTTTAATTTTTAGAGTATGAATTGTAATTCTCAGTAGAATTCATGTACCTCATCTTGAATAAGTCAGCATGTTCCCCTTGGATCAACAGACTTCCAGCAAATCAGTAGGGCTTTTTTCCGCACATTTCATTTGAGGAATTTTGCCACACTTCAGGAAGAATTTGTAAACTGACATTTGCTATTTGTAACTTCCCAATGTACAAACAAAATCTAAAATTTTAAAATTGCCAAAGCAGCAACTTTGGGTGGTCCCATGAGGTGTCCCTGTCCCCTTGCTCAGGTGTAAGAGAATCAGCAACACACAGAGCTTTTTGAAATTAATTCACTCCCCATGCAAGCTTTGCTGTATTTCCTTATAAGCCTTTCCAATAAATACTCCTGAAAATTCATGCCTGCAAATTCACTGGATGGAATAATCAGGGTAAGCACATGCAAAGCGAGAAGCAAACTGAATCACCTTCTTGTTTGCTTTTTTGCAGTTTGTCCTGTCCGCGCGATTTGTCACAACCCTCCCTCTTTCCACCCTCATGAATAAATCAGATTTCCTCCCTCAGGAGCTCCAGGGATGGGACAGAAGTTGCCCTCATGGGAGTCAGAGGCAAACCCAAACCAGAGGTGAGGACAACAATCTCAAATCACCCAGCAAGGCCAAGTTTTTCTGCTGGTGTGATAGCTGTCCTTGTCCTTCAAAACATCCCTTGGGTCTCAGGTGTGCCCTGCAATGTGCACAGCACTGGGGAGGTTAAAAACGTGCTGGGCATTCCCTCTGTCCGTAGGATTTAATCCCAAGCAGCTCCCTGACTTCAGTCGAGGCTCTAAGTCGTGACTTGCTGCCACGTTCAGCTTCCTGGGCTGCTCTGAAGTGCTCAAGCTCACACAAGCCTAACGATTGCCCTCACTTCTACAAGCATATTCATGTTTGCTGTCAAACGCATGAGCTACTTTTCTGCAGGCTATTGCAAGAGAGCAACCAGTAATTACTGCAACTGCACAAAACGCTTTTTTATTTAGAAAAGTGTTTCAAAATGGGTTTGGTGATTATAGCATCGCTCTCCCAAACTAGGGAGTTGCTGGCAAGCAGTTCTGCTCTGGATTTGTAGAAGGTTGATGCACTTTGATTTCCTACAGAATAACATTTCCTCTGCCCTTCCCTTTCCATCCTGCATGAACTGATTTTTACCTTCATTCTTATTCTGTGCCTTTGGGGGCATAAGGGAAAATTTCCAAACAGGAGGAAGTGTCCTAGAGCACAACAGAAATGCACATTCAGTCATTACCAAAGCTTTAGAACACAATTTCTTTGTGGAGAGAGGCTGCAAACCGTGGGGAGCCCTTGGGAAAGGCGCTTCCCTGCACGTACTCAGGATGGCACCAGAGCTGGATGTCTGGAGCTGGGTTTGCAGTTTACACCTCCCAGCAGCACTTCCAGAAAAGTCTCGGCGTTATTAAATACTAAACAAAGTGCACACTTTTGATAATCCGACTTTTATTTGGTTATCTAACTCTGAGTTCTGAACGCTTTCCAAAAAAATGTCCTGCCTCTCTCAGAAGAGATCCCAAAGCCTCCAGAGTTCTAACAGAGAAAAAGTTCAGGAAGCAGAAATTCAAATTGCAGCTCATTAGTTACATTTATGAAATCGAATTAATATATATTACTATAGGTAATATATATTTATAGACCTGTTTATATAGCAACTTACAAATATGGTAGATTAATACACTATGCTTGCTGTATAAAGTTTTAATATGTATTAGAGGAAAATTCTACAGGCCCCCAGTGAGCTATCCTTTCCACTGAGTCTCATGTTTACACCAACTCCAGCTGTTTCTTTGGACATCAGTGAGGACTGTCAATAGGACTTCTCCCACACATGGTATATAATTACAAATTCAATCCTTGAGTGACACCAGATTTCACAGATTTAGAAACTACATAAAATCATACATCTCTAATTAGCTTTTAATCAAGCACCGGCGAGTAAACATTTAAACAGCTGAGCCCAGACCCCCCTTTTGGAAAATTGCATCCACTGACAATTAGTGTTGGAAACTTTTCCTATTGTCCTTTTGCAAGAAGAAAATATTGTTGTGATTAATTAAGGCTGGTTAATGGGCAACTGGGACATCTTTTCCACCACTGGTTAGAAGGTGAAGGATGAAGATAATCTGGAAATGGGGGTTTGGAGTGCTCAGATCTCCTATTCCTCTGCTGCCCCACAGTTTTCTAAATACACACAGTTATTTATGCAAATCTCTAGCTCAGGTAACTTACAGAACCACTGTTCTTACACCACTGTTGCAGACACTTCAGGAGGTATGACATCACAGAAATCATAGCACCATTCACAGGGACAGAAAACTGTTCAACATACCTGCACTGCCCATTTCTTTCAATTTTTCTTTGTTTGATTGAAATCCTCAGCCCTCACAGAGCACCTACTGGATTGGACTCCCCTTATTCATCCCTTTATTTATGAATGAAAGCATCCTGAGGCAGAAGGTGTTGTCCAGATCAGAAGCAGGCAGAGTTTCTCAGCTCAAACTTTTATCCCAGCCCAAAGAAAACAGGCATATTTGGGTCAACAAAAATATTGCAGATTTATGTTGGATTTGTCACTTCAGCTGAAAAAATAAAAGTCATCAGCCTGAAAGTGCTTACACATTTTCAAACTGAAATTAATAAATTAATTTCAATTAACAAGAAAATATTGCAGGCACTTTAATGAAAGGAAGCATTATGCATAGAATCAAACAGCATTTTATTCAACCTGAACCAATTCCCCTTTTTGGTCCCTTTACTACTATCACCATCCCTCCAGAATCTTTTTAAGAAACATTTCCCTTGCAGCTTTTTGGAGCAGACTGTTCAGCCTGTTTATTCCCTGCAGCATTTCAACTCCTTACTGCCTCTTCCAGGAAAATCTGTGCCTACCAGTATCAAGACTACCATAATTTAGAAACCAGAGGAATTCTTGCTGGAGACAAAACTGTTCCATTTACTGGTAATGTTAAGGAATCAATCCCTGATCTTACCAGAAATCTGACAGGTTTGTTATATTCTGGGAAATCTAACAGAGTGGTGGAAAGCAGATTTTGCCCATGCCCAGCCTGCTGGGACAGGAGCTTGTGAACATTCACCCTCCTTAGCCAAAAACTTTTTTTACTCATTCCATCCAAGAAAATGTTCCTTAAAAAAAAAAAAAAAAAATTAAAAAGTCAGATCCCCCTCAGCCACTGTCACCCAGGGGTCAGAAACTACTTAAAATACATAGCTGGATCTGAAGGAGTTTAATGGTGTGTAACGACAGATACAGAGCCCCTCCAGCTGGATGTCACAAAAATTAGAGTAGTCATTTTACAAGGAGATGTGGGAAGAGGGATCCCTTCACTGATTCTTCCACCAGAGCTCCAGCTAATTACCTGCCAGATGGACAGGGCTGTGCTCAGAGGGCTTGGCTGCAGAGTGAGGGGTGTTTAACATCCCCTGGCCTGCCTTGCTGCTGTCCCCTGCCAGTCCTTCACCTCTGATTCCACATGAATGCTCAGGCTGGAATGCCCAGCTCTCTGCTAGGACATGGGTATGGATCTGTTGGCCATTCTGGCCATGCTCAAGGACATTTCTGCTCAGAGATTTGCTCTCTTAGCAGCTGGGATGGGCCAGACTGCTCAGCCAGGCTCTCAGTGCAGCCATTGAATAGTGAACCTTCCCTCAGTGGTCCCAAATTCCCACACAGCCATGAAATGCAGCCTCTCCTGCTGGGAATAGGCTCTGGATTTGGGGACACAACAGAGTGGGACAGGTTTGGCCCACAGTGAGTCAAGGAGTTGGAGGATTCTTTGCTAAAATCCATTCACAAGCCTTTTTGGCTTGGAACCATGAGAAAACACGGGGTGTTCTTTGTTCCCAGTGCTTCTCCATCCCTCCCCACCTGGCTCCTGCCTCTCCAGCAGAACAGCTTGGGATTGCATCCTTGGAAAGAGCTGAGAGATGCCTGTCTCCTTTCTGCAGTCTGAAGGGAAAGGAGCCCCATTTCCCAAACATCCAACACGGGGAGAGATGTTCAGAAGAGTTTCCTTAAGGTTTGCAACCCTATGGCAGAATTCCCAAAAAATTCTGCACTGAATTTTTTGGGAATTCTGTGGAAAACTCCACAGGGACTGTGCAGCACTGGGGATATGATCTGTCCAGCCACGGTGCTGGCAGGAGCACAGCACAGGGAACATCTGCATGTCCAACACAGTTTGGGACAAGATTACTTGCAAAGCCCAACTGTGGAATCCTAGTGAAGAAAACCTCTTCATCAGGGAGAACACACGAAGCAGAAACATCTCTGGTTCTCATTCCCACCACTTCCTCCTGCCAAACCAGCCCTTCATCTCCCAGCCTGTGCTGCCGTGCAAAGCTGCATCTCAGCCCAGCTTGTGGGATTACAGGAGATGGTGTGTGGAGGGGAAAACCCCTCCTGGTTGCAACAAGCACCTCACCCTGTCACCAGGACACAGTTTGGATGGCAAATGTGGTCCTGTTCAACTGAGCAGCATCACAAATTACAGTGCAAAGGGAGACCACACCCTGGAGGAGGGAAGGGAATTGATGTGCAGCAGCGTGACAGGGCTGGACAGAGGCAACAAGACAACAATTTCCATCACACCAAAGCTGCTAATTGGAGTTTAACTTGTCTAACCAGCCCCTGTAGAGCACATCAAGGACAAATCTGCTACCACCCTGGAATTTGTACTCTCAGGTCTGCATTCCTGGTTTGCCAGTGTTTAATGTGTGTTTCAGGCGGAGCCAGAAGGGCTCTTGTAAAATTGATGTTGAATTGTGAGCACAGACCAATGGTGGGAATTCACCTGGATAAATTACCAATGGGGTAATTTGAGGATTGGTGTGGTGGAATGAAATTTGCTTCATCAGAATCCACAGCTGATCAAATTCAGACCCCTGTGCACAGACTTCCCAGACCCAAGGCAATCAGTGTAATCACCAAGTTTTCAGGACAGAATTTGATTAAGGACACTAAATATTATCTCCGAAAGCAGTGAGTTTTCCTGGAATTCTACACAAAGCCTGAGCCTTGCAAACAGGTGTTGTGGGATGTGGAAGACACAAGAAAAGCAGCATGAAAAAACCAGCATGTGAGGTCTTTTATCAATATGTATCTTATACAATATCACGGCTGGAAATACAGAAATACAGAAATGGATGATGACCCTGCCACAGGACAAAAGAAACTATTCCAGCCACACCTCAGCATCCCCACCAGAGACCCTCCTTCAGCACTGCTGACTAAACAGAGAAGTTTAAACACCAGATAGAGACCCAGGCTGGCACCTGAGGTGCTGTTGACCCAGAGCTAAACTAATTAGCCCATTTCCTTTTCAAGTGTTCTCAAATGCCACTTGGCCGCGTCACTCCACACCGGAGAGCTCCAAAGCAGACTAATTACACTGGCAAATGTTTGATTGAAAATTACACTCCAATGGGGTGGACTGCAAAAGGTTACCTCCCTCTCCATACAAGAGGCCTGATTCAGGACTCTGGGGCAGCTCCCCTTTAAAGTCAGTGTAATTCTGCAAGCACGGAATAGAGAAAAAATAAACTTTTTTTTGGCACACAGGCCAGAGTCATTTTACCAGCAGTGCCCCTGTGATGCTGATGCAGCCTAAAGGTGGCTGGTGAGCCTTGACTGGCTCAGATGTGGGCAAGGAGGAGGGAAACACCACGTTATTCTCCACTGACAGCAGCCCAGAGGCACAGCTCAGCCAGAATTTTAAGCAGCTAAAATGCTAAGCATCGAAGTGAGATTCTGTCCCAAAACTTCCTGTGGGTTACGTTTGCACCTCAGTTTCTCCACCTGTAAAATAATAATTACCCAACACACCAGTTCTTGTAGGACTTAATTAGCACTTGTCAACCTCTTAGAGCTCCTCAAGGGAAGAGGAGCTGTGCACCACAAAGTACTAATTAATGGACGAAGCCTTTGGAACAAAGTATACGATTCTGTTGTTGTCACATCTAATAGAGTCATGAAAAACCAGGGCTGGAAGGGATATCAAGAAGTAACCTAGGCTGTCCCCCTGCCCTGAGGCATGATCAAGTATATCTAAATGACTCTTGATAGATGAACACCCCTAAATCTTGGGATGCTGGAGCTGGGGATTAAAATAGATGAAATGGGCTCGTGGTACACGTGTGTTGGGCTCTGTGGCTCTGCTGAGCTCCCAGCAACACTCCTCACATGTGGCACACAGAGCCTCTCAGGGCTCTCAGTGCTGGAAGAGGCTTTGCTGCACCCACAGAGAACCACTGAGCTTTCTGACTCCTCTTTACTGCAGCCCAGGCAAGAAAAAGCCCCATTGCAGCACGAGAGCTCCAGATCTCAAAATTGGAATTGGTGAGACTCACAAAATGGGGAAAGCAGGGAACAAAGCAGAGAGGTGTGAAAGGATCTGCTCGTGGTTGGGAGGAGATTCAGCCAGAACCAGAAAATCAGCACAGGTCACCCAAGCCTCACACATGGCTGGGTTGCAAGACTTCCACTCTGTAATAGCTTCAGATCATTTCTGTTATGTTTTTCCCATTTTTCTCTCCCCTATCCAACCCCAAGAGTCCATCTAAAATACCATTTGGCTTAAGGTATCATTCAGATGTGGCTACTGAAGCACTGCACAGCCTTAAGTGTAAAATTCCCCCTTTTTTTTAGCTACACAGAGATTTTTAGAGGGTTTTGTTAAATGGTTTAATTGTAAAAATGTGTCAATTCAAGCCATCTTTCCAAGACATACATGCAAAGTACAGTAGGAGATACCTTTCATTTGATTAACTTCACACAGGAAAGCTTTTGAAACTTATACTTTCTTCATCAGCCCAGTGGATAAAAGCTAAGCCAGGCAACTGATACAGCACTGCAGAAGTTTATTAAATTAACCAATTAAACTGAGGCAATATACAATTTACAGAGGCCAAGGCAAACAATAGAAGGTGGAACACACTCCCGGGGCTGAGGCAATCGAGTCGTGTCAGCATTTCCATTATGAAGCTACTGCAGAGTTATTGTGGGAGGTGTGTAATAAAAAAAAATTAAAAAAAAAAAAAAGAAAGAAAATAGCTTAAACCACTGAATTCAGTCATTCTTAGGGATTCCCAAACATGCCCAGGCGGATGGAAGAGCAAGACACAAACCAGTTTTTCCCTAATTTTGTCACTGAAATTAGAAAGGAGGAGTGGCCTGGGGAAACAGGTTGGCAGTTCCAGGGGAAACAAAGGGAGGCTGGTCCTGCACAGTGCCCTGCTCCTGCCTGACTGAGAACAGGACCTTAATGAAGGTGATTAATCAAGTGCAGCACGTCTGTGGGCTGAGGCTGAGCCTGCCCAGTGACAGAGCTCTTGGTGGGGATGCAGCACATCCTGTCCTCTGCCACCCCACAGCAGCACAAATCACACACACAGCAGAGCTGAACCACACAGGTGTGCCTGACAGTGGGATTGTCACCTCTTCAGGGCTGGACAACAACCAAAGGGAATGTTTTTCACAACGGGGAGAATCAACTGGGAGCTGAACTCCCCCAGACTTTTGGGTGGTTGGCATCAGGTTCAAATCAAATAAATATTTTGGGTGGTTGGCATCAGGTTCAAATCCCAGGTTTAAAGGTGGCTTCTTCCCTGTGCAAACAGTGCAGATTCTTTGGGGAACAAAGATCAGGTTCTTTGGGTAACAACAATCCAGTGGTTTCACATTGCATTTCACAGCACATGAAAACCTTTTCACGAGGTGCAAAACTTTTCAAGCAGGGAAAAAAAAAAAAGGAAAAAAAGGTAAAAAAGAAGAAAAAAAAGTAAAAAAAAAAAGAGACCAATATGGAAACACTGACACCACATTTACTGTAACAGGCTGATCAGCAGCAACTATAATTCTCCTTCAAAAGGTTACACCCACAATGCTTTCTTTGGCCTGTGCACCTTGTATATCACCTTGGTCTAACTGCTTAATTTAATAAGCTTCTGAAGTGTTTAGTTGCCTGGCTCAAGCACTTGGACCCAGTTTCAAACCAGGTAGCCTGGCTTGTGACCACAAGCTGCTCCTGGGGTGGCACATCTGTGGTTCAGTGCAGCATCCCAGCCCTGCTCTGGTTCCTCTCTGGAAACCAAACAAGCCCAGCTCAGCCCCAGCAGCCCAGAGCAGCCCCAGGGCCCTGGGAAGGGCAGCAGATTGACAAACGGAGGGTAAATTGAATTACTGAACCCCCTCAGAGTGGCAGAGTTTAAAAGGAGCAGTGGGAGAGCACAGGGAGGGTTTGGAAGAGGCAGGATGGCACTGCAGATAAGGACCAGCCTGGAACCCTGGAGACTCATCCTGCTCCTGCTTTTGCCACTGCCTCACCACATGACCCTCAAGAAGCAGCGCAATGTGGTTTTTTCTCTTTCCCCTGTTGCCCGTTTTCTGCTTTAATTATAAAGTTTTCCATGTCATTGCTTCATCCTGTTTGTACAAAAATATGGATTTGCATAACATCTCACACAACAAGGCCCTGATCACAGCTGGGGCTTCAAGACATAAAAGTTATGAAGAGACACATTAGCAAATTCAGTGTGTTTCCATGCCCATTATGAGTGTTTTGTAACCAACACTGCAGATTCTACTGTGTTGTTTTGCCAAATGACACAGGACAGAGGAAGGTCCTGTGTGGAGAATGTTGGCTGATCCTATTCCTTGCAGGCAGGACCTGAGGGGCATCTTGGAGATGGAAAAGGAATTAATAGTTTTTAGGCTAACAGCGAAGTCTAGAACATCTGCATCACTCCAACAACCCAATAAAGACATTTTTCTACCCTGAGCTCCAGCTTCATCAGCTCTCCTCACTGATGCTGGGGCCTTCAAACCCAAATTCACTGGTTTGTCCTCACATGGACACACAATCCATCCCTAATCTGACCAAAGAATACTTCATGGATCATTCCCAAAATAAACATTATTTCTACACAGTGTGTCTCCCTTCATACTCATCTGCAAAATGGTGAACAGCAAATGAAGAGGAGAAAAGAAACTAAGTCAAGTGGTGACCAATCTTCCACACCCCAGGTTTGCAGCTAACAACTGTCTGACCAGAGAGCTGCAAAAAAACACCTCTGAGCCAGCAGCAGCCAAAGCAGAGGCTGAGCTGGAGCCTCAAGTGCTGGCAGGAACAGTGGCAGTGCCCCAAGAACAACACTTAGAAGGAGTAAGGGCAGTGGCAGCAGCCCATTGGGCTAGAATTCCCATCCTTCTCCCTGGGGAAGGTGCAAGATTCCTGGTGGCACCCAGGAGTCTGGTCTTATAACCTAAAGGAGGGAGAAAAACCAGCTGTAACCTTTATCCCCTTGCAAAGCCCCCAGATCCCCCCAAAAAGAGGCAAAACAACCCTGGCAGAAAATGCTGTTGAATAGCAGCATTTCCACAGCTCAAATTTTTGACATTTGTCCTGAGAACCCAACATGCAGACTAGATTGGGTTGAGGCAGTTTCACACAGCCCAGGAAACACTAAAGGATATGCAAGTGATCATCATCTACCTGGTAATTCCTGGGGGTCTTGAAGACTCCTGCAAAGCACCCACTTGCACAGTGCCAGGAATTCTAACAAAGTGCCACAGTTATCCCAAAGACAATCAGCCAGGCAAGTGCAAAGCAACCTTTCCAAGGGTTCATTGAGTCAGTGGCAGAATTTGGGATTCCTAGTTTTCACCTGGTGTCCTGCATCCCCACCCTGGTTCCTCAGTGCATCCACAGTGCCAAACAGAACAATCCAGATCTGTGCTGCCCTGCTCCCCCTGAGCCCAATGGAAATTTGCTGCAGTTTCCCCAAAATTTGCAGTTTAGGTTCTTGCCAGGCAAAGCTGTGACATTTTCTGCACAACTGCTGCCTGAGCAGCACTCACAGTTTGAGAGCTGGAGTTGCAGCCCCTGGTGCTGTGCAGCACAAGGCTCTGCAGCCATGCAGAATAAACCCTCACACTGAACATTCCTCCTCTGCATGCTCCAGCTGAAGCTGGATGCTCTCTTCCTGATCCCACTACCTGGGTTTGGTGCTTTGCTTGGTTTTTCTTGCCCTATTTTGAAATCCCTTCAATTAAAATTGCCCTTTTAAAGGGGAAACCACGCAGGAATGAATCAAATCCCCTTTCCCTTTAGTGATTTGCTGGGACAAAGCTGGCTGGGCTGTCAGATTCCTGCTGCTTTAACACAACAGGGCTGTTTTCCCCCCAAGTATTTCTCTAAGAACTCAGAGATTTCCCACTCCAGCAAGCACCTGAGCAGAAATGACTCACCCTCAGTGTCAGCTGGCACAGACCTCCCAGCCCTGCTGCCAACACTACGTTTATATTGTTGAAAGACTGAAAAGGGGAATTTTCCTTCCGTGGCTTCCAAAAAGGCTTGTCCATCAGAAACATAGAGAATATCCTGAGTTGGAAAGGACCCACAGGGATCATCCAGTCCAGCTCCTGGCCCTGCACAGGCACACCAACAATTCCATCCTGTGCATCCATGAGAGCACTGTCCAGGCACTCCTAGAGCTCTGGCAGCCTTGGGGCTGTGACCATTCCCTGGGGAGCCTGTTCAGTACCTGATCCTTCTCTGCAGAGAGAACCTTTCCCTAATATTTTGCATAATTAGTAGCCTTATGCCTGTTTTAGTCAAGGTGAGTGAGAGATAAGTTAGGGTAAAGCATATTTGTAAGACCAGCCATACAGAAAAGTCTTTTTTTTTCATGCTCATGAAACATTATAATGCATCTATCCCTAATCAAATCACTTTTTATTTTTTCTGCCTGACTTCCCTCAAAAATACTGCATATATGTGATCAGGGTGTGCATGAGCTTGCATCTCTAATAACTTTTGAATGAGTTGGTTGCTTTCAGCCCAATTTGAGAGCAAGACAGGAGCTCCAGAGGTGTCACGTTGCTCCAAGTTCCATGAAAACAGGCAACTGAATGGAAAAGAGAGATCCAGAGGCTGGAAATGTGCAGAGTGAGCTCAGCCAGTGTCAGACAGGGCAAAAATGACATTGTAAAGGCACTGACACTTGGAATAGGCTTCATGGAAAGTTACAATTGGCCAAGAGATAGAAAGTCACAGCTCACCAAGTACTACCTGAATATTTATTTTGAAGGTCATCATATCAGAAGTCAGAAAAGGACTGGTCTTCAAGATACAGCACTCAAAGGAGCAGGCAAAACAGCTAAACACTTCAAAGTGAACCTACAAGCAAAAGTCCTATTAATTTTAACTAAATCCTGGGCTGGACACTCCTCTTACACCCATGTAATCATTAATTTCAGAAGAGTGACTTCTGATATACCCCATGGTAAGCCCCAGATCATACAAATCCACTCTTTATTGCCTGAGCAGTGCTGTTGAAAATCAATAGGATTACTCAGAGTGGTAAAGTTAAGCACCTGTGAAAGTGTCTGCAGGCCTGAAGCCTAAGGCCTGGTCTGGGCACAGCTTTTGTACTTGAAAACCTGGTTCACTCAAAGGTTTGGCTTGTTTTTGGTTTTATTTTTAAAGAAAACAGCAGAATAATTAAAGCCATGCAGCCACTTTAAAATGGACACGTTTTTATTGCTGTAATGGGAGCTTCCAGCAGCACAGCCATTCCCAGGTTGGTTGTGCTGCTCCAAGGGCATTCCTGGTGTGGGGAATTGTGCCAACCCTGTTAGCAGCAGCTACACCTTCTACACCTCGAGCAGCTCAAGGCAGAGATGCCAGCCCACTCTGTCTGCTCAAAGCTCTCCAGGTAATTCATGGAAAACACCTGAAGGAACCAGCAAGACCCATGTTTGAAGGGCATTTGGTCTGGAGCCTGTCAAAAACTGTGATTTTTTTTTTTTTTTTTTTTATTTTCTCTCTCCATAATTTTCTTGCTCTCCTCTGGGTGTGCACCCATAGGAAAAAAAAAAAAGCAACACCAAACACACCTAAAAAACTTTTGAGTCAGACTTTCATGTGTGCAGAATTAAGGAAGGTGAAAAAGATCAAGATTGCCCCACAAGAAGACAACAAAAAAAGGAGGGTGCATTCTATGGAAAACACCACAAACTTCAGGAGATGCCAGGAGGAAGAGGGGGTGGAACAGTGAACTAACATGTCTGGATTGCTGAGAGGTTAAAAAAAATGTCACACTTTCAAAGAAGAAAAAGACAAAAGACATTAAGAGTAAACAGGAAATTTGGGAAATCTATTTCACTCAAAGTAGCAAACATCTGGAATGAATTGTCAAGAACTTAAGACCATCAAAGCAAAGTATTAATGAGGTTAAGAGGCAGCTAGACTGGAGGAGGAGACTGCAGAACACAGGGACAAAGGAAAGAGGTGGAGCTGAGAGAAACCTGGAGGCAACAGCCTCTTTAGCTAAAGGGCTTTGTTTCTCCCTCTGCCCAACACTTCCTTATCTTCTTGTTGCTCCAGGGGTAAAATATGGGAGTTTTCTATTAGTTTTTGTTTATGGAAAGGAAATAGTTTCTTTTTCCTAAGAATTCCATGCTGGGATCCATGACATGGATCATCACTGAGCCTCCCAAAGTTTAACTCAGAAAAGCACAAGAAAACCAAACAAACTCTTCCCCTTCCACCAAGCAGAGCTTTCTGAAATCTGGAGTCCTCATCCCTCCCTTTCACACTTCAAATTAAGAATAATTCTTGTGTTACCAAATGTTGCTTAAAGAAGAAAAACCTCATCCCTTTAATCAAAGGATTTAGCAAGCATCTCCATGGATTCAAGAACTGTCTTTTAAAACTTCTTGGTTTAAAGTAATTCAAACCAGGCTAAACAACACCTTTAAAGATGACAAAAACCAGTAGGCATAAATGAATAAGGAGTCTAAGAAGGAAATACTTAGCATGACTTATCCTTTAATATCCAGATCCCTCTCTAGTAGGGATAATCAGAAAGCTCTGTTGGCCCTTACTCAAAAGAAGGGAATGGTCTTCCATCTCTGCCTGGACTGTTATTAACTATATTGGTTACATTCATGGTCATTAACATCCCTTAAAAGATGATCTTGGGATTTCATTTTCCACCTCCCATTATTGAGCAATGGAATATTCATAAAACAGTAGATGGAAACAACTCAGAAGGAAAAGAAAGAAAAGAAAATAAAAGAAAGCCTCCAAGTTCCCATCCCTGCCAGTTCAATTACACTAACCCAAGGATTCAGCAGCAAATTGATTCGGGAGCGGCAGGATATATGCACACACATGAAAAAGCACACTGGGGGGGATGGAGGATAATAAAACATGCACTTGCCTGTCCTCTGCTCTAATAACCACATGCAAACTTCAGCCAAGCCTGACAGAGTGGGAGAGGTTTCAAAGATATGAGGTTGCTGTGGGTTCCACAGTGCAGGCAGCTGGGTAGAGGATGAAGATGCACTCGAGGGCTGCACCAAACTCAGGTGTTTGTTAGGCACCAGAGGATCCAGGGCTGCACCAAACTCAGGTGTTTGTCAGACACCAGAGGATCCAGCCCAGCCTTCGTTGTGGTCTAATAGCACAGAGCCCTGTGCTGTTTGCTATCAGCCAGGCACCACATCTGAGGAGGGATGTTTTATTGGGAACATCTGCTCCTGTCCCAGGGAGAGCAGCTGAAGCTCTGCCTCAGCCTCAACTGCTTCTCCAGGAGCTGTTCCCAAATCCATCCCTGAATTTTCTGCCCATGGGGAGCCAGCAGAGCCCTGGGGAGACAATTCATCAGAGCTCCCTGTGCTGCCACACTGCCCTGGGGCTTGATTTTTAACCCTAAGCCCAAGAAATACACCTTGGCACTTGCAAGGAGCACTGAGTTAGACCACAGGAGTTTGGGATGATTGGACACATTCAGGTTAGCCAAATTATCTGGTGAATTTAGCCACCAACATCGTGTTCATGAGATGAGAGGTGTTCTCAGCAAGGAGGCACTTCAGACCCTGCACATCATTTCAGAAGTGGCCTCTGGTCTGTACCTCCCTACCTTGACTGGAACAAAAGCCCCACAAATCCAATTCCTCACTTCAGCCCTTCCACAAAATGCCACCAGTACCCACAGCAGTTAAAATGGCCTCTTATTTTCCTCCAAGCTCTAACATGGAAAACCAATGACAGCAAAGCTTTGAGGACCTCAGCTCCATTTTTCTCACTGTTTTTACCATGAGATTTAAACATAACTAGAAGGAGCCATCTGGAAAAAAGAAAAAAACAAGGAATTTTTTCCTCCTTCAGCCAGGCAGCCTGGAAAGGTCCTGCCATAAGGACACCCTGCCCAGCACCCCAGGGCTTCACCCATTGCAGCAGGCACCAAACACAGGAGATCTTTAACACTGAAAGCAGGTGGTTGTTTTTCCAGGGACTCTAATGAGTGTTGTAGTGGCTGGAAAAGGTGATAAGCTTCCCATGTTATATGAAAAGCCAGGGGGTTACTTTATATAATCAGCCACAGCTGACTAAACAGGGCACTGCAAGTCACTCACAGCCCAGGGAAGACAAAACAACAAAACCCCCACTACCTTCCCGTCCCACCTCCCCAAAGAACCCATTCCCCAGGCACAATCCCAGCGCTGTTCCAAAGCCTCCAACCCCTAATTAACATTCTGCTTGGGAAAAAAACACCACCTTACCTTGGCATGCTGAGACCTCAGCTCCAGCTGGGCTGGGCAGGAGCAGCGACAGGAGGACCAGGGCTGGGTTTGGGCATGGAGAAGCCTCTTCTCATCCATCTCCAGCAGCTTCCTTGGGGCAGGGAAGCCCATGGGTGTGAATAACCCCTACCTGTGGAGATCCAGGAGCTCCAGGTGCCATCCCTGCTCCAGTGGTTTTCCTCCAAAAGGTGCAGAAATTGGAGCTAAGAAAGCGTTTTCAAAAATGTTCCATTAAATACTTGCTGGTTGTCTCCAGCAGCAGCTCAAAGGCATTACAGCATCTAACAGATCAGGATCTGAATTTTAAAATGTTTCACATGGACTCATGAGGCTGCAGTTTAATGTAAAAATGCAGGTGAAAAGCTGACATTCAGCCCAGGGAGAGGGGCCCTGAGCAGAACCCTCAGCTGCAGGCTGTAGCCCAGGGTGGGAAGGTAAACCTGGTGTCATTTGGTGCCCAGGGCTGGCACAGCCACAGCAGAGGGGACACTGTGGGGTCAGTGCCAGCAGCCAGGTTGTGACAGCCTCAGGGGTTTGCCCACACTGCCACATTTGTGTTTCCCCTTGGAACAAAACTGGACTTCTCCACCTTTTCCAGGGCAGTAACACAAAGTATTTCAGCATCACCTGTTTGTGCAAACCTGGGTGAGCTGTAACACCAATTTAAAAACAAATCACTGATATTTCCTTAAGGCTTTTCACAATTCCAGACAAAATAGGGATACTTGTACTGCTTCAGCACTTGAGTCACACCAGTATTATTTTTCCAAGCATTAAATTCTGTCACAGCCTTTGCACTCTCAGCCTGGTTGGGGAGGGACACAATCCTTGCTGAAACAGGTTAATTCCTGTTCTACAAAAAAAAGAAACCTTTCTGGCTGTCCTTTGAACTGCACCCTTTTCACATTGATAGCTTAAAGGCACTTGCTTAGCAGGACATTCATGGAGATTTATCTCTTTTTGGCCTGTTAGAGGAAGCCAGAAAGAGATAAATCCATCCCACCCCACTCTCTGGTAATGAACTTTCTACTCATCACAGCTCTGGTGGTACCTGCAGCCTCCAAAACTTAAAAGGACAAGGCTGTTTGGATCTCTCTTCACTTGTGCAGAAGTCCTCTAACCCCAGGAAAGGGCAGCTGCTGTCTTTTAATCATTATAAAAAAAAAAAAATTACTGCCTGGCCTGGCATCTGAGCTCTGTACTCCTGCTGAAGCAGCTGACCAAACACGAGCTTGCTCGTATATTTTGCAAAAAAATTATGTTTCTCAGGTCAACAGGCACATTAAGCAATCATTTAAACTGAAGGGGACAGTAACAAATGGCAGCAGTTCACCAGATAAGGACTCAAGGAGGTATTGCCATGCTTGACCTTAAATACCTGAGTTAGCATTCCTTGGCTCTGCTTTCCAGCCAGTGATGTTGGATGGATGCTTGCAGGGGCTGAATCAGAGGAGAGAGGAGCTGAAGTGCCACTAAATTCCTGTTTAAGGACCCCTGTCCCTTCAGCCTCTGAAGAGAAGTGCTGCAAAGAGGAATCTCCTTGAAGATACACCACATCTGAGGGGCCAAGTGAGTCGATCCACCTGAGAATCCCCCAGGTTCCATAACTGAGAAAACTTCCCAGATTTCTGTGTTGAGAAACTGTTGTTTCAAATCCTGTGCCCACGGATGCTTCAAGGATCCAGATTCTGGCTCCTTCCTATAGCTCCCAAAGCCTTGAGTTTGGAAAAAAGCACAATAACAGGGAAGGGGCTTCAGCTGGACAGACAGCTCTGCACAGCACCAGCATCCCAGGAATGTTCTTTCCTGAGCTGGGAACTGGTGTCCTGGTTTCAGCCATGGCCATGGCATTTGGAGACTTTCCTGGTGCAATCCATGGGCTTCCCTTTAGGAATCCAAGTGGCTTCACTCTTGCATATAAATCAGCTTGGCTGGAGTTGTATTTTTCCCATTCCAGTGGGAAATCCCTTCTCCCTTGGCATGAGCATTGTCATGGGATGGCTCAGAGAGATGTGGCTCCTGGACATCCTGCTGCTGACACACTGAGGGGAAATGGAGCCCAAAGGGGCAGAACTTTCTCTGTGCCTGCAGGCAGGTTGAAGTCCAGTGCCCCAGAGCACAGTGAAAAACATGCCCAGCATGAGTTCTCACTGATGAAATCAGGAGACATTTCAAGGATGATGAGGGAGAAGGAAAAGGAGGAGGATGAGACTGTCCCAGGGTCAGATAGTGTTCAATATTAACGACTTGGAGGGTGAAACAGAGAACATCCAAAATGTGTGGGTGATGGCCAACAAGCTAAGGCAGCTTGTGTGGAGTTTGGAGGAAAGGGATAGAGTCCAGAACTGCTTTAAATTGAAGGGGAGACAGAAAGCTGACAAGAAGGAATGAAAGATCAGCACAGGTTGTTACATGTTAGAAGAAAGTGAAAATCAAGGAGTAATTGGTCAGGCTGTAGCTGCTCAGGGAAGGATCCGAGGCTTAAAGTGCAGCACAAATTGCTCAGGTGTCACCCAGAGCCAGGGCAGTGTCACCTGGGCTGTGCTGACAGTGCAACATCACAGCATCCCAGGGGATTGTCCAGCCCAAAGCCCTGTCAGAGCAGCATCAGCTCCAGCAGGATTCCCAGCACCACTTCCAGCTGGCTTTGGGATATCTCCAGCAATATTTGGGAGACTCCACAACCTCTCTGGCCAAGCTGCTCTGATATTTGATCACCATCACAGCCACAATGTTTAAAGGGACTTCCCTGTATTCCAGCCTGTCCCTTGCCCCTCGTGCTGTCAATGGGCACTGCTGGGAAGAATATGGATTTGTTGTACTCAGTCCCATCACCCAGGACATTGATGAAAACGTTAAACAGCTCTGGCATTGTTTTCAAACAGAACAAGGAGGCTCCAGACAATCTAAACCTCATTAACATTAGTGAAAATTCAAGGTGTGTCCTCAGATAACCCCTGCTGGCACATTACCAAGGCAACAGAGGCAGAGGGAATCAGATCTGAGGAACTTTCTGGGATAGACAGCAGAAGCTACAGTGGGATGAGAATAAAGCAGTTATTAAGGAAGAGAGGTCTGGAAGAAACTTCTACCCACATTGCCTAGAAACATTCATAACCTTCAGTGCTGCTCAATCACAGGGGGGATTGGTTTGTTTGGCTTTTTACAGACAAGCAAGCTCTGAAATAATTATTCCAGTCTTGCTGGTGCTGGAATTTTGCATCCAAGTTGGCATACTACATTTAAAAACAAGATGTGCCCAAATTTAAGGTAATCCTACAGAGAGCAAGAAAAATTAGGAGTGGAGAAAAGATTACTGGGAGGAAAAGTTGGAAAAAGAAGGTTGAAAAAAGAAAACTAAACAGGCTTCCACTGTGCTAACGTCATTACAAAGAGGATGCAAAGGATGAAATTGGCTTAATTTGCAGACAGAAAGATTTAGGTTAGGGGGAAAAAATGCATAAATCTAAGGCTGGCTTTGGACTTGAGGCTACCTACAAAGTTTAGACAGGTCAGACAAACGTTTGTAACAACAATCCTGCCTCTAAGCAGAACAACAAACTGGGGGAACCCATGAGAACCTTTCTCTGCCTTTTATGACAGTCTATTTCAAAGGCTTGCTACCCTTTCACAAGGTTTCAGAAAGGTTTATGGGATTAAACTTTTAAGAGTTAATAAAATACATTATCAATTCTACCCTGCTTCTTTGTTTTTTCCCATCCAAATAGTAATTGTTTGTGAAAGGGCTGACACTGAAGAGCAACTGCCAGGGTTCATGCAAGTTCAGTTCCCATCTGATCCTTTTAATGATGCTTGGTGAAAATCTGTTTTGTGGAATTAATCTGAGCTCTTTGTTCCCTTCAGTTATTTGAATCTGCATCCAAACCCCATGAGCACAGCCCTGTGTCCCCCTGTGAAAATGGAGATTGAAATGGAATTGGGATTGATACAGGCTTGCTTTGAATCTTGAATATTTTCATGATGTTTAGCTGAACATTTGTCCTTCCCCCTTATAGAAGGAGAGCATTACAACTCCAAATCGTCTTGCATGATGGTCCAAGGTGCAGAAGTCCAAAAGAGCAACAAGGTTGGTGGCTTAGACCAATTCAAAAATCTCCTCAAGCAATCTGTAATAGACACTTCAGCTGCATTGCCCTTGAAGTGCCATAATTCAGGTAATGGACAGGAAAAAAATAATAAAAAAAAAAGGAAGGAATGGATTTTAAACAAAGATAAAAATGCAGCAACAAGGAAGGAGCAGCACTGCAAAAAGCCTGGAGGCAGGCAGGGTCAGATGGAGCCTGGGGCTGTGTACAGAACCACTTCAGAGGGTCTGCAGAGCTCTGGTGGTTGAGAGCACCCTGGTGGTTCACCCCTGTTGGGTGCTGCTGCAGGGCACCACAGCTGCACCCTGCATCAGGAGCTGCAGGCAACTTGGGCTGAATTCCAAGCAGAGCCTCTGCTTTAGCTTCCTCCAAAAAAAGCTACCCAGGTTGCTCAAGGTAAATAAGGGCAATCTAGGGGTTTGCCTCAAAATTGCAATGCTCCAGACCAAAGCTCTCCTGGTGATGAAGTCTGGCTCAACTCAATCCACTCTCAGGGGATATTTCTCCATCCTCCCCACAGCTCTGTGCTCCTGCCCATCTGCAGGTGTGAAGGGACCTCAGCAATACCCAAACAAGGCAGAACTAAAGAGAGTAGCCAGGTCCAAGAGTCCAGAAAGGAAATTTAGGGAGAAAAGATGCTTCTCCTCAGTCAGCAGCTGCTGTGTGTGTTTGAGATTTAGGGCTGACTGGATGGAGGGAGTGAGGGGAAACCAGGGGAAGGAAGAACATGGAACTGCTCAGACCAGGCTCCCATCAACCTGAGAAGGCACAGAGCTGCACTGGAAGAAGTCATGCAACTGTTAGAGATGAAAAAGGAGCCATCAAAAACTGTGCTTTGATGCAAAAACGTGGCCTCATCTTTCCAGAGCATTATCCTCAAAGGTTTTGCCTCCCAGCTCGCATGAGGAAAAGTAAATCTCTGTAGACTGAAGGCCAAAGGTAAGCCTGTGTGCTGTCTTGTCTCGCCTTCAGCCTCATTCTGAAATCTTTAAACAGTGTAAAAACCATAAGCACTGTCTGACATCTGATGCCTGAGTGACTTCAGCTCATATTAGTGGAACAGCCAGGACCCGTTTGGTTGGGAATGGGATTTTGTGGGGCTTATCCAAGGCAGCATTACACTTTGTACATGTGTTTGTGCCACACAGGAGCATTTTACAGCCCCACCTCTCAAGAAATTTCCAAATGAAGTCTGCAAATGAAACATCCATTCTGCAGCCCTCCCTCCCCAGCAGCTCTGTCCTTCACTGTCACTTGGTTGGGTCTGCAGAGGAGCCTAAAGCAGAAGCTTTTAAATCATCTTTTTGACTGCCCACCAAAAAAATCCTCAACCTCCATGACCTCCCACTGCCAATCTACAGCCCCATCCCATAGGCAGTGGTCGTGGACCTGTGAGGAACAACATTCTGGGGAGAAAATACTCATTGTGGGAAACAGCGATAAAAACTGGGCTTGTCCTGGAAAGCTCAGCTGGTGACTGAGCCATGAGCTGGAAGGAGAAATCATTGGGACTCTTGCATTGCAGGAAGTTTTCTGAGTGCCCAAAGCCCAGGGAAGCTGCTCAGGGTGCTTGGAGGGACAGCTCTGGGTGACATGCACTGCTTCAGTGTTACA
Source organism: Lichenostomus cassidix (assembly GCF_008360975.1). Lineage (NCBI taxonomy): Eukaryota > Metazoa > Chordata > Aves > Passeriformes > Meliphagidae > Lichenostomus > Lichenostomus cassidix. The sequence goes on from NC_139499.1 coordinate 4,367,714, forward strand.
GGAACAGGTGGCAAGGGGTGCTGAAGGCTTGTCTGCATCTTCAGAAGATTCGTGCAAGAAAAGGATTAATTTTGCCTCTAGTGTGTCCACTGATACTTCTAAATTCCTAGTAGATACAATTGGGAATCAACTTGTTATATTAGAAAAACATTGCTGGTGCAGTAGCATTCACACAGCTTCTGCACACAGGGGCAAGGGGGAGATTTATTTTATGCACTTGCTGTGTGCTAAGAGCCTCTCACTCCAGATTGTCTCCCTTATTGAAGTGCATGGAGAGCAGGATTTTGCTGGAACAACAGACAATGCAGGTAGGGATGAATGTCACCTCCCTGAGTCATGCAGATATTAGAGTTTTTCACTGAATTTCTGCCCCTCCTGGTGAGGGCAGAATTGGACACCTTGCCCTCAAGATCTCTTGCTACAAAGACTAACATGGAAACAGAAAATAAGTAGCTTGTTGCTTCCTCTCTGTGTGGCTGTGGCTCCAGCAGCACTGATGCACAAGGAAAGCATTTTCATGAGCTGTTAAAACAGCAGAGGTTTGTTTTCCTTTGGCTGCAACATCCTGGTGACTCCCACGCAGGAAGTGTTCATGCAATATTCCACACAGGCAGAATATGTCCAGTTCCTAGAAGTCTAAATACAAGAAACTGTAGCCCATTTGAAAACTAGGCCGATCTTGGATTATAAAAGTGAGAGGTAATCTGCTTTCATGGGCTGCAGTTCCCAAATTCTCCTCTTTGTCCCTAGACTTGATGATCTTTGGCAAAATACATCCTTGCAGTGCTCATCTCGCCGGTAACTCAAGGATTGTGGCTGAGGTGACAGACCAGGTGTTGCTGTTATTTCATGGATAACCTCCTCCACACAATACAGAGGTCTCTGAAGGGGGAAATTCATTATTCCTGGTTTCTAAGTGCACTCAGGTAAATTTTACTATGAGAAAAACAGCAAATATTCCACTATTTCTGCTCCTCTGCACCAAAGCAAATGAGTCAATGGTTTGTGAAACTGGCCACACCACTGAGATGGAGAGGGCATATTGCATATTCACAGGAGCTTAAGATTGTTGTATTTACAGTTTCATTGCTAGGGGCTGTGGAATGGAACATAATTCTATTTGCCAGATACTCTTCCTGGTGCAATAAGTTAGAGGAATTCTCAATTAATACATGGAGCTTATGCATAAAAGGCAAGAGGTTAGATAGCACTGCAGTGCCCAATGAACCATCTGGTGAACATTAGGTTTGTCAATAAATCACAAAAGCACCAGTTCATCAAGAAAATTCCATTTCAAACCACTGACAGGAAAAAAAAAAAGACGGGAAAAAAGCCCTCACAAAATTGGTATTTTGATATTTTATAAAAACAGGAGCATTAAATAGCTTTAATCTAATTTCAATTGTTTTATTGGTTCTCTTCTGATGACCACATGGCTTCACATCCTGGATGTTCAGCCCTTTGTCTTGTACACAAGAGCATCACGAAATAACCTGGGGCTCCAGCACAGGAGAAGCTCCTCTCTTTGCTCTCAGTCTTTCTCCTCACCATGGGTGATGACATAGCAGAGGTTCTTATAGTCAAGGTTCCCTGAGACATCTGGAGGGAAAGCAGCAAACATCTGGTTGATCTGCCAGGCAAAGAGAGAGAGAAATGTTACAGAGATTTATCAAATGCTGTGGGACAGTGACATGAACAGCTCTTCATTCTCCACCCAGGTCAGCTCCCTGCTGCCTTGAGCTTTGACCACCATGGAAAGGTTTTCCTGAGGTTCAGTAAAATTGAAACAGAAGTTGGAACACAACTGGTTAATAAACGCTAGAATAATAACTGCCAGAACGTGACAAGTTCCCTGTTGAGAAGAGCTCTCCCGGAAGTCCAGGTAAGCCCTAAATGATAAATGTATTTTCCAGTCTCTGTTCTGGCTGGAATAGTCTGTCCAGTCTGTTTGTCCAACAGAGCAGCTCCACTGCATCTCCTCTGAAAATAAAGTCTCTCTGAATTCCTCCCAACCAGCAGACTCCGTGCTCAGTCTCACACAAACCAAGTCAGTACCTCATTTCAGATTTCAAACCAAATAACTCACAGAAATGGAAACCAGAACTCAGTCCCCCCCCAAATCCACCTGGACTCCATAAATCCACTGCCCAGCTCCCCACAGGGAAGAGCAGCACAGATAGACCTTGCTTGCACTTGGATGGGAGTCCAAAGAATCTATTTGACTTTGATTTTGCCATGGAGCTCTTCAGAAGAGACGCTTTGAATTGTTGCTAATTGCTGGAGCTGGCATCAGCCCCCTCTCAGTCTGGATTTCAGCTGAATTCATGCATTTAAAGAGGGGCAAGGAGTGACTGCTGAACAGGAGCTGGAGCTGGGCTCCTGCTCTGAATAAAGCAGTTTCTTACCTCTTCTTGGCTGAACCGGTCTGCCTGTGTCATAAGCATTTCTTTGATGCTGTTCAAATAAAATGAAATAACCTGATTAAAGGGTGATAATGGCACATGACAATTCAGATGGCAAGATCCCTCCCGAAGTTGCATGAAAGAAAATCTGTGTGACTGCATAAATTAGAGCTGTTAATCCTTACATGATATTGTAAGAGATTTTCTGTGGGCACCCATCAGTGTCAATGCCTCGCTCTGCCAACTTATTTCGCTTTTGTGACATTTTATGGAGGTTTAAAATCGTTTAAGGTTATTACTCTAATTGAAATACAGCAATTTTGTATGCTTATCTTAACCTAAAATGGTAAGTTTCCTCACTTGCTGTTGAAAGTTTGGATCGCTTAACAAAACCAAAAGAGAGAATATTTCCTGTAAAATCTGAGGATGAAAGGAACAGAGCATGAAATGAGAAAGAGGACTTGAAAGAGAGCTCCAGCTATTCCGAATCATCACCCCAGAATCCCTTTATTTGCATGCAGCCATTCCCAGGGGAGCTGCATGAGACCTGTTGTGTTTCACGGTGCACTGTCTTGATCTGGAGTTACAGCACTGGAACACAGAGCTTATCCCACACACAATCTGCATCCCATGCAATTACATCAAAGGGAATATTTTTGGGGCAGGCTCTCAGCTGATTTACCCTCTGTTTTAAACCCATTGTGGGAAGGCAGTCGAGCATGTAATTTTTTTGCTTTTAACCTAAGTTTAGAGGTGAATAGAAAAACCAGGAAGAATTATTTCTGTTCCTAGTCCAACCCCTGTAGATAAAATGTCTTTATAGCTCCCCCAGTTACTCATGTGCTGAGGGCAGCACATGCACCACGTGCTGGAACATCCAGCAGCATGAACTCAGTTCTATTCACATAAACATCCCTTCAATAACACCAATAATTTCCCCTTCCTGCAGAAGAATTCCTGTATTAATCTCAGTTTTCATTCACGCTGGAGAGGCAGAGTTGTCTCCTTTTGTCACTACTGAGTGTATTTATACATTGTCAGACACGATTCTGGAGCAGTAAAACAAACTGTAAAGCTGTGATAACAGGTGAGCAGCCTGTTGTAGAAAAACAAAAGCTGAGGCAAATGTAGAAATCTGGTTGGGTTTGTAGATTTGAAAAAAGGTTTGCTTTTTTGAAGAATTCATTGTGTTCATTGCACATGTAGAGTAAAAAAAATCCCCCAGACAGAAGTGCAGTTTGGATGGCAAAGCTACAGTGGCACTCACAGCTCTGACACAGGTGATTTGTTCCTGAAAAAGGCTCCACATCCCATTTTTCATCAGAGGCACATCCACTTCTGCAGTTCTTTTTGATGTCAAGTGCAAATTTGGAAGCCCAGAAAGGGAAATATGAAAAAAGACTCTTCTGGGCAATGAAGAAGGATCTTACCCACACAGACAAGTGTGAAAATATCTGTGCAAGCTTTGAGAAATACTCTGAAGTCACAGACAGAGCTTAAGCTATTGGATATATTTTTCATGCATTAGTTCACCATTCTCTTTAGTTAGCAAAGTTCCTTCATCTCTTTGTCTCAAGTTTTTGTTTCTCTTTTGTCTCTCTGCCCTTCTGGTCTGTGACTGCATTTTTGAAGTCAATTCTCAAATTATCAGTTGGTGCAAGAGTAGGGAGATCATTCCCCTCAGCATAAATTGATTATTGGATGTATATGCACTGGGGCAAACAGCATCAGCAAATGTAAATAGGAAGTGTGAATAGGAAGGAGGTTAGTGAATAGAAGGAAACATTAAAGCAATTTTGTCAGGAGTCACAAATAAACTTCATCGCAAACAGGCCTGAATTTAAAAGAGATCTGGGCACTGTGTGTCTTCTATTCACATGCTTAAAGTATTTAGGGGAAAAGAAAAGATCAAATATCTAATTATAATCTTCTGATGCACAGCCCAGTAGGCTCTGGCACACAGAATAAGGAAGAAGGACTGACTAAAGGATCTATGCACATTTTCCATTATTTATTTTATAGGGAAACAAACACTCACAATTTCCAAAGGCAGAAATGATGCACTTTTTTTCTTTGTGTATCTTGTTTTCTTTAGAAAGCCTATTTCCTTCTCAAAAAATACCCCAAAAACCAAAGCAAACCCAAGGTCTTCTGGGGAAAAAAAAAATCCGTTTGCCTTGACTTAGGAATCTAAATGTTATCTCTTGTCCTGGCTCACATCAATTCCTTCTACAGTTGCAAACACCTTGTTGCCTTCTGGTATTTTAAAAAACTTTTTAAAAAGGTTTTCTTTGGGAAATCTGTGGGATTTTTTTGGGTTTTCCACTGGGTTTGCCCTTTCTACAATGCTGCCTTGGAGGAAAGCAGGGGAGTGGGAAGGAGCAGAGCTCTACAGCTCTGAGGAGGATCACCTCCAGCTTGGCCAAACACCTCCCAAGCCCAGCATGCCTGGGACCTCTTCCATCCCCTGGGTCCATTTTCATCTGTCCCAAATCTGAAAAGCTCCACTGGCCTCAGTGAGGCACAGTTGGTGTTGGCCTGACTCACTTTGCCCCACAAGTAGCGTTTGGGGCTGAATCATCCAACCTTTCCAAACACTGGGAATGGCACAGAAAGCATTTTCTCTTTTTGACATCATGCTGTAGGAAGGGTTTAGTGTGGGATAATGATGCAGACAAACAAGGTCTGTCACTGGGTTTGGAAGTCAGCTATAAACTCCTGGAGCTTCTGGAAAGGTTAGAAGGCTCCATCCCAGCTACCACCACATGGACTGAGTGAGTCATTTCCAGACCAGAGGTGAAAACATGCCGAGGGAAGAGACATAAAATTCCCCAGAAGGATGTTAACTCCATGAACATAAAAAGAAGTTCTGATTAAAAGGTCAGCACGGCTGGTTGTGGAGAGAAACATTCCAGGATTTTTTAATACGGAGAAATATTATTTATTAGCGTTAACTGTCGCATTGAAATGGCTGCATGAGCCAACAGAAAAATCATTTCAAAACTTCAAATGTCTACATTTTGGAAGCATATGAATAGAAGTTAAACCTCAAAGACATCCACGGAATTGATTTAATGGTTTGTTCTGTAATGATCAACATTACCCTCGGGTCTAATAAGTAAACATTATGCTCTGTTGTGGTGATGAACTAAAACAATTGTCTAATGTTAGCAGTGCAGTGGGGGTGGGGACAAGGTTGACCTTTTCCATCAAGGAAAAAATAAAATATTTCTCTCTCATCTTCATTTTGGAGTGTGATACTGCATTCCTAATTTGCCCCAAACTCCAACTGGCTTCCAGCATCCAAGGAATGTGGAGCAGGACACAGGGTGGCAAGCTGCAGATTTTGTATGCAGGATTCTGTTACAGATAGTGGTGGGAAATATAACATTTCATGGGTTTGGGAGTATCAGAAGTTCGTATTTCATGGCTGTGATTTCACTACTGTGTGATCTGCCCTATTTGGCAACAGGCCACGTTTATTGTGATTTTTTGAGTCACTTCTGATATGATCCCCTGGCAGTTCTTCCCAAGCTGTTTGGGTGATGTCAACCCCAAAACAATCAGGACAACTCTTAACCCTCTGTTCCTTCAGATTGATTGCTACATCCACCTGTGTTTTAATTAATTTGGAAGTTCTTAGGGCAATGACTGTCTCTTTACTTCTATTTTGCATTTCCAAAAGTTCTCTCACCTGCTGGGGTACTGTCATAGAAAAGAGTATTGATAAAGGAAAGAAATATTGTACATGAATTTTATACTTTCAACTAACTTTCATCAATAATTGCAGATAATTGATGGAAATCATGGAAATCTCCATGGGGTTCTGGTCAGAGGTTATCACAACATAAGCAGCAATAATTGATGCAAATACAATTTTGTAACTCATGGCTCCCTAATAGATTTCCTATACATATCATGCTTTATAAAATCTATCTGAAATGGCTGCTGCAGTAAAAGTGTAGACCCCAAATTCTCCCTGAAATTCCAGCATATGAACAAATTTAAGCAATTGCATGAATCTAGGAACATAAAATACTTCTCTCTTGGAGCCATAGGTCCAACCTCCTCATCCACTGGCCTGATTTGGTATCATTTATCTCACTCACCTGAAGTCCTGCTTGCCCCACTCTGGCAGTGCAAGGAGAGCTTACATTTGTGTAATTCCCTCCTGAAGTCCTTTTACATTGCTTTGTTGGTGCAACGGGATATGAATACAAATTAAGTTCTGCCTCCTTATTTAAAAATAGCCATATTGACAATAATTGCCAGATTATTAATAGTATTATTTGGTTTGGCTCTCACCGTATCTAGTGGAATTTTACAGCAAATTATTTCTAGGAGCAGAAGGCTCAGACGATAAACACATAAAAAGGAAAACGTCCTGCACTAAAACCATGTCTCAGATTTAATTAAATTGATCACTTTTTTTTTTAAGAGGGGAGCAGCTTTCCCATTTTAGTCAAGCACTGAGAGCTAGGCACCAGACATCCATTTTAATTTTACATATGGAGTTCATTTACAAAGAGTCATGTGTCGATTTACATCCAGACCTTCAAAAAAAGGCTATCTAATGGCCTACATGTGATTATATTTCCGTTGGCTCTTGCAATGTCTGAAGACAATAACATCTCTTTTTGGTATACAAATACATTCATACAACAGGCCAATCTTTTAACTCTGGCTTGCAAAGCTAAATGTTTTCTCTGCCTCTTAAAATGCTGTGAAAAATGCAGCTTTTAAGCAGCTCTTTAAAACGGTGCAATTATTATTATTGTTGTTATTCTTCTAAAGGATTTGAAATAAACTTACTAGTCTGCCTTAATGCGGCCTTTTCCTTCTGGGTCGAAAATCTTAAAAGCGTTCAGAATGGTTTCTTCTGGGTCCGTGCCTGAAATTAATGGAATACAATTTAGAAGCCTGGATGTATTTCTCTGTATTTCTCTGGCTGCAGAATACTTGCTAAGCAATTGCATTCTCTTGAAAACCAGTGCAAAATGGAGAATTCTGCAGTTGTGGGCTTGAAGACAAAGGTTCCCGAAGTCGGCAGCATTTGTCATGTCAGATAAACAATAGAGGTGAATAGTTCAATGCTCAGAAGCTTAAAAATAATAACTCATATCTATTCTCTGTCTGCAGGAGAGAAAACTTCCAGGAACTGGTCTCCAATATCAGTACCCAGAGGATTAGGGGCTTTCAGAAATGAAAATATAACAAACTGTTTCCCTCACTGGCTTCCTTTAATCTTGCACTGTACGTTCCTTGTGAAAACACTTTTTGATGTTACTTGTTCTTGGCGATACAGAGAAGAGGTTATTTCCCTCACTGGAGGAAATGGAGCTCATCATAAAATCCAAATGCCAATGGAATGCAGTGGAAACAGGATGATCAATGTGAGATGGTGATCTGCACTTATATCCCATTGTGCTCTTCCCCTCACTGGTCTCTTCATTAAGTGTTACTTACAGACACAGGATGGTTTCGAGCACTGCACTGTGGCTACAAGATTTTGCTTTTGCTCTTAGCTGGGCCACAGATTTTTGGTATGACTTTAATATCCCTCTGTTCCTAGCAGTAAAATGATTGCAATGATCTTCCTTTTCTTCCTCCCATTATCTATCCCATCTCTTTAGACTGGAAAAAATTTGTGTCAGGGACTCGTTTGCACAGTACCTTAATCTTGGCAGGGGCTGGGACTGTTCTGTAATTCTGCAGATTCTGAGCACACTCATTTTCAACCCACACCAAAGGATACACTGTGTACTCTTTTTCTGACTATTCCCCAATATTTCAAAATACTACTGTAATATACCAAGTACAAATCTTTGTAACTGTAGGAAACCAGATTTACAAGCAGATGAACTGATTCCACAGGCACAAAATGAAGCTGTTTGGTATGCTGAAAGAGCAATTAAAAAAAGGATATAAAAGCAAGGATTGCAGATTCGAAGTTTGTCCCCAAGTTTGGCAGAGGTAGAACCAGAACAGAACCAGCCAAGGTTCCCTGCTCTGCAGACTCTCCTGATGCCTTCACAGTTTGCTTTGTTTAAAAGATTTCACAAGGATTAGCAGGATCCTGGTGGATATAATAGCCAGCAAACCTCGGGCTGTAGGGCTTCCTTCTTGCCACGCAATGTTTAGAGCCATGTATATTTTTTTTTGCCAAGCTGTAGGCGATGTATTCAAACTGCACTGAATCTGTGATCAATACAAAGAGCATTGGTGTTTAATGAGTGTTTGGATTGTCCCATGAAGAGAAACATCCCCCAGCTCCGAGGAGAGGGCTGCATTTTAAGTAGTCACCACTGTGGGGGGGATTTTTTTCCTTACTGTGTTTTACATTTTCTACTCTGTCATATCCTTGGACTTTGGCTTTGAAGAGAAGCAATGCAGCAGGCATTCTTTATTGATTAGCTGGTAAATAAAGTGGTTTCTTTGATGTGCGGCATCTCTGTTTTCTGTACAAATTGTATTATTCTGACTCCCTGTAGAAGCAGCTCCATGTGGTTGGCATTAACATAAACCGAGTTTTGTTAGCTGTTCATCTGGCATCATAATCTCAACATACAAAGCTAAAGCTCATCCTGAAAATCCCAGCTTCCCCTTTATGACAGAAATCAATTATAGCACAACAAATTTTACTTAGAAAGCACCTTTCACCAAATTCTCTGAGTGGTACTTAGCTAATAAAGAGTGTTGCAAAATTGCCATATCCACTTCCTCTAGCCCTTTCTCCCTTTCTAATTGCACTACAAAGGCTCTTCATCCCAATTAGTTTTGATTGGGAATGTGCAGTCTTTTGGCTCTGCTTCCTTTGCATGACAAACCCAACCAGAAGGGCATGACAAGCACAGCTGTGATTTTCCCTTCACCAAATGGAAATTAAAAAAACCCTCCTCCTTTGCTAGTAGCCAACAGGAAACCTGCAGACAAGAGGGTTCTGCTTTGCCATTCACCTTCCTGTGCTGGCTCTGCTTTTAGGCCACAGGATTGGCAGGGCTGGAGGCTTTGCCAGCTTTAGGGACTGTGTGGGATGAGGGGGAAGAGGGGAGAGGAGGAAGAGCTCATTCCCATGCTCACAAGGGGAATGGGCAGCAGGGAACCCCACAGCAAACCTCCCTCATCCCAGCAGGAAGGCTATGGAGGAGTCACTGCCTGCTCTGCCAGGAGACACCTGGAGTGTCACAGTGGAGGTACCACAGATTGATATCTGGGGAATAAAATCCTCTCCTCAACCAGCCTTCTCCATCACCTCTTGTGCCACCCAGACTTCCTGCCCTCTTTAGCAAGAGTGTCTTTCTTCCAGGACCAACAACATGAATTCTTTCTTTCAGACCTCTCTCTTTTCTGTTCCAAGTGTGGAAAACCCTTCACAGGAACTGTGGTCAGCAACATAAAGCCAGAGTCCAGCAACAAAACAATAAAAGTTTTCAAGAAGACATGATCAGATTTTTCCATTTTTCTATTCATTAGTTAATTTAACAAACTTCTGGAATGTGCTTGGCTAAGGCCAGCCCTGCTTTGAAGGTCAGGGTTTCACCTTTCTCTATGCCTGTAGGAAGATGAGTGGAGTTCTATCTTGGCCTCACACCTCCTCTTTGGCAGTTTCCAGCCATTAACTGGAGAAGAGAGATGCCTAAATTACCAACTCACACAGCAAATCTGCTACCCACATTTCCCAAACTTCCCACAGTGCTCCCTATATTTTCTGTGGCAATGGGTAAAATCCCTCTTCCTTATTGTAAACCCACTGAAATTTAATTATTTCAATTTATCCACTCCATTAGGGGTTATTCAGTGAAATCTTCACCTAATGGCAAAATCACTATTGACCTCAAGTGACACCAAGGCTGGGCCACTGGGTTACAATGAACACAGAAAATGAGGGAAGCCCATGTTTGCTTAATGTGCCAAAGGAGTGCAAAAAGGGTGGTTTTTTAGAAATGTTTAAAACCAGCTAACACTGGGATTGCTATGACTAAAGCATGAGTGTGAGTCCAGCCCAGGAGCTTTCTGATGGTGACTAACCATGCTCCAGGCTGCTGAGATTGCATTTCTTTCTGGACCTCAGCTCACCACTTTCATGTTAGCTTGTGTAAGCTAAATCCCACCTTTGAATTGTCCTCTGCACCGTCCCTCAGCCTTTCATTCCTCCCCTCTGTCTGCAAAGCTGGAGATCCCTCCTTGCCTCTAAGCATTGTTCTGTGGAGACATTATGATAATTTGCAAGGTGCTGAGATATTTCAGTGCCGGGGATCTTTGACAGATACCTCTCCAATCCCCCAGAGGTACTTACCTTTCAGCTTTTCCCCAAACATAGTAAGGAAGACAGTGAAGTTAATAGGACCTGGCGCCTCCTTCACCATGTCTTCAAGCTCTTCATTCTTGACATTCAGACGACCTGCAGCAGAGATAATTTTTCATAATAAATCACAAATTGTGTTTCAAAAAAACGATTCCCATTCATCTCCTCCCACCGGGGAGCTCAGGGCTCTGTGCAACTTTGCTAATAACATGGTAGAACACAACTCCCGAATACCCCAGTGAAAAAGAAATTGGCAGAGCTGGCTCTGAGATCAAAGGGTGACTGAAGGAGTGAGAAGGATAAATAATACAGACGTGGCCAGCAGTGGACGGGAGAAGGGGCACTTCCAAATAAACTGCTTTTTGGTTTGTGGTTTTTTTTACCTCAGGTGAAATATGGGCCCCACTGATATTAATATAGCAGAGATCAAAGTGACTGAAGTGAATCCAAGGTCTCAGTGCTTGCCCTGCTGTATATTGAGACAGCTCTCTGAGTAGAGGGCAGATGGATGAGATGAGTAGTGGTATCCCTTCCCCATCCTTTAGCAGCCCTATTGATGAGGATTTAGACCCTGGCAACCCTCCTCAAATTGAGTGGTAATTTGCTGGGAATGTACTTTATAGGCATTGAAAGGCTTCACTGAACAGGAGAGACAGCAGAACTTGGCCTTAAGAAATAAATATTTCAGGGTAACAGTAGCTACAGGCCAAAGTTTGCAAACCTCATTGTCACAATAAAGAGTTCAGGAGCTTCTGCTCCTTGCACTGACTCTGCTGGCGTCTGATTCCACCCCGGGGAGCACTAAAGATTCTTATCAAGCTCTTTTTAATAAGCTCCAGATGGCAAAAGCCCAAATGCCTACATCACTGCTCGAGCCTCAAATGCTGCAACGAGGATACAACTCCAGGTTTGAGATCATGAGGGCTTGAATTTCTCCTTTCCTTGGGAAGATTTGCTCTAATCTGCTTGATATGATCAGGGCTGTGATAGCCATGGAATGGACAATTGCTAATCCCATGACATGCCCATTTCACCCCACACAAAGTGCCAGCAGCACAGAACCTCACATGAAGTCCTCCTACGCTGGCGTGGGCAGAGGGGCAGCAGTGCTAATCAGGGGATATTCCATGGCTCCCAGATGAAAAAGGTGCAGCCTGGGAAGCCTGGGTTCAGAGGCAAATCAGAAATGCCTGGCATGGAGCCCTGCTTGGGTGGGCTGGCTCTGAAATGGTTGTAGGGGAGGGATCAGACCTTCATTTCCCTTCCCAAGGAGGCTGCTCAGGACACTGTCCAGCTGGAGCTGCAGGGAGATCCCAACTACCACAGGGAGGAACTTCAAACTGAACAGGTTCCCTTTTGCCTCCTGTGTGTCTCGTTTCTTCCCCCAGTGTAATTCTAACACCAACCTTCCTTCTGTGCTTGGAATCCAGACAGCATATCTCTTAAGTATTGAATTATGAGTTTACCTAGTGCAGCAAATGTGTCTCTCAAGTCTGCTTTGTCAATAAAGCCGTCCCTGTTCTGATCCATGATGGTAAAAGCCTGTGGGAAGGAAAAGGAACATGAATTGCCATTTCCATGGCACAGGACAGTGCTACAATCACACACATCAGTCCGTGAGGGGATGATATTCATGCTGTAAAAAGGAAAATTTAACTTCCTTTGATTCCTCCACATCATTGCACTTTTTCCTCACTTTCAACGCGTTACTGTATCTTGGCAAGGGGCTCAATTAAACCCACCCAAAGTTCTTCTTACTAAATTAATGCTCAGTGCAGCGTGCACTGGGCTGAAGCCAATGCTGGCAGCTCCAGCCATTCAGCCCTTAACCCATAAAAGTTTGAATTAGGGAGGATTTAGTCAGGGTGGATTTAGCCAGTGGTTGTTCTGTGTGTTTATACCTTCCCCATACCTCATTCTCTGGGAGCTCTCATATTCTGTAAAGCATTTAATTTCTGTGGATATCTCTCTGCTATCAACCTGACGTCGATTCCTCCTGGGCCTTAGAATGATCCATCATACAGAGATAGCTGAATGTTCAAAAGTACAGAGAAATGTAGGCTCCATAAGATTATTTATTCAAAGTTTTTTTCCCCTTTCCAATACACTGCATCCTTGAGATTGTACTGTGTGCTCTGACTGACACTGATGTGCTGACCTCAAATACTCTTGTCAGGCAAAATTTAACTTTTCATAGAAAAAAAAAGCAGTTTTTGTTTTGTTTTGTATTGTTTTTATTTTCAGCCAACAGAGACTTCATGTGAACTTCAACAGAGACCATTGTTTACCAAGCCAGCTAACTGCTCATCTCTCTGTTTACCTATTTGTGTGTCCATATCTTCACTATCATCACACTTACAATGTTTCATTGATTTGGAAAGATTTTAATGACCTGAAATCCCCCTGGCCATGCTGTGGGGAATTTCACTTGATCCTGCCATGGCTCTGAAGCTGGTTATCTGTCTGACAGGCACATCAATATGGGAATGTGCCTTTGCAATGGCCAGCAATTCTTCTTTCCTCAGAACACAGTAACTTGCAGAGTTTTAGAGTCTGCTGCCCTACAGGATGCACTTCTTCCCATGGATAAGTTATCTCCACATATCTTCAGGGAGTTTCACCTCCAGTTTCTTACAAAGCCCCACTGCTCACATTCCAGTTTGCCCACGAGGCTCCTTGTAGCTTTTTGTTCATAATCCTACATTTACCTTCCAACCATCCCCTTGTAAAAAATTAACCCCAGCTCTTAGAGATGCTTTCCCCTTGCTTTAAACAGCCCCACAATTTGGAAACAAAGGAGAGAGAAAATATGAAGAGGAAAACCAAACCCAGCCAGCTCACTGAAGAGCATCAGGCATTGGAATGGGTGAAGTTCAAATAACAGCAATGTTGAAACATTTGCTGGTGAGCTGGTTGAAATCTCCAGATAAAAATGTTCTAATCCAAACCAGCTTTGCAGAAATACTTGTCCCAAATATGCAGTTCTTAGACATAACATGGTTTTGGGTTTCATTTTACCACTCCAGTGCCTCATGCTTTTGCCATTATTCTGCCACCATCCTCCTAGAAATGCTCCAAGTATTATCTGAGTCAGAGAAGATCAAATAATGGCATTCTGTCCAGATCTTCTTTTTGTTGGTCCATCTTCAAACAGTAATCCTTGGAGAAAATAAGCTGGAGGTTCCTAGGGCATGGAGGAGTGGGAGAAGAGAGTCAAACATGTTCCCATTGACTGTGGGAAATGACTGGTGGCTCCAATCCATTTAGCTGGGTCATTTCCCAGTCCTTGCCATGGGGTTTAGTCTCATCTACCACTGAGCTTTCCTGGTGGGAATCGTCAAGGAAAGTAAATTTGAAAGCCATGCGAAAGCACAAAACGAAACAGTAGACATTTATCAGACTGGAAATTGCTTTGGAGATATGAGTTAGAAAAAATGGGGGGAAAATCAGTAATTTTAAATGACAAACCAGTGCATGTCTCATGGACTTTCTAGAATGCCATCACAGAAAGAAAAAAACCCCAACAAACAAACAAACAAACAAACAAAAAAAACACCCTCATCAAACAGATTATCTGTCTTTTTAATATGCTCCAGCTTTTCTGCCACTCCATCAGATTTACCTCCTCACAGGTCAAAGAACCTACAGTGCACAGAACACCAAATCCCTTGGGAGCTCAAAGATGCTTAGCTCATCTCAACATGTTGTCCTGTTTTATTGGCACTTGTGGAGAAAGTCAGCTGAGGGCTTCTTGGCATTTCCATCCCCAGTTTGTGGGCAGCATTAGAAGGGCACAGAAGAATATTTTCTGTTGCTGTTGTGGAACAGACCATGGATGAAAGGCCTGGTTCAACCTGGCATCTCTATTCAGGACAACACTTGAGCAAGTAAGACTATTCTTATTTAAAATACCACTTAAACTTAACTCTAAATATGTGCTCAAGTGTTTTCCTGAATCAGGGCTGAAGTGGGTGAGATTTTCCTTTATTTTGGGGTGGGGGCTTGAGTGCTTTTTAAATAAGCCTAGAGCCTTGAAACAGGGGAGTAAGGGAGGGAGGGAAGTAAGAAAAGAAAGAATGAAAGAAAGAACAAACAAACACACAAGGAAAATGATCTACCAGCCAAAACCACAGGGATGATTCAGAAAACAACTGTGTGTTCTATTAAAGCAGATGGAGAATTGAATGAGGATTACAAACAAAACCTATGTTATTCATTAGCAATAACAGGAGACTATAGAGAATAGCAGAACAGTGACCAACCTCTTTGAACTCCTGGATCTGGGTTTGTTCAAACATAGAGAAAACATTGGAGCCACCTTCTATCTTCTTCTTTGCCTTTTTGGGAGACTGTAATACAAATAAGAAGATCAAATACATGTTCCTTTGTCTGTTAAACACCCAGGAAAACAAATTACATCTTCAACAGAAGGCAAAAGATACACAGTCAAGTAATACAAGAGGATTGGGCTTTGTTATTACAAGGTTTTAAATTCAATCTTATATTTATATATATATAAAAATAGATAGATAGATAGATAGATAAATAGATAGATAGATAGATAGATAGATAGATAGGATTGAATATACATATATTTATACACATGGGATAAAAATTGCTGCCTTATTAGCAGATGAAGATCTCACTGAGGCTCTTTGCCACTCCCTGCCATGTCCTGGAACCTGACAGCTCAGATAAACAAGGACAGCTTGTCACTGTGCTGCCTTAGAAGAGGTGAGGGACCCAAGGTGTGGCTCAACATCCTGCCTGGGACACTGCTTGTTCCCCCAGGAGCTGCCTGTTCCATTTTTACCATTTCCCACTGGCATCACTCCCCTTCCACACTGGCTCTGCAGAGCTCAGGATAAGAGATGTCACTTGGTGTGGAGTTGGAGATATGAGATACATGGATATAGAGTTCCCAACCTGCTGTTCTCAAGGAATTCCAGAATTCAGCTAAGAGCCTCCAAGGACTCCTTCTTCCCAGTTGCCATGCTGGGATTGGCAGCCAGACTCCAAACAAGGCTCTGCATGAGGACTCAGCTCAGGAACTATAAAGGGAAGTTATATCATTTCCTCCTCACACAGAAATGTTTAGAAATCTGCTCTGTCTGGAGCAGCACTGACAGAACAGATTAATCCTTCCCAAGCAGGAACACCTTCCACACTTGGAGTCTGTATTCCTGCACCAACCTATGGCACTACAGCACAGCTCCTTACCAGACCATGCTATTTTAATATTCAAGATATTCATCTGAAATAAAAGGGCAGGACTGCTTTTATCACCATTCTCAAGTCTCGAGGCTGAGACAGAGAAAGATTGGGGAAGAGCTACAATGATATCTAAGAATCTAATGCTCACTAAAAATCAGTCAGGACTAGACTTCATTAAATACCTTTGAATAAGGGCCCAACCAGCTTGCCTGAGACAATACAGTTCTTGTTCTTCAGTAAAGAATAAAATCTGTGATTCCAAAGGATTACAGAAGTGTTTTAACCACAGCATTATCCTTACTCGGGGCAGGATAATGAGTTGCATCGCCTTTTGAGTTCCCTTCCAGACAGATTACTTTTTTCTTTATCATTTTTACTTTTAAACTTCATTATCATAGTCCCACCTGGTTCTCGTGTCACCGAAAATTAGTCTTACTTAGTTTGGGCTATTCTGCATGAAACAGAAGGCAACTTCTACTGTCTCCTTTCATCAAAATAAAAAAGCCTGTGAAAGTTCAAATTCAATACTGATTTAAAATATCCTGAGGAGCAGAGCAGATCAAGGAAATATTCCCACTTGACTCTGTTTGAAGCATACATTGTCTGATCAATTTAATTTGCCAGGCAGATTTCTGCACTCAGCCACCCTGGTTTAGATCCCAGGATATGGAAGGGGGGAAATTAGGGCAATGTTACTCTCCCACATACCCACACTGCAGACCTGTCAAGCTCCTATCTGCTAATCCAAAGAACTAAAATCTGGAAATAGGACTGGAAATTAAGTGGAAAATATACTTGTAGTGAGGATAAAAACAAGGCTAGAATGCCACCACAGGCATGGAAAAATGAAGTTAATAAGTGGAATGTTTAATGAATGTAGAAATATTGATTTTGGAATAAACAGATTCCCTCCTCCTCCTACACATGAAATAAGTGTTATTTTGAGCAGTAATGGGCAATCTTCCACATAACGTGAGGTGCCTGGTGGAGGCTTTCAACACTTGCAGATCGAATGGAAATATTCCGAGCAATCCTACGTATTTACATGTATTTGTTCCCCGAGGTAAAGGGAAAGCAGATGTTCCCCAGAGGAGAGCCCTGCCAGCTGTGGGGGAACTGACCACAGGGCTTGGACAGGGCAGTGAGCTGGTCCTGCTGGGGTCCTGGAGCTGCTCTTTGTGCACACAAACCAGGCTTTGCCCTCCTCAAGATCTGTGCTGCTGTGGCCAAACAGCCTCCCTGCTCAGCCTGATAAATATTCCCCATGCTAGCAAACTATCTGCATTTTTTAAGCCATCACCACAACGAGGATAGTGGGGTTCAGCTCTTCTAAGTGCCCAGCACTGGAAATTCCTCTAATATTCCTAAGTTTATGGGGTCTCTTCAAGCAAGGGTTGTAGCTGCAAGGAAAGATCAGGTCAACCCAAAGGCTGCAGCTCAATATCTATTAGAAACAGAGCAGCAAGTCAAAAACCACCCAAAAAGGCTTCTTTATATTAGTGAAGTGCTTTTCAAGACAAAGAAAATTGAAAACTGACTATACAGGGAACAGTTACTGTAGTATCAGAGAATCCTGGAGTGGCTTGGGTTGGGAGAAGATCAACTAGTTCCAGTCTAGAAGAAATACTGAAAGAAACTCATCCTAACATATTTGCTCCCTGTTACTCTCCGATTTGTCATCTCCAGGGATGGCAGAGGAGATCAGTGCCCATGTTGCTCAATCAATCTTTACTTTTTCTGCCCAAGGTCTGGATAGGGATCCCATTTATGACCTGTTCACTTGTGGAAAGGGGCTGAGACCACCAAAACATTTCACAGGGGCTCATGAACAGCTGCTGGGTGGGGTTGGCCTTCCAGCACCAGGTTCAAGCTGAGTCTTTTAGCATCCAACATGTAGAGCATCTTGGATTACCAGTTCCCAGCACTGGGAATGTACCTTACCTGCCCTAAAAAGCCAGGGAATTCATAATCACAGACAGAAACCGCACCTCAGTTTTGCACAAGTGGTGGGCAGGCAGGTGCTGTGAGGAGGAAGGCTGAGAGAGAAGTAGGTGGAGCAGGAGCAGAGCAGAGCACATTGTCTTTCTGGGGGTTAACTGGAATTAAAGACAGCTCTAAGAGAACAGAAATAGGTCTGTGTTATAGAAAAGAATCACTCTGAGAACAGAATAGTTCTGTGCTGCTGTCTGGCAATTCCAAACACCCCAGAATTTTTTAATGAACACAATCAGGATTCTGACTCCAGAGTATCTCTCTGCCAGAATGGCATATTAAAAGGAACATCACAGAGCTGAGCACACATGTGGCCTCTAGACTGTCAAGGATTTAGGAGGTGACCCACAGAGGAGCAAGTGGGTGACTGACACATCACTCCTGCCTGCCTTGATTTCCCCACTCTGGAAACCAAAGTGTGCTGGGCTGCACTTTGCAAAGATAGAGCAGCTCTCATTGCAACATGTGCTGTGAGACTGACACACAAAACGTGCCAGATGAGAAACTGAAGAGCTGAGGGTCCCCTGGGCTCGGATTCCGAGGCCTCAATAGCACAGCAGTGGGAAGAATGTTGCAACAACTGAACAAGCCTATTAATATTCCTGCCTGAGTGTATTAATCATCCCATTGTGAAGAAAACAACACTTCACTTTAGAGGAGAAACCACAGGCTTGTCGCGTATCACTCATTTGTCTTAGCAGTGTTAGCACTCTTTCAATTAGCCTGGATTTTAAAGGGTCTTTTTTGTGGTGTTGTTTTGTTTGGTTGGTTTTGGTTTGCTTTAGAAGCTTTAGATGAAGAAATGGAGCCACACCAAAATCTGGTCCCAAGAAAACTCTGCTGTGCCAGGCGTTTGCTTTGAGCTGAGTTTCCCTCACTGAGGCTCTTTATATTTCTCCTCTCTGGCAGTGTCAGGGAGCCTGAAAGAACAAGGGTGTGCAGAGGCACAGGCAGGCAATGAGTGTGCATGGCTTTTGCCTCTCTGGATGCAAGGATAGGGATCCATTTTTGTATATGCTGCACTGTTCCAGTGAATGAGACAGAAGAAATCTGATTTCAGGGTGACCTAGAAGAAAAGGGGGTGGGGAATCCATTTATGTCTCTACATACAAAGGAGGAAGGAGATGAAAATGCCTTGTTCTCACTTCAGAACGTGAGGCATTGTTTGCCCTGATAAATTCATAAAAGGCTGGTGCTAGAGCAGGTTCATGACACTGGATTATTGCAGAGCTTTATCATCTCCATCCCTCGGTGCATTTTGCAGACAACCCAGAAAAATATGGAAAACCAAGCAAGTTCTGCAGTGTGAACAAGGTCACAGCTCCCTCAGGGGATGCTCAGGGGCACACTTGCACCCTTCAATAAGCAGGAAATAACCAACCTCTACCGAGCATTTCCTTCAGTGTAAGGATGTCTCCACAGCAGTGAGGAGAGGTGGGCAGCATTCTGTCACAAGCTATAGATTTGGGTTGGTTTGGCTTGGTTTGGTCACTTCCTCATTTGGTCCACCATGCTCTAAGCCCCTCAGAAAATTAAATAACTAGAAATGACACAGTGAGATGTTTGTAACAGCCAAAGTAAAAAACACATGCAAAAACACTTCCCCACTCAGCCACTTACTGCATCTTCTATTTTTCCTACCAGAGACAAGCTCAGTGGATGAGAAGGTCTCTGCAGACAGAACCAGCAGTGGACACTGTGAAGAGCCTGATTCTGCTGTCTTGTACCCTCAAGTGTTTATTCAGTCCAGGACAAAGCAGACATAAGATACCACCAGGTTTTTACTGTTTCACATTTTGTACTTCTTCCTCTGCAACTCCATCTACAACTACAGAAAAGACAGGATCATCCATCATTTTGCTCAGGCTCTGTCCCCTGCTGTGATCCACGGTATGATGTTCACTCTCAGTTACCATTACTTTTTCATCCATCACACTCTCTCCTTGTTTTTCATCCACTCTGGGATCTCAGTGCTGACATTTCCTGTCTCCAAATTTTTGTTATCATCAAATGCAGCTTCTGGATCAGAAGTTACATCTCAGGCCTGGACAAGGGATTGCTGCAGCATGGGACAGGATGTTTGTTGATTTTTGCCTCACAAGTTTGCTCTGCTGAGATAATTTACACTGCATTTGCACCAAATATCCCAGCTATGGATTAGTCAGTGTTTTTTAGTGTGGTTTAGGTCCTTTCCATGGCAGGTGAGCAGCACAAGGCTGACCCAAGTGTGTGCCTTGGAGGGAGCAGTCTAGAGGAGTAAGAAACATAAACTGCTCTAAGGGCACAATTTGCATTTCAAACAGGCAGCAGCCTCAGATCGTTCAAATAAACCCCACGTTATCAGAACTGAGAAACAGAAGATCTTTTTATTACCTACTCCACAGTCACAAACAGATCCCTCCCCTCTCATCCTCACTCCATTTTGTGTGCAGTCCCAGCCTGCACACACCCACACACCCACCCCTTTGATCCCTGAGATACAGAAATCTGTTGGACTGCAGCCTCCTGCTTCACACTCCTGGACACTAAAACATTCTCTACCCCACAGAAAACCCCACAGCCTCCTTCCTCTCCTGCAGACATGCAGAGGGAAGGCATTATCTCCCCAAACTGATCTCAGAGCAGCAGATAACCCACCCAGCCTCTCCAGCCACACACTCCTCCACCTCTGAGACCCAAAATCCCACAGCTGCTTTTCCCACACAACAGATTTTCTTCTCCTTCATGCCAGCAGGTGAGCAGTCCCTGTCTGCACACACAGGGCTCCCACACACATGGACACACACATGGACACAAAAACCCCAGCAGTGTCACCTTTCAGCAGGTGGGGTCAGTCAGCCTGGCTGGTCAGTGCTCAGTGGTCAGTGGTCAGTGGCTGTGTCCATGCAGGTGGCACATTCCAGCCCCAGAGCCCACTGGAACAGAATGCAGGCTATTTTTGGGCATGCAGTTCCCCTCAGCATGCAGAGTGTGCTGCAAGGTGTCACTCGGACTGAATGAACACGGGAAAGGTTGGGGAATAAGAAAAAGGATTCCCTCTCCTTCCTTCTGCCCTTCCTTCTCCCCACCAGCACAGAGCATGTGGGGAGACATCACAGACCCAACTTGTCTGAAATTCCCTGGAATAAAGGGAGAGATGTAGACAGTTCTCAGAACTCCGTTCCACAGCACTTGTGTGGTCTGCTCTTGTTAGAAAAATTATCTCCCTGAACCCTGCCTCTCTCACTCTCATCAGCCCTGGATGTCAGAGCCTAGTAGCACTGGCTGACTTGTAATTATTTTTTACTATGCTGCTTTGTCTGCACTAATCCTTTGAAAGTAGCTTTACTGCACATCTGAAATATTATGATGCTATAAAACCTCTGTAATATTTATAAATCCCTTAAGACATCATAAAGAGAGGGAAAAAAAACCTCCCCACAGAGTTCATCTAGCATAATTACATATACATTTCCCTCTGATTAATAAAAAATGATCACTTCCTTATGTAAAGATATTCTTCAGCTTTCTTTCATTAAGGCTATTTTTTTCTTTCCATTTTAAATCTGTTTCATGTGTCCCTGTATAGTAAGGTACCTCAGAAGAGATTTTCCCTAAACAAAAGGCACAATGAGCAGAACCACCACAGAGGATCGTCAGTGGAGCTGGGAGAGAGGAGACAGACGAGTCTCTCACTATATTTTCACGTCTCCTAACTTAAGCATTTCATCACAGAATGTCCTGGAATATCTTCAAACATCAATGAGTGGTGGTGTGTCATTGAACTAAACAGGCAGGGAAAAAACTGATAAATTAAATTTTGGGGGGGAAAAAAGAGGGGAAAAAGAAGAGCTAAGACCTAGCACTCACTCCCACCCCACAAAAGGGCTGCTTAGACTTCAGTGAGGCTGATTAAAGGCAAACCTGTAAATCCACAGCTGAAGCAGCACAAGGCATTGCTCCCTTCAGAAACACTGGTGAGGAACATGATTAGTGTGAAACCACTGACACTGGGTTTGTCTGGCTGAAACTGGAACCTGTTTTGTGCATGGATTTTAGAAATGCCATTGAATGTGGTTTTGCCCTGCTCAGAGCAGCACGTGGATCACATTCATCACCTGCTTAAATGGGATCAAGTTTGAACTAAGCTTTGAGAAAGCTTTTCATATCCAACTCCCTCTCTGGTGTTCTCCTCAATCAAATATTCCATAGCCCCAGGGAGCCACTGGGCAGCATTGCTTTCAGACAGCCTGAAAAGGACCTGCAAAAAGGAGCAAAATAAGGACAATCACCTGCTTTTTTTTTTTTTTTTCCCCGAATATTGTTGTAGTCATTCCTCTAAATTTGCA
The DNA here is from genome assembly GCF_008360975.1 of Lichenostomus cassidix. Lineage (NCBI taxonomy): Eukaryota > Metazoa > Chordata > Aves > Passeriformes > Meliphagidae > Lichenostomus > Lichenostomus cassidix. Next base: position 4,389,955 of record NC_139499.1, read on the forward strand.
GGAGACAAAGGTCTGCCCAGTCTGTTCCTTAGGCAGGAGTTCTTTGCTCCATGGAATCACATCAGGTGAGGTGGCTGTTGGAGTCACAGAGCTAAAAGCCAACAGTGAGCTGGGCAAGGACAAGACACTGACATTTCTGCTTCTCCCCACACTCACAAGAGCAACACAGTCACAATTCCAGACCAATCCCTGTCCCTCAGTCCCCAACACACCACAGCAGACCTATATTCTGTCTCACAGCAGCCTGCCAGGCATTGCTGCCCTGCTGTGTGAGGCTGGGGCAGAGATGCACAAGTTCTTCCTTCCAGCACATTCAATCTACATCCTCTGCCTTCCTCCTTTGTTAAATACATGCAGAGGAATCCTTGGGACTTCCCAGCTCACTCTGTGGGGTATATCTGCACTCTGGATGTGGTACTAAGATGAGATTTCATGGGATGCAGTGTGATCATTTCCTGCTCTGTCTGAATCGTTAGGGTCAGAAAGAAATACAGAGGTAAACAGACATGGGGAAGGATAAAACCTACCATGGTGCTGCTGCTCCTTCCACCCCTTCTCTGCCAACCAGCCAGCCAGCAAACACAATGCCAACTGTGTCTTTATATAGTGTCACCAAGGAATAAAAATATGCCTGCTCCAAGTTTAGACAATAGATGTAAGGTTGGAAAAGTGCAGTAATTGGATCCCAATACCATTCCAAGCATCTGTTCCATGCACAGCTTTTGCTTTCACAGAAATAATGCAGCAGATAAGTAGAGGAGGCAGTTGGGATCCAATTGTACAGCACTCACAGCGAGCTCCAGCTGAAGGGCTTTTCCCATGTACTGCTAAATAATGAACACAGGGCATGCACTGGAAGATTTTAAGTGGACATCCTGAAAAGCAGGAGGGGAAACACACTCCTTGAGAAAATGCTGGGGAAGCTAGTAATAAGTCCTGGCTACTTGTATAGCTCCAGAGGCTGGGGAAGGCATTCAGAGCTCCAGCAAAATGTCTGAGGCTCTGCAGAGGTGCATCTGTAGCTGAGAAGTGCAAAAGCACTGCTGTGCAGGTGGCAATGAAGTGACTCAGGTTGGGTCTCTTTGCCCTAAATCTATAAACATGCCTGAATTCATGGCTGCATCCCAAAATCCTGCGAAGTGGTGGGGAGTCATGGACTTCAAAGGATGGAAAAAGAGCTGTGTGCTAATGACTGTGGCAGTGGGAGCAGGAGGAAACAGGAGGCAGCATAGGAGCCACAGGGGCTGAGTGTCCCAGGGAATGCTCACGGACATTAGCACACATTCCATCCCACTGGAATTGTTGCTATGGGCCAAAACATTCACCAGCATGAAATTGCATGATTCCACTGACATGAAATCATGGTTCCTCCTAAAGGTCTAATCTGTGTCTCTGAGAGTATCAACACAGGGACATCTGAGCATTAAATACAGCAGAAACAGCAGGATTTTCAGGAGCCTGCATCTGAAATTCACCCTAAAAATCAGTCACCCTAACCTTGAGTCACAACATTGCTTAAACTGAACTTTGAGACAGATGTGCATTTGAGTTTCTGGTTGAACCAGGACCTTGCTCTTTCTCCATTCCAGCCCCTTGCAGTGCTGTCATGCCTAATCTTAGATCTGCCTGCGTGCTCTTCAGGGCAAGGACTGCTTTAGCTGTTGTGGGGCACCTCAAACACCTACAGGGATAATTAAGTAATAAATAGGCATAATGCAGCTCATCTGGCTTCAGTGAAATTGCCGTGGATGCATGTTGGATGTTAGCCTGGTGTTCATCGTTCTGACTTAGTGACATTATACCAATCCCCAGTGTAACAGAGCATAAAAATAAATCCCTCTGTCCCTCTGCCTGCAAGCACCTGCTGAGAGCTGCCCCAGGTTTGTGTCCTAGGATGGGAACCTGAAAAACTCAGAATGATTTCTGAAGAAAATCCTACACAGTTTCAAAGGCTCATTGTGATAAAGATGTATCATATTCTGGGTTAGATCCTGATTCATCGAAGCTGTTAATCATCCATTTAACTCTCAGGGAGGAATAGTCCCACGGAATAGCTCACAAACCTGCATGTGAGAATATGATTACGTGTTCTGTAGGATCACTGCTCATTATAATCCCAGCAATACAGCAAATAAACAGCAACTTTGTCAGCTCAGCATTCCATCCTGTGAATTTTGTGTCCTTTCTTGGAAGAATCCTTATCCTTTCACCCAGCCATTTCATGGTTTTGTCCTCGCAGCTCTGTTAACAGACCTTTGTGCTGTTTTGTTGGGAGTTTTTGTTTTCTCTTTTCCAGCATACCATCAATCATCATTATTATTATCAATTTGCTCCTTAGTCTTGTAGCTTGATCTGCAGGCATTTTCCAATAGTGCCTGTATTTTCTGCATTGATCTTAATCTTTTCACAGAATTTCTCTATTAAATGGATCCTTCCAAGCTGTTCTTTAAATGACATGACACGTTGGGATAAAACCCACACAATGCTGTGTGTTTGTAATGCACATGTCCTGGGAGACCAGAACCCTCTCTGCTTAGTCTGTGAAACAAATCCACGGAGGAATTAAGGGAGACATACATCTTGGCTTTAAAGGTCTGCTTGCTTCTGCAACTGCCTCCAAATTATAGAAAGGCTCCAGACTGGAGAGGGGAGGGAGAGAAGGGGGGAATAAGGACTGAAAAAGAAAGGCTTGAATTTAATTGCCCTAAAAATTTCAATCATTCAATCTGGTAATTAGAGAGCTGGCTGATTCAGAAAGCAATTTCATTTGGAAAAAAAAAAAAAAAAGAACCCAACAAGATAATTGATGCTAAGTGAATATTTTACCTGAAATATTAAATACCAAACTTAAGTCTGCCTCCAGGGCCCTTTCTGCTACCCCTTTTTGATCTGTCTCTCTACTTCTTTGTATTTTCCTCTCACATGACTCAACAGAACAGGACACTCCTTCAGAGAATCAGATTGTCGCAGGGACAGGTTTATTTGAACTCTCTGCGCTGTGAAGGAGACAACACAATGATTTATTAGTAAAGAAAATAATAATAGGAAGTCTCCTGAGATGCAGCCTGGCTGCAAATCTCAGTGAGATGTTCAGTGTTGACTCTCTGTCTCTGCCACAGTCTGATGTCCTACGTAGGGAACAGTTTTCTCCAGGAGCTGATCAAGTACAGGGGAACAGCTTTCTTTGTCAGCTTCACAAGGCTCACCAGAATGTTTCATGTTTAATTCTGGACTCTCAGATGCCACGAAATGATACTTCAAGGTAGATGTGTGCAGCCCTGCAGAGCACTCTGGGTGTCAGGGTCACAGGGGTCTGATTGCACAGGTCTCTTGGCAGGATGGAGAGCAGAGCTGCTTTATTGCACTCTGCTCAGGAGAGGGAACTGCTCATTCTCTGATGTCTAATGGCCTCATGAGCAAGGGCAGCATCCCATCTTCACCTTAAAGGAATGTTGTGTACCTGGAAATCAGGCAGGTGATAATTTATGCTGCATTTAGAGATGGAGAAATTACAAAGAAAATGCAGGTGACACATTGGATTCTGGTTTCCTGTGCTGTTCTAAGAGCTCACCTGTGCACCTTTATCACACAAAATGTCACACTTTATTCCTGTTAGTAATGTTAAATTTTAATCTTAAAACACCTTTTTAAGTGAGATTCCACATCCATTACTGCTCAGGAAGCCCACATCAAGCATATTCAGTTGCCTTTGCAGTTTCCATCTTTCAGACTGATTGTGAGAATGTTTCTGATCTGCACAACATCCACGATCTAAAAAGGCAGCTGACAGGTCTTGGGGACAATTCTCGTGGTGAGATGGGATGCCAGATGCAGCGCCAAATGGAATGTGGCCTTTTTTTGCACCAGGAAAAAATCCACTACTGCTGAATATGCTGCATAGGAAATGTGTAGTGAGAACCTCTGTGAGTGTTTGGATTGCAGGCTGAGCTTTGAGATCAACTCCACACCACAACATGACTGCTCTGCACACAGACAGGTTTCTGGCCTTCAAAAGGAGACATGGGACAGTTGATCAGGTTTGGGAACATCCTGCCAAGAGGTAGGAACAATCCCTTAGCCTTTAGGAGAGCTGCATTCCAGCCTTCATGTCTAAGGACTCCACTTTCTGTGCAAGATCTGGCAGCTGAGCCAACTGTGGGTCAGGAGAATCAACCAAGGCACTGAAGAGAAAACATCAGAACTACCAAGCTAAGGTGGATTTCAAGCCCTCCAGAGAAAATTAGCAACTTGGCTTGAACCACCCACTTTTCCTTAATCACCTTAAATTCATCAGGAGCTCCCATTCTTTTCAGAGCCATGATGATGCCATTTTCTTTTCTCCCCACAGTAGTTCTCTCAGCAGCTGATTAAATTCTTCATACAGAGGACAGGTTACCCAGTGCTGCTCAGAAAGTCTGGTCTCAATTCTGTATTTTGGAGCCGAGCAACCAGGCAAATCTCTGGCAAGTGAGTCTTAGGTTCACTGTGTACAGAGCTCTTGCAATACAGGTAGAGAAAAGGAGCTATTACAGATACCTCTGCAGAATTTTAAATAAATTAAACAGTACAAATCCCTCTGTGAATCTCCTCTCTCTCTTGAGCAGAGACACAAACACCACTTTGGAAACAGCCAGGGCTGCTGTAACTGTTAATTAAGTTCTGTGCATTTGTTGTTCAGGACATTCATGCAAACCCCCTTCTCTGAGCTACCCCTCCCTCTCTGAGAATTCATAGCCACTATCTAATCTGACAAAAACTGTGTACTCTTTTATACTTGGAGGTCACTTTATGTTACTTACAGTGTGTTGCATTATGTCAAAAGGCATAACACAACCTAATGAAAAGCAGACTAATATAACTCAACCTGACATCAATGACATAATATGATGTGGCTACTGAGAAATGCACTGTTGTCATTGTTTTCTGTTTTCATCTGATACCTCCTTGGCATTCCAGCATGGGGCATTTGTTGCAGAATTTGGAGAAGAAGGTTATGGTCTGAGCATGCCTGATTCTGCTGTGGCTCCCAAAATTTTTGCATTGAGATTCCTTGGCTGGATTTGTTAGGTGTTCCTCCTGATTTACTCCAGCAAGGATCAGGCTCTAAAAAATCATCACGTAAAGAGCAATTACATTAGGAAAGCCATCAAGTTGGAAAATGCAGCTCCTGGGAGTAAGGCAATGACAACACTGCTCCAGCCCTGTAGCCTTAGCTCTGCCCTCTTGGGCAGTGAAGGAGTTTGCACTGCTTTTCCTGCAGGATGTCATTTCATTTTGCAGAACTGTGTAGCAAAGCAGCTGTTCAATATTGCTCTTAACTTCCTCACGTTGTCTGTGGTCCCATATCTCATTTGCTGCACATCAACTAAATCCTTTTGTGGCTCAGGTACTTTTCTTCTTCCTGTTTTTATTTGCTGTTGTATTGTTCTAATTACCACACTATATGTGTATTTCAAAGCTGAATCTGTCTTCCCAACACTCCCACAAGGTTGAAGCACACTGTTATTCCTTCCTTGTTCCACAGACAGGGAGCAGAAGCACAAAATCACATCTATAGCCCCAATGGGAAGTCTGTCCTAGACAAGGCCAGAGTACAAGGCAGCAAAATCCGAGCCTCTTGCATTAATTCTGTATTTTTTATTCCTTGGCTACTTTATCCTGCCCAGATCCTCAGTGGAAAAAGCAGGCATGAGGCTTATTTGTGAAAGTCTTGATGTCATGAATCCATCCAGCAGAACCCAAACAGGAGACCCAACTGTAACCAAAATAATCGAGCTGATGGATTCTAATGAAATCCACTATACTTTCCACTAGAGTTTTATAGACAAATCCATCCAAAAACCCATCTCTAGCCTGTTCTCCTCTCATAGCATTTTACATATCAATTGCTGTATCCAGCCCATGTCTTCTGGTTGAGCTGGAACATATTTTTAAGCATTGCTGTTGTGGATATTATTAATTTTGTCTTATGTTGATGGTAATTGGCCAAGCCAGCTGAAGCCAGGGCATCATTGATGGGATCTACTATGCCTTTTCCTGTTAGGATAAAATCTTGTTTTCTAAATTAATCTGCTGGATTTGTAATTTCTGTCTGTACCAACACACATGCTATTTCTGAAAATGTTTAGAGTATGCATAGCATGGAGCTTTCTAAAATTTCAGGGTAAGCAATTGGAACCCTTCACCTGAAATCTAACTAGGTAAGATCCAGCCTCCTCTGAAAAAATATCAGCGTATCAAAATCCAATTTTGTTTACAGAAAATAATATCTGAATATTGACCCAGTGGCTAAATTCATGCCAGGTGGTTGTGGTTTAATTACAGATGAGTCTCAGAGTATGCTGGATCACATCACACTGAGATTTGGAGCAGTGGTGCTCCATTCCACTTTACAACAGTCACACAGTGAAATAAAACACAGGCAGCAGTACCAGCTCAGAGTACAGCACAGATTTTAGGCTACATCATCCATAAGAGCACTAGAAAAAGGACTGCCAAACGAGGGACAATTCAAGAATTTAAATGCAGTGGAAAATGCCAGCTGAAATAGTCACTTTGGAAATTATGGGTATCGTAGCTTGGCATTGCTTTGCAGATGTTGAATGTAGAACATGGTAATATTCCTCCAGCACAGTAGCTGTAAATCCAGGAGCCACAAAGGCATTTAACAAACCTTTGTAAATGTCACAAGTTCCTAATTCAATCCTTTGGCACTTTTCTAAAAAATCGTTATGGGGGAATCATCACATGGCAGAGCAACAAACTGCCCTGTTTGTGCTAATGAGACAACCCACACTCCTGAACTTGGCTTCAAATTGTGGAGAGGAGCAAACACATGAGAAAGGTGACAATTCTGACCTCACAAACAACAGCATAAACCCAATGTCACCTCTTAGAATAAGTGGGATTGTTTGGGACTGATTTGAGGCTGAGGACAGAATTTGCACCTTTGTAGATTCGTAGAGTCATGGAATGGTGTGGGTTGGAAGGGACCCTTCAAGATCAGCTTGTCCATAGTGCTGGAAACTGGTTGCACTGCAGTGCAGGAGCTGTGGGTGGAATGTGCAGGGGGAAGGACTGTCCTGGCAGTGGAGGCTCAGCTCTCAGTGGGTGACAAACTGCCAGTAAAGGACCCCTGGGTGGGACCCAGACAGAGAGCAGCTCTGAGAAGCTGAGCAGCTCCTGTGAAAGCCTTCTGAAAACAGACATCACATTCCCAGTGATGCTTCAGCAACTTCAGTCCCCAGACTGACCCAATGGGGACTCACTGCCTGAGCACCTTGGTGACTGTGGGTAGAACCTTACAGATCCCACACTCCAAACCATGCCTGTCTTTGCTCCTGCCTTTGCCAGTCTGTGGCAATCCTTACTCTGAGCTCAGACTAATCAAGTTCTTTCAACTCAGGACCCCCCAAGCTATCCTCATTCTGTTGGATGGATTACCCTGCTGTGACACGTCTCGACCTGCTGCTCGACTCAGTTCTCTTGCTAACCCATTTTACATTCCTGGCACTTCAAAACACAGGCATTAGTTATGTATGCATGCAAGCCAACCCCAATGTACTCAGAAATGCAACACAAAATCCCCTGGTAGTTTGAAAATACACACTACAGTCACTCAAACAGGAGGAAATGCAAATGCCACACTCAGACATATTGGCATATTCCCATTTAGTCCATACAAGTATCCCAAAAGCAGGAGTCCATACCCCCCAAAAGTCATGTTTTATAGCACATGAGGTTTGAAAAATAATAATAAATTGTAATAATTGCCTCTCAGGTGGGCTGAATTACTCCTTGAGGAACAAGTCTTCCTCCCTTGTCAGTGAAGGAAATACCTTTAGCTTGAGCTTTTTTGTTTAAAAACATGGGGAAGCAATCTGGGCCATGAATCCAACATCCTGGCCATACAGAGACTCCCTAAAGCCCAAAGCCAGATATCAAACCACGAGCACAGACAAAACTGAAATGATCTGAAGGCACAGAGGGTTGAACTTCTGCCAGAAACAAACTTGACCCACACTGTGCCTTTCAGCAGAAGGCAAGACCAAAGCTTGTAGAAGCCAAAATCTCTCCTGAAAGGAGAAGCAGCAAGCTGAATCATCAAGGTACATCCTTCACTGGTTGGCTGCTGGTTGTGGTGACTCTGCTCCACAATCCATCTGCAGGGACTGAAGCTGCTCCTTGCTGAGGAGAACCAGAACAGGAGAGAAGAACTGTTGGCTCCTCTCTTCCCCTGGAGCTCAGCTGCAGCCATGTCCCTGCAAATGGGGGACACTGAGCACACACTCTGTGCCCAGAATTAATGAGGGAAAGGCACTCCATGGTACTGCTCAGCACAGCTGGGGGTGGGCATCGTGCACCTCCTCACTGTAAAAGTACAGAGCAATGCACTGAGGAAAATGTCCTTCAGAAAAGGAAAAATATTTGGAATCTAAGCTGGAAGATTCTTATCATGAATAACAGTGTCTCCCAGTCCAACTTCCACCAAGAGCTGGAATAGAGGTGATAGCAATGACTGCAGAGGTAGTGCCACCACAGCCTTCCCAGAAAAAAATGTACCAAGTTCCTCAGAAGAAAGAATTAAGGAATAGCCACTTTTCCTATTTTTACTTTTTCTATGGTGAGTGAGTAATGCTCCCTCATCAAAGACAGGCATTGAACTCATTCTGTATTGAAAGGAAAAATGCAAAATAACCCAGGAAATCCTCTGTGCTCACTTTCAGACATAGGGATGCCGTTCAGAACTCACAGATCACATGTATACATCAGTTATTGAGAGCAAAGAAGAAAACAAAGTCCCACCGGAAAGTCTGCTGTGAACTCCTAACCTAAGGTTCTCCTTAAATATGCCAGGCAGAAGGAAATCCAATTTTCATTAACCTCATTAAGCCAGACACTCTTTAGCCTGCTGAGTGCCCACTTCAGTGAGGCAGGTAAAAGTACAGCCTGTTTAGACCCTATTTTCATGTTTCATGTGTTTATATGTATGACCAAACCCTCCTCACTCATTTAGCTACTGTATCTATGCACTTGTGCAGAAATCTGTGTGGAAAAATGTGGGTTAGTGGTGAGAGGTCATTTGCATTTTGGTGTTTGTCAGTGTGACATGCAAAGAGTTTCTGTGCAAGGAGGCATCAGCTGCATGTCAGCCTGCTTTTAGTATTTACAATTTTATTTTTTGTATAAGGAAAGAGACAAATATTCAAGGCTAGTAGAGGTGCAAAGAAGTACATTTATCAAGTCCAGCCGTCACTCCACACTTGTGACATAGTCCTGGACAGTTTGCCTGCTTCTTACCACCAAGCTGACAGCTCATGGAAGAAAGGACAAACTCTGAGTTCATCACTCCTGCATTACCTTACTCCAGTCTTGAGGTCAAGGAATGTGTTATGTATCCTGAGATTTCATTAGGAGCTCTTGGATATTCAGGGGGGTTTTTAATCAACTCACTTATCTACTTGACAGAAGGTATGATTTTAGTTGCTCGTGTATAAGATAGGATGTCGAGGTGTCCTGCAACGTTAAGTGGTTAAAACAAATACACCCCAGAGCTCTTCAAGTAGCTCTTTCTCCTTGTAAACCATGCTTGACTTCCTGATTTGTTTGAGGAAAAAGCCACTGAGTGTGTAGACGTCTTTTATCCCTCTTAGCCACAATTCCTTTGAGGAATCCAACAGCGAAGGTGGATACAATTATTGTAAATAATGTTGGATAGAACCCAGAGCAGATGAAGGTGGGAGGATACAGCTCAACAAGAACAGAAGTGGTTTCTAATGAGAGAGGGAATATTTCACTCTCAGCATGGCTGTTATTATGTCCTACACATTAATTCAGCCGAGAAGTCTTGAAGTAGCAGAATGAGTTTGTATTCACTGAAGTGGCATGGCTGCCTTCCTTTCTACTCTTACAATTAATGCTTTCCTGATTTCTCAGAGAAGAATATAAGAGAGATAAACCCTGTGAGGCATGAGGCACCTCACAAGGTCTCAAAACTTGCAGTATTGCAGCCTAGTCCATTCACAGCTGTACCTATTTCACTTTCAGTTTTATTTTGATTATTTTCCATGTTTTTCCTAGAGTAGTGGGACAGGATTCACCTTCTTGAGAAATAAGCTCTAATAATTCTATCAGAGATGTGAATTCTTTTGCCCAGGAACACCCATGGCTGGATAGTTTCCTAAACCTTCCCCTACAATTGTCCTGGAACTCTTCACTTTGCCCTGAATTGCCCTTTTTATAGTTGAGTTACCAGCACATGGTTTACCTTAAAAAACAGAGGTTTTTCTTCATCCTTCTATTAATCCCTGCCCCCTCACTACTCCTTAATTTTCTAGACATTCCTGAGTTCTGCACAGGTAGAGGTCACCAGTCCTTCCAGCCAAAATGTGAATAACTTCTCCTTTCCCTGCCAATGTCCTGCAAGAGCTGCAGGGCAGGATTATTGTGCTCTTTATGAGGATCTCTTTTCACGCTGCTTCCCAGAGCTGGAGCTGACAGAAAAAAGCAGGAAGACAGGAAATGTGAGGGGATTATTTCCAGGCTGACAGAGGTACCCACAAGTAACGTCTGTGGTGCCATTCTAAACCCTTCATCTCCATATAAGAACTTTGCATTCCCAAACCTGCTAAAATCCTGAAAGTTTGAAGCGGAATGCTGCTACGGTTAATTTAAGTCACATACAGCCTGAGTGTTTGGCTCCCTAAAGGATCTAACTGTAAATCTTATATCCTTATGACATCTCCCCTATCACAGAAAAAGCAAAAATGCCCCACACTACTTTTTCTGTGTATTTTTCTTGTCACTTGCCTTGCACACACATTTGCCTGTCCCTGTGTCAGGAGCTGCTCCTTGTTCCACAGCTGTAAAGCAACATTCCCTGAGCCCAGGACCTCATTTCTGGGTGCTCTTGTGACAGAGAAATAACTGCAACCAGCAGGAAAAGCTGCTTTTAGGCACCACAGTCCTGAAAAGGAGCAAACCCAGGGAAACGCATATTTTATTGAATAATAGTGAAGAATTCATGTTGTAATTGTAAAGTTCTAAGTGTGGATTTTGTGTAATTTGTCCTTTTTGTTCTGTTTTGTGATGATGTTATTTCTAGATCTGGTGTGGGAAACTTTTTACTTTTCTACCTGTTAGGTTGTTTTTTCGTTGTTCTAAGTTAAGACTGTATGTTGAATGTTGATTTTCATGCAGGGCTGCATGCCTGCAGTTCCCTCTGACTCCAGCCCGGGCTGTGGTAGCTCAGCAGCTCTCAGCATCTCTGAGGATTTATTCTGCAGCAAAAGTGTTTGCTTTTGCCTCCAGTGTGCAACGTGAGGAAGGCAGCAGAGTGACTGGAAACCACAGCTCCCAGCCACTTCTCCCTCGGCGTTGAGTGAGAGACTGAGAGCTTGCAGACCGACCCTTACCTTTCTCCGAGGGAATAAAAACAAAACACGGAGCTGAATTTATTTCTAGCCAGCGGAAATTTCATATTGAGGGTTACAGGCGTCCTGTGCCTCTTAAAAGCAAGTAATAAAATGCTGCTCTCAATTACAAATTGTATTTACATTTTAAACCCCCATACGGTTTGGGGGGGGGGTGGAGGGAGGTTTCGAATGCATTAGCAGCAGTGCTGTGCCATGATTAGTTACAATTTTTCTCTCTTTGTAATGAACAATTAATGCCTCCACCTTTTTTTTTCCTCTCTCTTGCAAACTCAGCCTGTGGCTATAGCAGGTATAGCCAGTAAACAAGACACAACTCCTGCCTCATGCTATGAACCAAAACAAGCAAATGCATTGAGATGACCATCTCTAAAAAACCTCTTGGAACACAATTCATTTTCTGAGTATAAATTCGATAACAATTGATATTTTTTTCTGTAACTTCCTGGGCTAAACTTCTCCAAGTGTAGGGACATTTAACAGGAAAATGCAAAATGCATGCAAATGTGCACAGCTCCATCTTCCTGTGCTGGGAAAGTCAAATTCCCTTCTCCCTCCCCTCAAGCATTGCTGAAGGCAAAGCACTCATTGTGGTACCTGGTGACAACAGGACCTGCTAAAGAGTTTTATCCCAACATTCTTAGAAGTTCCCTTAAATTACCAAAAGGCCACCATAAGATCTCCTTGGAGCCTTCTCCAGGCTGAAAAACCCCAGCTCCCTCAGCCTTTCCTCAGAGCAGAAGTTTTTCAGCCCTCAGAGCACTTTTGTGGCATCTTCCAGCAGATCCTTTCCTGTGCTGGGACCACAGATGCCCCAGGTGGGAATTCAGGTGGGAATTCAGGTGAGAATCCCACCAGAGCACAGGAGAGGGGCAGAAATCCCCCCTCACCCACTGCCCACGCTGGGGGATAAGCTGTGGTTAATTTAATGGGGGATGAGCCCAGGACTCAGGATTGTTCCTGATCCCTTCACTCCCAGCCTGGATTGATCCCAGGGGTTGCCTTGTTGAGCTGGGAGTGGAACTGGGAGAACTGGGAGCAGAGCTGGGAGCAGAGCTGTGCCAGTTTACCCCAGCAAACCTGCTTTGCTTTTATTTACAAACAATCCATTTCTGACACCAAGGCTATAAATGCTATTTCATTACTTTTATTGCTTATTTAGATATTCCCCTAAAGGGCTAATACAGCCTCGCTGTTGTGTTACTATTTCAGCTTCTGTTTTTCCAGAAGTTTAGTCTGCAGCTAAACCATTTGGCCTATCTGGGGCTGAGGCTGAGCTTTGGACGAGGAGCACATTTGGTGTAATTAGATTTGTGGGTTTAGGTGTTTGGGGTTTATTTTTTTACTGAATAACTCTGTAATAAAAAGAAATGGCTGTAATTTATAGCCCAGCATTTGGCAAGTGGCTTGTCTGGTCTAGGATTAGGGGTTTTTTTTATGGCTGAAATTTTAAGTTTAGGTGAGAATTTCAAAGAAGCTTAGTACCCACAATTAAGGCAGATGTTCAGTGCTGCCAAGGTCAAGCATTCAAAAATCATGAATCAGGCATGAAAATACCAGTATTAACTCAAAATAAGAAGACATAGACACAAACTGACACCCACACACCCTGAATATACAAGTACCTCTGAAAAAGGCTAATATTTAATTTTGTATCAAATTCACTCATCATGAAAAATTTACTTTATGATGTTTTCATCTGGAATGTGATATTTGTGACATTGAAAACATCTTATAAGCGAAAACATCTTACAAGCAAAAACATTTTGATGTTGGATTAAGTATCCTTAAGGCAATAAAATTAAAAAGTTTTAAATTTGCTTAATAAGCAGCAGTTTTTAGTGAGAACCTGGGACTAAATTAGTCTCTATGCCACAATATTGCACCAATTTGGCTCATGACTTTGGGTTCCTTTTTTTAGCATTCTGGTATTTGTTTTCCAAATGCTTTTCTTTCCCAAGCTTTTCTCTACAATAATGAAAGCTCAGAAATTCCTGTTTTGAGTTTCACACAAGCTAAGATTCTCTAATCATCCAGCTTTAGGAACTCCACACCTAAAAAGAACACGAAGCATGATAAGAATCACAAAAATACCAGGAAAAATGTGAACAAGGTGTGTTGTTTTTCTTTATCAAGAAAGCTCAAACTTTGCTGTCTTTTCAAGAGTTTAATCCTCAGCATAACAAATACCTGCCCATGCAGAGAACTTCTAAGACTTTCTGAAAAATATAATTGCTCTTTTAGGTGCCTTTGTAGAGCAAATACTCATCAGATGGTGCAGACAAATGCCAACAAATAGAGAAATGTAGTCAAAACATGCTCTAGGAGTGCACTGCACATATGTAGTGCACTTATGGAACATATAATGCACTCTGGGAATGTAAATCATCATGTTATGCACTGTGAAAGAGGGAAATGCAGCACTGACCCAGCTTCATCCAGAGGGATCCAGGAGCAGTGGAAGTGTGCCACTGGCTTCCAGTGAGCCTTGGATCCAGTCCTGGCAGTGTGAAGGTGAAAAGGGCTCAGCAGGACTTTGAAAGCATATCCTGCATCCAGGACTGTGAGAGCACATCCTGCATCCAGAACTTTGAGAGCACATCCTGCATCCAGAACTTTGAGAGCACATCCTGCATCCAGAACTTTGAGAGCAGGTCCTGCATTCAGGCACAATGGGAAAAGTGCTGACTGTATCCCCCTATCCCAGTGCACAGCACGGCTGCAGGGACTGGCACTGCTTTCTCCCAGCAGAAGCCCACTTGCCCGTGTGATTGTAACCCAAAGAAGTGATGCCTTGGTGCTGAAATCCCGCGAAGCGATGGCACATTAACACCAGGCTGCTGGAACACATCAGGGCAATTGTGTGACTGACTGCAGGGCATCTCGGTAACAGCACCCGCAGGAACCCACTCCCCCTGCTGAGGTGAAAGAAACATCTTAATGGGAGACCCTGACATTTCTGCAGACCCATCTGCATTCCTGCAAATCAACACAGCGATTGCCCTCGCGTGAGGTCACAGGCAGCCCTGTAAAAACATTCGATCTCAGAAAAGTCCAAACCCCAAGTCAAAACATAGCTCACAGGAGTAGTGAAACCCTACTGGGCTCCCAGCTAGCTGCACTGGCTGGGGAAACAATCAGGGTAGTGAAAGAAAAGTGTTTCAGAGCTCTTCAAGAAAAGCATTAACAGTCTTCTCTATCGTGAGTCAAAAACTCCAAAGCCTACAGTGGTCACAGAGCAATTCACTTGGAAGAATTAATGCAAAATGTCATTTGTTCTGGCTACTGGATCTGAAGCTACCAGGGCGTATAACTGTTTATTCAGGTTTTAAAGCAACACTGATCCTCCAGCCAGGCCTGGGAACATTTCAGCAGACCCTGCAACAGAAAGAATTACCTATACAAAAGAACTGCACAAGATTAACTGAAATAGTTTTTAAAAAAGCATAAGCTTGTCATAGAGATTCTCTTTCCACTTCCAGTGACAACCTGCTGTTCATATTGATTTTGTATAAGTACAGCATCAGCTGGAGATTAAACCTTGTCCCACCATGGCTCTGGCATTACAAGTCCTTCTTTTGTCTCAGGCAAAGCTCAGTCAGTGGAAGGGGTCTACAATGGAAAGTTTGTGCAAAGTGACCCAGAACGTGACTGCACAGCAGTCACTGTGTAGAAACCAAACTGGGAGCTAAACACACAACAGCTCTGTCCCCTTCCAAAGCCTGGACCTTGGGGATCAACACATACCCTCCAGCCCAGTTGGAATTCCCATTCAAACAGCCTCTCTGCTGAAAACACCAGAAATGTGCAGTGATCTGGCCTTTCAAACACAAGAGTTTCCATGGGCAAAGTCCTGCTTTCCTCTGCAACGGAAGAAATTTTATTCAGAGCTTCCCTTGGAGGTTTTGGGTTCATTTTGATTGTTAAATTCATTTCAACCTGAAATCTCCAGGCTCGATTCTTACACTGTGTGAAGTCATTCATGTCTGTGCAGACTGGGAATGAGAAGCTTCCTCCTGAGAGTGCCAGGAAACCCACCCTCACCTTTCCATGAGCACAATATCCCAGTGCCAGCCTGGTACTGCCAGTGTCCCAGAGCAGATCCCCTCCAGCAGTAATGCAGGGGACATGGGTGGCCAATGTGCTGCTCTGTCCTGCTCTGCCAGCCCTGCAGAGCCACGAGGGATGTGACCTCTTGCAGACCACACAGAATGTTAATTTCTTGCCCAACTTCCTTAAAAGCCATCAGAATTTGTCTGATGAACTCTGATTCAGATTCAAGCAGGGTCTCAGCAAGCCCTGACAGTGGAACCTCTATCTTCAACATCCCAGAGACCATGCTCTTGCCAGTCATTAATATTTTACATTATTTTATTCATTACTTTTTGTTAAAGTGCTCTGCCAGAGGTAGCCATCCACCTGTAGCAAAACTGATGCAATCTCTTTCAAGCAAACCTGCCATGCTTACAACAGTCTTTGTGTATTTAACTGGGATCTGATGGAAAATTTAGGATTTCACTAAAAAACTGCAGACCGCTTACCGTGGTTGTTGTACATTTGGTTTGCTGATGGTGATTTTGGTGAAAAAAATTGAGTGAAATCTGATTAATCAAAACAATGCTGTTTCCAAAAGAAGACTTTGGATGTTTTCAGATTTCCAGACTAACTCAGAAAGAGACCAAATTTTGTGTCAAAACATGTAAAAATATGACTATTCAGATTTAAATGTCAAAAATAAATATTGTGTCAGTTTGTGAAGAACTGAGCACAAAGCAGCAGCAGCAATATGTGAAAAATCTGATCATGAAACACATAAATATTACTTCTTACCCAGCTACACAGATGCTACCACACAGCAACAGATCCCATGAATGTGCAGGGGAGAATCCCATCAGCAGGAGGCTTGATCTTTAAATATTAGAAATACCTAAAATGCCAGAGTGAAGGCATAAAGGGCAAACAGATTTAGTAAATCATGCTGATTCCAGCTCTTCCTGAAAAGGTTGCAACGTCACCTGCAAAGCATCCAAAGGAGAAGTTATTTCTTTTTTAAGTGAACACACAAAACTTGGAGCAGCCTATAGCTGTTTGTTTCTGCTGGGAACTGGTTTGTGCTGTCTGAAGGGCGATTCTCATCCCATCCCAGCACACAGCAATGAGGTTAAATTGGTTTGGATGATATCAGCTATTTGTAATTAAACCAGCAGCCCATGGCCGGCCCTTTCTGTGCCCATGTTAGGTGTTAAATTAAGGTCTGATTAAGAGTGTGCTGCTGCAGTGAAGGTCAAGGACTAAAGATCACAAGCTTTGTTTCATCTAATAACAATAAAGACTGTCTGGCTGCCAAATACCACAACAGCCCTTGTTCTGCTATCAGACTGCTGTCCAGCTAGAGGGATCTGATTTCACTGGTATCCCTTTTTAAACCCCACTTCTAAGAGGGTTTGTAGCTATTTCATCTGTATGAAGCAGCACTGTGCTACCCGAGGCTATACAGTACGTTCTATATGATCAAAGCAGAAATGCAGCAGCTTCTGACGAAGAGTTATCGTGGCTGAGGGGAACAAAATATCAAGGAAGGAGAAAAAAAAAAAGATACAGAGCTACAAAATACCAGGTCATGCCACCAAAGTAAACACCCACAGGTAAGTTCAGAACATGAGACCACACAATGGTGGAAACTGTGCTCATGTGTTTGCTGGGAACAAATCACAGGCTTGTCCCACCAGCAGTCAGCAGGAGAGATGTGTCAAATAGGACAGGCAGGAGATAAAAGCAAAGTGGTGAAGAGAAAAGCCAGCAACTTATTTGTAGGATGAAGACAAGAATTGGTGCATAAGGGTTTCTCCCTGCATAAGTGTTTTCCACAGAGACAGGTCAGGAGGACTTAGCAGAGCAAGTTGTCTGGTAGGAAAGAACAGAATTCCCAAAAGCTCTACAAAGTCTGCTACCAAAACATGCCCATATCCATCTCAAATGAGTACAGGGTGCTGGGACTTGTTGGTTTCCTGAAAAGGAGGGTGGAGCAGAGTAAGAAACCATATGGCCCCAAAATAATCTCTCACAGACACATCCTATTCCATGTTTCCATACTTGGGGTCCAATTTCAGAGCAGATACTGATTCATTTTTCAAGAGTCATCTGAAGTGTCTTTCATTTGCTCCCAGTACTTCATAGACTATTAATAGAGCAGTGTCATACCTGGAAGGACAATTTTGCTGCTCTGCAAGGCTTCACAGAGAAAACTCCTCACAGCAACAGACAAACACTAAAGCCAGTGTTTGGTTAGTTCTTTGCGAATTGCTTGGTACATGTGATCAAAAAAATTTCCTTGAGGAGTCTTGATGCTTAGCATTTCAGGATTGGAGTTTGTTTCCTAACAAGCTCGGAGTGAATCCCAAAAGATTCAGTGATACAGCTCAGCATGGATTAACTTCCGACTGCTCAGTGTTGCTGCCGAGCTACAGATCTCTGCAGAGCAGACTTGGCTTTGGGAGCTCCCAGACTTCCTGGAATCTGAGTTGCATCAGAAATAAACTGAACACCACCAAATAGCCAGGTGTGAAAAATGGCTTCTCCAGAGCAAAAGAAATATGTTCACCACTGGGAGTCAGTGCCTGAACTGGAAAGCAAGCTGTACTGAATGAAGAAATTCGTGTACACCTTGTTTCTCACCTATTTGTGAAAATACAATGAATCGTGCTAGTCATACTTGAATCCAATTTTCTATTGATAATTTTCTGTCACCAGTTAAATTTCAGAACACCAAACCTAAAAGGTGTCCAATCAAAGTCAAAGGGCAGGTTTAGTTTGGTTCACCTCCTAATCATTCTTCTTCCTGAATTAAGCAAATAATAAGCACTGAGAACCACAGATTTATTTCTATATCAGAGATGATGGTCAGAGCTTTCAAACACAAAGGTTTAACACTGAACATATTAGCTTGATGTCAGAGCTGAGAAATCCTGATTAACTGCTGCAAGTGGAAATGACTAAGTGCTGCTTTTGGAAATGATTGTCCATTTTGAAAATCGAACCACAGCTGATAAGGAACATTTTAGAGATTTAAATTTAAGCACTTCAGCCTGGATCAGAGGCTGTACAGAACCTAACATCAGAGTTCAGTACACGGGCCAAGTCCAACCAGCACAGCTCAGCCCCTTGCTGGACCAGCATGGCAGCATCCTGTCCTTCCATCTGTGACTTCCCAGGGTGAATTCCAGGGACTCTGGCAGCAGCAAGTGGCCCAGGGGTGGCTCTTGCCATAAACAGGGAGTGAACTCAGCCTCTTGCTCTGCCTCTGGAGCTGTTGAGAGAAGGATTGCTTTTGAAAACTTTCCAGCCTTGTCTCGGGGAGCTGCATGACGTTATCTCAGTATCTGCACCAGTCCCTCAGCTACACTTAAGCTCCTATAAGAGGGATTGTTGTACATATTATGGTAATGTCATTTATTTATTTTATGCAACTGGAAAATTTAAGGGCGACCACTTCACTTCTGTGCTGTGTAGATTAGAGTGTTCACAGTAACACCTGCTTGCTGAACAGACAGCAAAAAAGCCCTTATATTCCTTCTTTATTGCAATTTATTATTATAGCTTGAATGGTTCCTGGTGACTTCCTAAGATTAATGTTAATATTCTAATCGGAGTCTCCCCTCTGGAGTTTTATTGTGGATTTTGAACATTCATTTCATTTAACATACACATGGGACCAAGTCTGGTGGTTCCAAAAATATTTGTAGTTGGAAATCACAGTGATTTTGTGTTAGGCTCGGTGCCAAAGAAATCACAAATCAGAAGTCTGTTATTGGGTAGCTCTAATTTCTTGGCATCAAAATTCCTCTTTATGTGCGTGCATAGTGTGATGTTTTCCTGGGCCGTGTGGCACTGACTATTAACTGAGAAATGCACTGCTTATCTGTTTTTCAGGGTTCCTGGTGGAACTAGAGAGCTTGTCTGGCCGGCTGGGGATTCACAGGGATTTTATGGACTTCCTGTGTGAGCCAGAGCCTTGCCCATTGGATATGCATCACTCTCTATCACAGCTGGTGTTTTGAACCAAAAGTGTGGAGTAGAAATTTCATCCCTGATTTTTTTTGGCTGGATTGATTGTTTAGTCTAGGAACGCTCAAGGAGACTTTCTAGGTGCTGGAATTCCTCTTTTTCTTCAGTCAGCAGCTGATGCTGTATGGTGAACATCAGAGTCTAGATTCACATCTTAGTGAGCAAAGATTTATGTTCCTCCTAACGCTCCTTGACGTTAATGAGTATTACAGACATGGATCCCCATGGATTAAGCTGAGAACATACCCCAGAGTGTGTGTGGAGTTTGTCATTAGGGTATCAGACTATTAAAACCAACAGAGAAATTCCAAGGGTAAGAAAGCAATCGGATCTCTTCCCTCCTCTCTGCTGGAGCACATGTAAGAGATACACTTTAAATCTTCTCGTGTTTCCAGCCCTCTCACGCCGATCCCTGCACTCATTTTTGGTTGGTAATGACTTCAAAGAAGAATTGATTGCCACTTTTAAGGCACTTCCCATAACAACATTATGGGAAATATGTTGCTGGAAGAGACTATTTCTGTAGCTTTATAGTGAGCTGTAATGAAGGAACTTCCATGTGGCTGGGGGAGGGAAGGGAGTGTTTCACCTCAGCTGGCTGTTCCAGGGATTGGATCAATACAGTGGGATGACCCTGTACACTCCATTATCGGGGGATTGTGACTCCTTAATGAAAGATTATGGATCCTGGGAGTGCCACCTGAGAGCAGAGCAACAGCCACCGATGGACTCAGGCTCACTCTGGCTGCTCCCAGATCCACCTGCATGGATTTGCTCTTCCCTGCCCAGTGCCCCAGGGTTTGGGGATATTTTGGGAGGCACACAGCCAGCTCTATTATCTGGACATCCTGGGCACAATGCAACTGCAACCCAGGTAAACCAGACACAAAAAGCAGACTCTAAATTCAGTGTCCCCCAAAGCCACACGTAAAACTGACCTGTGGGAGGGACTCAGTGCAGAATGACCACATCCCTCACTCCCCATGATCTACCTACAACAAACAACTTTGGAGCCAGGATTTTTGGATTTTCTTCCCCATATCCCAGCCATAAGGCAGACATAATTACTGTGCCTGGTTGATAGGAATGCTCTGGGCTGACTCTTGTCACACATGAAGTTTATTAGCCCTGTGTAATCCTGCCTAGACCAGCAAACTGCAAGATGGAAATAAAAACTTTATGTTTTCCCTCATAGCCACTTCAGATCTTTTGGAGAAATTTCTTTGTAGGAGAATTCTGATTTAGCTAATTTGAAAGCACTGGTTCCTGGATCAATCACTCCCCTGGAAACACAACCATTGCTCCCCCAGTGAAAGAAAGAAAGAAGGAAAGAAAGAAAACAATACTAACAGAGATTTCTAAAATACTTTGAGATCTGTGAATATAAAGGGCTGTCTGTAAAGTGTTTAGAAAACTTCAAAAAAAAAGGTGCTACATAAATGCATATTTATTGCAGTGCTGACATTCTTGTGGCAGCTCTGAATGCAGAATCAAAAGCAGAGGGGGCAGAATGTAAGTCAGAAGAAGAAACTGTCAGCCTCTAGCCTCTATCTTAAACTGCTTTGAAATGTTGCAGACATTCAGAGAATCTAGTTTGCCAATATTGTATGTCCTACAGTAATTACACCAATCTGGAATATAAATTTTCCTTCCCCCTTGTGAGAGGAGGCAAAGCTCTTAGAGATACACACAAATGGAGCTCTAATCCCACAAACTTTAATGCCTGTGCCTAATGTCAGGCAGCAGAGTTGTCCCACTGATTTCAATAGCTCTGCTCAGATGCATGTGTGGAAATGTTTGTGTGATTAGAAGTTAATCATAATAAATGCCAGTTCATAAGAGATCCCTGTGTAAACAATCTATTTCTGCATGCAAGTGATGATTTTATTGCTGTTCTGTAATTCTGTGTAGAGGCTTTGTGAAGAAGTCTTATATTTTCTAAAGCACTAGAATGTCTCTGATAGTGTTTTTCATTGCTAGCTCTTTGGGGGCTAATTAAAAGAAATATCTGTTAAATTTATTCATTGCTTGGTTCCTTGAAAGCAAGAGGCACCTGGCGTAAACATTAAAAAGAAAAGCAGGCAGCAGCCAGACCTCATCATATATTAGATGCATTAGGACATTTTATTTATAAATATGAAATTGGTTTTAATGACTTCAAAAGGAGGAAATGCCAGGAAGAGCATAATATGAGCAAGCTTAGTAAAGCTGTCATGAAGATGCCTAAACCCACAAAAAATGTAGAAATTGTGCTTGCTCCCCCCTTCTCCTCTCAAAAGTGGCAATTGCAGCTGCAAGTGGCAAAAACTGTACATAAAGAACTGCAGCAAGAGCCAAAAGGAGCAGCAGATGAGGTGGAGCACCCAAGTGCCTGTCTGCATGGGAAGTGCCATCAGTGGGAGATCACAAATAGCTCATTTATCCTGAGCTGACTGATTCACTGAAACAAAGCCTGAATTTTGACCCCTGTGATTTAATGCAAAATCCTTAAGGATGAGAAATCCATCCTTCTGTTGGGACAGCATTTAAGGAGGCACTTACATTAAGCATGTGCTTTACATTCACTTAACTTTCGTTTCAAACAGGCTTAGCAGTGTTTCATTCTGTTCCCACTACAGGCTTCAATAAATCAGTAGTGAACAGTGACTCAATACCTTCTAATCCAGCATGCAGTCAGCACTGTCCCACAGAAAGATGCAGTAAATTAATGATCAATAGACTATGCAAGTGAGGAATATCAGTAATTGTACTGAAAAGGTTTTTCTTCATGAATTAAAAATCTACCCTGAAGGTAGATTTAATCTTAGGACACATTGTTGTAACCACACACTGATTTGAGAAAGGTATTTCACGGGAGTAAATATAATGTTAGTGAAATCATTGCCCAGTTTTAGTGGGAGGTACCAGAGCATCTTTTCTCATTTAAGGAGCTGTAGTTTTGAGCCAGGTGTGATATATAGGAAAGAGTCCAAAGGGATAGAAAGATTTATATTACAAGAACTCTCATCCACTACTACTTGGGCACTTAGCAAAAGTGCTAAGCAAAAAGAAAGTTTGACCTAAAATGATGAAAGAACAAACTGATTTTGATAAAATAAGACTGAAGACTTCATTCTAAGTTAACCTATTATGTGAAAATTTGAGAAAAGGCATATATTGCATCAGGTCTCCAATGGACCTGATTGCTCCTACTTAATTTGACCTCTTCTATTTGACACTTGAAACAATTGGCCATGCACAGGAAGTAATTGCTCTAATCCTGGTTGGGATGAAAAACCTCCCATGTAGTGGGGGACAGTACCCAAATAAGCAGCATGAGGAAGGCAGGTAGAAGTTATCCCATCCATTTCCCAATTTCAGCACTGCACAGACTGATCCTGTGGGCATCCCTGGCCAGAGTGGAGGAGAGAAATTAGGAGACTTGATGCAAAAAGAATCTGTAGCCTAAGGATGGTTTGTGCCCGCCTGGAATCCCATAGGTGTGATCTTTCCAAAGGGTGATTTCCCAGGTTTAGAGAAGCAGAGTTTTGTTGGCTTCTTTAATCACATCAGAGGTGCCTTGTTTCTAGGGCAGGAACTTTTCCTCATGCCCTTGCAAAGAAAACAAACAGACATCGGTTTTCCATCCTACCCTGACCTTTGGAAGTTGTCATCTCTGCCAGTACTGCACTTTCTGGCCCTGGAGAGCCCAGTTCAGTCCTGACTGAGGGAGCTGAGCCACCTCCTGAATCACCATCACACTTCCTGCAGGTTAACACCTCTGTTTTCCTTGGAGGTCACTCTATCCAAGAACTAACCAGGTCTGACCCTGTTTAACTTAGGAGATGCAAGCAGCAGGATTGTCCAGACCTCCAAAATCGAGTATGAAACAGCACAGAGCCTCAGAGGAGCCTGAGCATGAGGAAGTGCAGCCAGAGAACAATCCCAGCTCAGAACTGCTGCCACAGGACTCAAGCACAGTGAGCTGTGGCACGAATTCTCCAGCCCAGGTTTCCAGTGAGTGCAGTGCCAAGCCCTGGCTGGGCTCAGGATGAGAGCAGATCCAGCTGAGGGGGAGCTGCAGGGACTGAGTTATAAAATGACTCATTCCTGTGAGCCCCATCTGTGAGGCTTCTGCTTCCACCAAGCCAGGTGACATTTAACCACAGAAATATTTAACAAGGATGTGCATCACTGGCTGTGATAAAATACAGGGCTGGGGGAGAGTCAGGATGCAGCTTTTTCAGTGCAACTGCACATGAAGGGGAAAAAGGCAATAAAAAAGAACTCTTGGCATAAGGAAAACATCCCAATGAAATCCTGCCTTTTAATCTCGGCCGCAATCTCTTCTCATCATCTTTCCTGCTTTTTAATGCTCTGCTGCACTTTTTATATCATTCACTTTATCAACTTCACCTGTCTCAAAAGTCAATAAAAGCAGAGGCCACAGTTTTAAAATCCAGGGAGATGAACTGAGGCACCAAACTTCTGCAGAGGTGCTGACTGCTCACAACTGTCAGGGGCAGCAACACAGCCTGTGGGTGATCAGTGCCTTTAAAAATCATTTAAGTGCTTGAAGAGGAACATAACTGGAAAACACAGAGGACAATACTTTCAAAAGCTTCTGACTGAAGAGTCAGTATTTTACTTTCAGAAGTGATTTAAGCACTTGGGAGTTCAAGAACTACTTAAAAATCAAGTGTATTCTGAAATGCATAATAATTTTTGTGAATGGTATACAGATACCTCTCCTGGTGATGCACTTACCCAGAGTTTTAGGCCTCCTTCAGAGAGGATTCAATGTATTGAAATTCCAGTCCAGGATTGGCCACACTATTACCTACACAAGCTCCACCAATATGCTAATGGAAAAGTAACTTTCCATGTTTACTGCCTGAGAAAAGCTCAATTCAAAAGTGACCTAAACAATATTGTACTAATTGCTGTTGAACAACCAGAGGAAATACTATCCTGCACTTTTCTAGTGCCTCTGATGGAAAATGCTCTTTTCAGACTTTCTCCTTTTACCATTTTTTCCTGCTATCTGATCATCTAAGCCAGCAATAGAGTCAGTATCCCACCACGCTCTATGTGAGCTCCCAAAACACTCTGAGAAGAAGGGAGAGCTTGCTAAATGCACAGAGACAGCAAAGGCAATCATGTCATGGCTTAAGCCAGCTTGTTGATAGAGGAGGTTTACAGCTGTCATTAGTGAAATGGAGAAGAGGCTGCTAACACAGCTCACGCCACTGGCAGCTACAGATCAGGAAAGAATCTCGACACATGGCAGTGCTTCACTGCTGAGCTGCTGGCCTGAAATGCTGTTAATATTTATCCAATGTGCTGATCTTTAACATGTGGATTGCTGCTGGAAGCAGAGAGTCAAACCAGCCGGAGGCCTTCCTGGGGTGAGTGTGTTGTGTGGCCAGAGCCAGATTAAAGCTCAGCCAGTCCCACCAACAGGTATCTGCAGCTGAAGGGTCAATCAACCTGTACACTGGAGCAGTTCCTGAGGGCAGTGGGAGGCTGGGATGCTGCAGGTGTGGTTTGCATATATTTGTCTATATCCCACCTGTGCACTGGGAATGGGGTGTCTCAGTGTCTCAGACAGACACAACAGGTCTTGCCTCTGAAATTGAGGCTTCCAAGTCACTTTGTCAAGCTCCCAGAAGTGTTCTGCCACCACCACTGCTGCCCATCACTGCAAGAGTTAACTAGTGCACAGTGGGGTTAATGTCTTTGAAACATTCATGTTTCAAGCCTTTTCTCCTTAGCAAGACACATTTTTAATAGAAAGGCACAAGCTATTTTCTCTTTCAGTGTCTCTAAAGAGGAGGAAGGTTCCCTGTTACTGTTTTAGAATTTCTTTTCTTTGATTGAGTTCAAGCTCTTTCTTTGGAATAGCACTTTAGTCTTTCTTCCTTAATTTAGACAAGGTTTAAATCACGTTTGGCTGCATTCATTTTTCTCTGATTTTCTTTTGCTCAGAGAACCTATTGGTTTCCATACTCCTAATTCAGTCCTAGCAACCTACCTGGTTACATCCAAAAAAGTTTTCTCTCAGTTTGCCTCCTGGCCTGATGTGCTGCTCAGATCTCCCTCACTGCAAGAAGCCTTCCCCTGTTCTGCTATTCATCACAGCAATTTCACATGCTCTCTTCAGCTGTTCTCTCCACAGGCTGGTGAAGCTGGTACGGTTATTATCCTCTTTATCCTGTACAAAGTTTAAAAAAAAAAAAAAAGATTATTTATGGATAACACTGGGGACCACCCATACAGCAAGGCAAATCGAGAAAAAACAGTTGTTTTCATGCTTTGGGCAGTTACACGCATGCATAGCTTGGATCAGACAGTCCATCCCACTTGACTTCTGTTCTCAGTAAATATTTGTAACTTTGCTGATAAAGCAGTGCTGGATTTCTCAGCTGGGCTTCCATATGGACCATAAGCTGTGGCACTGGACTGTAGACTCTCATTCTACAACAAGCCTTCTTGAATAGTCATTTGTTTCATTCTCTAATTTGGTCATGAAAAATCTGTGTAGGAATCAAATGGCAGAACAAAGTCTCCAAATACAGCTGCTTTGGCTCCATTATTGATTGCTGTGAGGCCCAAGGCAATAGGTGGTGAGGGCTCAAAGGCATGAAAATATTTTTTATTGTGACCTAAATGCAGCAATTTGTGTATAAAAAATGGCAACAATGTGGAGGATTTTTTAAAATTTTATATTATTTCTATTTAACACATGTTATCTTTGCTTTGGTCTGGTTTTACTTGTGAGAAAAACACATTTATTGTTTGTGTCTGCCCTGTCTGGGCACTCTTGCCTCAGAGGTCGAAGCTGTTGGCCACTTCTAAGTTCACTAGTTTGCAATCAGGAGTTTCTTCCCAAAAGATAAGATATTACTGAGAGGAAAAGACATAGAAAAAGAAGGATGACTTCAAACCTCACTTCTACAGCTTCTCTTTTGGAACTAACAACGACTCTAACACCTTCCTTTTGCCCACTGATCTCAAAGTGCTTCACAAAGGCAACAAACATCACTGACACCACTTTACAGTGAGGGAAACAGGAGCACAAAGGGGAAGGTTATTTATCTGAGAACCCTTCAAGAGACCAACAGCAGAGGTAGGAATACACCCAGTAATCTGCTGGCCAGGAAAGCTGCTCCATCTACATGCTGCTTAGAGTGGTCACATTTCTAATGCCAATAAAATCTGTGGGTTTGACTTCTCTGACCCCCTTATCAGCTCTTCCCCTCCCTTCTCAACATGCACATTCCCAGTTAGTCATCGTGTGGCAGTAAAAGCCCCTTTGGGATGGACTTATTGCTTCTATTAGTAAAGCTTCTTTTTCCAGGCCTCTTTCTTAGGTACTGGTTCTGGTATTTATGAGATAAATTTTATGTTTTGTGCAAAGCAGGGAGATTAGGCATGGGGGAGGTTCAGTGTGTTCAATAGGTGGTCGAGACAACATCTTCTATATAAAGATTATTTCAAAACTGCCCTCGTTGCAAGCTGCAGCTGAATTTAAATGCAGCCTTGGCTTTTTTGCAATTTCCTGCCAGAAGAGCAGCTCTCAAACTGTGTTGAAATAAAAAGACACAAATGCTGGAAGGAGGCAAGCGGTCAATTGACCTCATCAGCGCTCAGCACTGGTGTTAGTCAGGCATTTTCCAAGTAGAGGGGATTGGGTTTTTCCATTTTTTTGGGGCAGGGGGAAAGAAAATGCTGATTTCTCAGAACTGAAACTTTTTGTGGCAAACACATGATTTTATTTATGGGAAGAATCTTCTCGCTCAGCTTGAGGCTGATGGACACAAAGTGATTGGGAAAGGACATGTGGGCAGCACATTCCCTGGTGCTGTGGATTTACACTGTGTGACACAGGAAAGATTGAGTTGGCTCCAGATAGAGCAGAGCAAGGGTTTGACACAGTCTTCCCACAAGTCACTGCAAATACCCCAGACTCTGGGTCATCCTCTCTCCTCTGCCCCATGGAATGGGGTTTTTATGAAGCCAGAACCAATCCAACAGGAGCAATTGTGCTCAACAGATTGATCCCACCCAGGGAGGTGTTTTAGACCACAAACATGAACCCTGGTCTCCTACATCCTACAGAAATATCCTCAGCACCAGACTTGGGCATGCTGTGAGCTGAACCTGTTTGTTCACTTGCTCTCTCTTCTTATTTTCATTTTGATGAGACAAAAATTCTAAAACATCCCCATTTTTCCTAGAGCATGTTTTGCTTTCTAGCCAGCTTTACTCAGCATTTTAGAAGGGAGCCCTTGGTCTGATACCAGACATTTAACACCTGCCCAGCTTCAGGGCTGCCACTGACACCAATTCTTAAAAAAACAACCAATAATGAGACACATACAACACACATAATGAGAAGCATTTTCTTTTACCTCACCAGGCAAACCCCAAACTCCAACAATTCCCAAAGTGTGTTGTTGGGTTTCTTTGTTTGTTTGTTTGTTTGTTTAATAGAAAATAAAAGATGAGTTTTTACACTAAACCATCATTTAGAAGCATGGCAAGAGCCCACATTGGAAAACTCACGGGGCTGCTGTTCTGCCTTCTGTACACTACTGCTTGTTGATGGCTAATTTTTTATTTCCTAGTCTTGAAGATAAACTGGCAGGACTTGTGCAAGGTCCTTGCACAGCTGGAATCAGATGATGTCTGTGCTAAAGCTCTGGAGCTACTGGAGAACTTTGCTTTCCACTCCCTTCTGCTACTGACTGCTCCTCACCGTGGTCTGAATTATTTCAGAGCTATGTGGGATGCACCAGGTGAGTGACAATAAGTGGGTTGTCATCAAGAAAGGTTTCAAATCACCATCATCAAATTTTTGCTGGTGTCAAATTTTTCCCAACATACAAAATAAATAAATTCAGAGAGAAGTGAAGGAAGGCATCATCTGCAAATGTGCTAAAGAATCCTGTGATGTCCCAATACCGAGGGAGGCTGTGGCAGGTTTTCTCAGAGGGTCAGAGAGGTATCTATGGTGGAGAGGAGGATTGCAAAATACAGACTTTCAGCTCATTTTCTTTGGCTGAGGCCAATAATTAGGCCCCTCTTTCCCAAACTGCTCAGGCACACAGGAGGGATGATGCTGACAACAGTTTCTTTAACCTGTTCAAGTTCCCTTTTGGAAAGAAGCTCTTTCCCAACCTTACCCATAGAAAATAATGCTTTACTCAAAGCTAATTCTTCCAAATTAGAGTCTGCATTTACATAGCAGTAAGGATGACAATCTGAAGGAACATTAGCTGAAAGGTGCTGAAGAATAATAGCATTATTGTATCATTACTATGAGGAGGAAAGGAAACTGTACATCACATGAAAGGCTGACCAGCTGCTCATGTTACATAATGGATGGGGACATTGCTGATTCAATAAATGCTAAGAATACAGAAATTTATCCACAAAGACAGATACTCTCGTGTCTACATTAAGACTGCACTAAAATGTATGGCAGAAATATACCACATATTTCTTGGTTATTTCTCTTTGCATGCTGGTTTATTTCATCTCTTTTTTTTTCCCTAATACTTTTTATAGGCACTGAAGAGGAGCAGTGGGGGCAAATTAGTGTTCAAGCAAGCAAGCACCTCATCTTAGCCACATAACAGGGGAAAAAGTAATTTCCAGACTGGAGAAGAACTAAGCTTTGCAGAGCATTTACTGCACCTGAGTAAGATTTAAAACTTGAGTAGAGTCAGCAGGCACCTCACAGAAACAGAGTGGCTGCAAGTGAAAGGGAAACCCCAGCAATGATGATCAGTGAAGTACTCAGTTCCTTCTGCCAGTAAATTTACAACATACTCGAGGAAGACACTTAAAAAAACCTCCTCAGATGAATTCTGAGTGCAATGACAAAGGAAGAAAACAGCTCTTACTTAAAAAAAAGTCAATATCTGTTAAATAAAACAGAACATGGTGCTGAGACTGCAGCTGGATGCAAAGGCAATTCTTGCAGGTAACTGCAAGAAGTGTTGGGAGAGAGAAAACTTCTATTTCAGACAGACAGCTGGTGCTTGCAAATCAGAGCTGGATATTTACTGAGGTGAGATTACCTCACCCTGGAGCGTGTTTAATTCCTTTCTCTGCCATTGCAGAATTCAGTTCTGGGTGTATAAAATACTCACAAAAGTGGCAAACAGAGACATGAGGAGAAAGGCAAACCCATGTGCTGGTGCAGGTGGGCACTGCAGGGACCTGTCCATGGATATGGATTCATGTTTGGCAAACACTGAGTGGAGATGGGAGTTTTGGAGTTTTGGGATGCCAAGGGTGGAACAGGAGCCTGATAGTTCTGAACAACAACTCTGTCCTACAGATCCACTTGATATTGCAAATAAAAATGAGGAAACAGCTGGGCATTCTTGTTTCTGGTTTCTATGCAATTTTTTTCTATGCAAAAACACAATTTCCAAGGGTTCAGCTCCCATTTAAATAGCAAAACAGACATCCTGGTTTTCCAGAGATGATGAAAAAGATCCTCTCCCTGCTCTACATCCTGGAGTGTATCAGCAGAGCTGACTGTATTTCATTTGGGGCAGCAGAGCTCCATCAATTTGCACAAGGCAGGGAGCTTCTGTGTCCAAACAGACCATGAGGAGAGTTATGACCTGCAAATCAGGCCAGAATATCCTTGGCTCTGTTTCAGGATGCAAATACTGCTTTTTCTCTTAGAAATATTAAAATTGAATGATCCAGTGAGGAGGCCTTTTCTACCTACTTTGGTTATGGGTCTTTTGAGAGATTATCTTGACTATCAAGTAGCTTTTAGTGTTTATCAGTGACCACAAGATCAATTTGCACTCTTAGAAAATAAATACAATTCTTGCTTACAGTAAAAATCAAATGTGCAAGCATGGAGGAAAAGAAGAGAGAACAGGATTAATAAATTACAATTGTTAGCAAGCACTAACATGTATCGAAAATGGCAAATTCTCTGGAGTACAGCTGAGCTTCTTTTATTCAGGTCAATGACTCCTTTTGTGATTCTCTCCTCTCAAAAAGAGCATTTTTCAATGATTTATGTATAATAATCTCCACATCAGCATACCATATTTTTCACTATTTGTTTGTTAAACATGCAGCAAGGCTCTCACACTGAAGCCCTTAGCCTTGAAAATACAACTGGGATAAAGGCATAAAAATATACATATAAAATAGAAATATTTATTAGTGAGGCTGATGTTTATGATTTGACATGTAGGTAAAGGGGAAAAAATACGTCATTTTAGATTGCTGAGTTAAGGCTTTAATGGTGTGGGTTTCAGACAGATACGTGAGGGCTGTTTATTAAGCAGGAAAAAAAAAAGAAAAAAAAAAAAGAAAGAAAGAAATCATCCATTCACAGGCCACCAGAGCAGGAAACTGCAGTAAGTGTTGCAAAAGCAGCTTGTCATGGGTTTGTGCCAGTGCTGGCTGCTCCAGCCTGCAGGAGTCAGAGCTGGACAAAAAAAAAAATAATAAAAAACCAAGAAAAAAAAATTATTAAATGATTCAGTTGAGTTGAGTCAGTTCAAGCAGATTTGCAAGTTGTCGAATTCAGTGTTTTTTGTTTTTTATTTCAGGGCTGAATTCCATGGCAGCAGGTTTTCAGCCATCTCTGCTCCTGTACTTCAAAGTGCTCACCCACCCCAGCGCCTGTTTCAAGTGCTGACGTGCTGATTTTTGGGGGGAAAAAAAAGCAAAAGAAAATTCAGGTGTCCACTTCTTTGAAGTCTCATTCATTCTAAAGTCTTGTCGTGCAGTCTAAGAGCAGGACAGAGCCCTGTGACAACAAGGACACAATTTCCAACAGTGATTCAGGAGGCTGAAATATTACCCGAGGTAAAGGCTGAGCATGTTGTTTCCTTGCATTAAATCACAGCAGTTCTTACATGGGAACTCCTCTCACCAGGCTGGAGAGCTCCCAGGGAGTCTCAGATGATCCCAAATCACATTGGGGTATCCCAGCAGTAAATCCATAGCTGGGTTAATTCTCATTTTCCCTCAGAAGATGTGAGAAATGCAGAAGCCACATCTGAGAATTCTACACCAGGCAAAATGGCACCACGTGAATAGTGACAGCATTTTCTATTAAAAAATTATAATTTGTTGTAGAAAAGTATTCCAATATTTTTTATTATTTGATTGACAGACGGAAATCCCAGCAGATTTCAATTCAGTATGAATTATCTATTTTACCAGGTCATGCCACACATGTGCCCTACTGATGTAGAGGATTCCATTGTCTTTTCTCTCAGTACAAAAACTTCACCAATATAAACTCGATTTTCAAATCTGGGAGGGGCTGGACAGACAAAGAGGGGGAAGGAGGGGGGCAAATCAATAGATAAAAAATCAGATTTCCAGTTTCTCTCAGCTAACAGGTCTGTCCCACCCTGGCCAAGACTTTAGAGGCAACCAAGCCTTCTCACTAGAGCTGTATTCTCAAAATTGACTGGGTACTTAGTAGGCACTGAAGTCCATAAATATTTCACAAGGAAAAGAATGCATTTCCCAAGCATTGACTAGCTACATATATTATTTATATGAAACCATAACTTAAGTTGAAAAACAATAAATGCTTCAACAACAGACCTGTTCACAACCTACTCCATTACTAAGTAAAATGGGCTCTGCCTATTCCTGGGGATCTTGTAACTATGCAGAAATTCAGCAAAGCCTGCACAGAAACCCAACCTACAGAGGTGCAGTGTGGGATTGCAGTCACTGCACCAAGACCAGTTAACTTGAAATTACATGGACAAGGGATTATAAAATCTTGAAATTAATTTCTATTTCGTATTTGTGTTGTACTTTATGCTTCTCTTTGAGATCAGGTTTCTCACTCTAAATAAAGGGCAGAAAATATGCGAGAAGGGAGAGGTGTTTTCTCCCATTTCACACCCAGACCATCAGAGCTCAGGGAGATGAAGGACTCCATTTGCACTGCCAGAACCCCAGCGTAGCTCACCAGTAGGGAAAAGGTGCTACAAAAAAGAGGAAGGTCAGAAAAACCAGAGAGTGCAGATTCCAGATTGATGCCAAAAGACTCCTGAAGACCTGCGAGCTGCCCTGAGACTTTCCACTTCCCAAACAACTTAGCTACAAAACTCCCCCTTCTCGGTGAAAGATCTTCAGGCAGGTTTTTAAATGGCTGCTTTGTCATTCAACCTGCTCAACCCCGCAGAGGAGGCATCTCAGAGGAGGCGTAACAGACTAATGCTCTTTTGCCTGAAGCCCTCATAACATTAATGGAAGTTAATTCTGCTGGTGGAAAAGGTTTAAGTGAGTTTTGCTAGCTCATAACCACATCTAGGGAGAAGGGAAAAGCTTTTGGAGAAAGCGGATCCAAGATGTAGGCATTACCTCCACCATTTATGTGTTTACCACTCAGCTGGCAGCTAATGGCCCATGTATAAACTCAGGATGAAAGTGGGTAAAATAAATTGCATTCTTTGGAACAACCATCCCTTCTTTCGGTGGCACAGGAAAAAACCATCCAAAATGCACCCTGGAAAGCTATTTTGAGTTTGTTCTTTTGGCAAGACACAGAAAGTGCCAAGATAAACTCAGTCAATTCAGTATTGTGAAGGGAGGGGGGAAAGGCAATAAAAACAGTGGAAGCTCTGAAGACAAGACTCACCTCAGTGCAGACAGCAAGAAGGATATTTATGCACTATTTATACCACTCCAAGTGCAAATTTTGCCTTGCATCGATTACAATGCACGTCTCAAAGATCTTTCTGCAGCTCTGGCATAATTCTAATAATGCAGAGGCTGAGGAACAGGGAAACTGCAGCTACTTCAGGCCAGATCAGCTGGCACATCCCTGTCCCCTCACACCCCAGGGCATCACACACATCCTGACAAGCACCATGCAGAGCAGGCTGGAAGCTGCAGCACCACAGAGGCTGTGTTAGAGCATTTCCCAGCCATTTCCTTGTTGTTTCCTAGCTCTGCCTCCATTCCCTGCACCCAGCTGGAGTGGGAGGGTTTGGGGTGCTGGAAGGAAGGAAGGAAGGAAGGAAGGAAGGAAGGAAGGAAGGAAGGAAGGAAGGAAGGAAGGAAGGAAGGAAGGAAGGAAGGAAGGAAGGAAGGAAAGGAAGGAAGGAAGGAAGGAAGGAAGGAAGGAAGGACGGAAGGAAGGAAGGAAGGAAGGAAGGAAGGAAGGAAGGAAGGAAGGAAGGAAGGAAGGAAGGAAGGAAGGAAGGAAGGAAGGAAGGAAGGAAGGAAGGGCATTAGTGGGATATTAGGGGGCAAAGGTGGCTGGGGTTGTGCCTCCCCTGCCATCACTGCTGCCCTGTGGAAAGCCAAGGCAGAAAGGAGTCTGCAGCCACTTCAGAGTGCACTGACTGTGCAGCCATGGCAGGAGTCAGGCCTGACCCTCTCCTGCTTTCCCTTTCTGTGGCAGAGAAGAGCCCAAATTCCCACCCCACCTGAGCACAGCTCTGAGCAGTGAAGCCAACCCACTTCTTACAGTATTGCTGGTTTGTATGGCAGGTGTGAACTCAGGCAGTTTGTTTGGATCCAAGAGCCCTCAGCAGCAGACAGGAAGATAAATAACTTTGGGAAAGGGGGTGTTGACAAGCAGAGACTCGTGGAAACTGACTGGAAGGATCAGGAATCTGCACACCCAGCTCCCCCCCACTCCTAGAGCAGCCAAAAAGCATCCCCACCATCAGAGCATCCCTGCTCTCTGTGCTCCATTTTCTGTTGAAAAACATTTCACGGAAGCTTTGCTTTGTCTGAAAGAGCCAACTTGCCCTCAATACCTGCTCCTTCCAAGGCTTCTGCCAAAGAGGTTTCTGATAGCACCATGAGGAAATGCCCAGCCCTGTGTTTCCACCTTCCCACTAAAGCCACACTCCACTGCCCCCAGTACAGCTGGTTCTTTGCCCCAGCAAGCTGATCCCCCCAGCTGAAAATGCTGTGCCCATTTGGCAAGAGGCAGAGAGCAACAGAATCCCTCCAAAGGATTACTCAGCCCTATGGTCCCAGACAGCACCCCCAAAAATCAAAATGGATCCCCAGTTTGGCTTCACCTCATTCCAGCACCAAACACACTTCCAGGAAGTTATTTCCTCAGATTTCTGCAGCACCAATACATCAGTGGCCATCTCTGAGAGCTGAGTTAGAGCATGGAGAAGCTGCCAGGAATGTGCTGTGTGCAGGATGTTGGGATCCATGCACAGCCCCAGGTGATCCCAGTGCCTCCTGCTCATCCTCAGCACAGAAAAGCTGATTTCACACCAAGGATAGAGGACAGCAATAGCACCAACCCAACCCTACATCACACCAGGCTCAGGCAAGTATGGATTTGCTTGTGAAGGTCTGGAAAAACCCTACACAACAGTGGGAAATCACATCCAGCTCTGTCACTCTGAGGGCTCACACTATAAAACCTTCATTGCTCCAATCCATGAAGCAAAATGACGAATGGCTCCAGTCAAAAGCTTACAGTCAAGACCTAAATCTTCCACCACCCCCTTTCTGCCTGAATTCATTTGAGGTGTTCTGTGAGATAAATTGAATTTTGCATTCTTCCGACTGCAAAAATAGATTTTCCTAGCTATTAAAATAAATATATGAAGAAAAAAATTGGAACGATGAAAAAGAAAGGAAATATTAGTGTAGTCAGAAGTCAGAGTCATGGTGAAGAATCACAGTGGTGTTGAGACACCTGTGCTGTATTTCTGCAGGGGCACCAAGGAAAAAAAGAAAATTTTTTTAAAAAAAAAAGGAAAAAAAAGAATGTTCCTCAAGCAGTAAAAGCCAAAAATTCCAGATACCAAAGCTTCAGAGGCTAAAATTGAAGAGAGTGGTACCTACATGTTTGCACAGCTGGGCCCCTGAGACATAAAGCAACAATTACCACTTTTTTGAGTCTTCCATCATCTCAGTCACCCACAGGATGAGATGTCTTGGGTCAGCCCCTCTGACCTGTTTAGTAGAATATTTTATATTCTGACAGTATCTTGCAGATCAAGCTCAACTGGATCTATTTACCAGACTTGGGGAACAAGGACTTGCAAGATTAAGATATTTCAAATTGAAGTATCCGATCTTGTTTTTAAGTGAAAAAAAATTAAATTAATGTATCATTTCAGATCAAATAAAATATTTCATTCTACCTAAAGTTTTTACTGACTTTTTTTATTCAGCCAGCAAACCGAAAAATTATTATGAATTATTTCCACAGTGCTGCTTAGATTTGGGCACTGAATAGACTTCAGTACAGACAAAGAAACAAGTGCTGTGTTGCTAACTCTGACCAGCTTACTCTTAGTTCTGCAATACTGGATTTTTTTTGAAAGCTCCAGCTTCTTGAATCATGTGATTCTATGAAAATCTCAGCTTGCTTTCCCACTGAAAGTAGAGGTCTGATAATTTGAGTTGCAAACACAAACTCACATGGTGAAGCACTAAATGCCCCAAACAAGCAAAACATGTATTTTTTCCATCTTACTGACTTTAAAGTCAATCTTGTAATGTGGGATGGATTTTATAGGTGTTTGTTGAACTCTTAGGGTAGAAACTACTGTAAATTACTTTCCAGGAGCTATTGAGAAAGAAATCTCCATCCCTGGGGCTTTTGACCCTTCTCTGTTCTGGCCTCCTCCCCTGTGTTTTGGGGAAGGAAACCATCAGGCAGCTCAGCCCAAACCCGTGCAAACAGCAAGAGTTAATTTGGTGCAATGTATCTGAGTGTAGTAACTGATTACATTTTTCCCCAAAGGAAACTTCAGTTAATTTGGTTAGTGACTCATATGCCAGGCTGCCAATTACAACACAGATGATTACACACATAAATTCACGTCGGAGTGGCTCAACGATCACAGGGAGGGGGGAAAAAAAAAAAAAAGAAAAAAGGAAAAAAAAGGAAAAGAATAAAAAAGAAGCAGAAAGGAAAAAAAGGCTCCCCTTTACTTTCCAAGGTGCTGGGTGCCCACGCAGGGCACTGGGGACTGAGAGGCAAAAGCTGTGAGGCTGGGAAGTGCCATCCCTGGGATGGCAGTGGCTGCAGCTCCCCATTTGGGATTTTCACTGCAGAAACGTGTGGCATGCTCTCTAAAAGATCGTTTGCCAGTATCGTTAGAGGAATCCATACACAAAGAGAGCAGGAAGAAGGTTAAATGAGCGGTGCTTGGCAGTACATCAGTAAATCATTTAAAGATAACCTGTGCATACCAATACACCAAAAAAAAAAAATCCAATTAAAGTAACTTATTGCAAACCTAGTCCCATTTCTGAAGTGCTTTATATTCCTAAGGAGGAGTGGGAGAGGGAGAGGAAAGAAACAGGCCAAGGAGTGAGTCTGATGCTATCACATGAGGGAAGCCCAAGCTAGGGATGAGCAAAACAATTCCTACATGCCTCATCAATCGGAATCAATACCAAGGGGGGTTGGCCAGGCTCCTGAATACATATATTCACAGAAAATGTAACTTTGCACTTAAAAGCAATAGGAAGTTCTGACATTGGTGGGGAGTGTAGGAGGAAGAAGGTTTTCTTTTATCTTAAAAGAAAGATACTTCACTGGCCTCAAATGTGTTTCTAGCTAGACATTCCTCCAGATAAACAGCTGCATACATTTCCTGCAGTCAGGGTCAGCAGGCTGCTATAGGGGAATTCATGCAGCTCCTTGCTGGGGAGGTTGAAATCCTTTACAAACAGTAATTAAGCTTCGTGGCACCAGGGTACTATTATACCAGTTTTACAAGGGAATAAAAAGAATGTGGCAGCAACGTGATTTGCCCAAGGTCATCCAGCAAGTCAGTGGCAGAATCAAGTATTACACACACCCGCCTGGTCTCCCATCCTCACCTCTCACCAGCAGACAAGTCCCCTACCTTGGCCTTTATTAAATAACCATTGCAAAATGTATTCATTTTAATTTGGAACTATGCAAATTGACTCTTTCCCAAAAGACAGCAATTGGCTGTTAAATAAATACCGAGCGATTATTGCAATCATATTTGCTGACGAGAGGATCGTCAGTGTTATGTGCTGCGTTCAATAAAAAGGTTATTGCCTGTCAAATAAACATGATGAGCAGAGCCTGGACTGATGTGGGACAAATCCAGCCATCACTGGCTTTGGGGGGAACTTCAGCAGCTCAGCACCTTTTAGAGGCTGAGTCCAAGTATTTTTTGTAATATTTGTAGAGAGAAAACTGATGCTGCCCAAACAGCACTAACTCCATTAGCAAGATGCCCTTAGGCCAGGTCCTGGCACCCTAAACCTGATTGTGAGAGTAGTTTAGCCTCACTGATTTCTGTAAAATCAGCTCAGTGTGCAATGCTGATTGCAGTGTGCAACTTTTAACAAGGGTAAGAGTAGCAGAAGTAATTCCTATAGTATAAAAGGGTGGGATGATTTTAGGATTAGTGTTAAATTAAATGCAGAAGGATCTTGCATCTGTTTTTATTATAACTCAGCAGAAGGAGAAAGCAGTAAATACAGCTGAATGGTCAGGTTAGGACTTTCAGAGTGATGCTCTGCACACAGAGGAAGCTATTTTAAATTTAAAAAGAACACTTTCTTTTGTGTTTTTCCACATTGTGAGCTTGTAGGAATAGTGTTCTCCATCAGACAGTCAAGGATGCATCAAAACGATCTGCAAGTCACTCACTGAGGCAAGCACCCTGCTAGAAACCAGAGGCAGTGGTTTCCAGGCTGGTTGGCTGTGCCGAAGGTGTGGAAGGACATTACCCCAGCAAACGCAGCATCCCAAATTTCGGAGCAGCCGAACGGCGAGCAGTGCCGCTGCCTCCAGCCAACCCCATCCTCTGCCCAGAGCCCAGCCCGCTACGAGCGGCCACTGCTTCTCGTGTCAAACGAGCAATTTGTTTAAAAACGGGCTTTTCCGTGGGCCGGGCGGGCCCGGGCAGTTCCCGGGGAAGGCACTAGGTGGTGGCAAGCCGCTGGCGAGGAGCGCTGTGGCGAGCGGAGAAGCCACCGAGGCGCTCCGGCAGCCGCAGCACCGCGCTGCTGCAGAAACGGGCTTGATTTAAAGCCTAATGTCTCCCATTAAGGGCTAATGTCCTCCAACGCTGGCATGGAGCGGCGGCTGGGGCGGCCAGGACGAGCTGTACTGCGGGAGAGAACAATTCTTGCCATTCTTATCTGCAGACCTTCCCAGGGTGTTCTTTTCCCGTTAAGGTTTCCTTAAAATAGTTACTTTTTTTTTTTTTTTTTTTTTTTTTTCCTCCTCCCTCTCCTCTCACGATTAGTCCGTTTAGGGTTTCGCTCCTGCAGGCTGAGCTATGAATTTTAGGAGCTACAGGCTCTCTGCTCGATTTCAGTTTGGGAAGTCTGGAATGTGTCCTCTCTAGCTGCACACACATCGGCGCTCGCACAGGCCAATTAGAATGTTCATAATAATTAAGTGTCTTACTCCTAAGACGCTCCTACACAGGGGAACGCTAAAGTGCCAGTCAGCTGGTTTCATTACATGCAGGCAGACACCTCTCAGACCTGGCGTGTTTGCTAAGGGAGCGGAGCGATTCCAGCTCCGGCCAATCTGATTCCAGATGATCTGCTCGACAAACAAATTAGAGCAGCCTACAGAAAGAGTTGTGCACCAGGAAAAGAGTCCAGCAGTGGCAGCTGAGCTCTGCCTTTCACCTCAGAGCGAGCCACAGCAAATAAATACAGGGTGAACCCCATAAATTTCCAGCGTGCAGGGGTTTGTGGGAGTCTTTTTCTAGCTTTGGTTCACACGCTTCAAAGCGGCTCCATTTCAGATTTGAGATAATCCCCTAATTAAACACAAACCCAAGCCTTAAGCTGCATGTCATCTGATTTCTACCCCAAAAATCGGAGCTGGACGCAGACTGGCTGGAGCTGTTGGGCTTGTTGAGCTCTGAGATGACGTGGGAGTGGACAGCCAGGGCTGGCCCAGAGGTCACCTGCCATCTGTCCGAGCCACGGGAATGACCCACCTTGCCCAGCTCCCAGGGCCACCCAGTCTGCCTCACAGCTGACCACAACGTGCTGCTGATTCACAAATCCAGCCTTGCAGATGCTTGCAAGCAGCTACAGCCTTTGGTGGGCAAGAGGATGGGAGATTTGGAAGAGTTCTTGGGCTCAAGGTTTGGGGTTTGGGTGCATCCAGGAGGGAGATGGGAAGAAAAGCTTGGGTGCAGCTCTCCTGAGCAGAACCTTTTGGGTGACTCTGAAGAGTTCTGGAGTTTAATTATCCCTGGGTGAAAGGAATGGACTTAAAATATTTCTGGTACACCAGAAATGTTATGGCTACTTTTCACCAAAGCTCTACCTTTCAGAAAAAAAACAAAGAAAAAGAAAAAGAAGTGAGGCAAGAAGCAAAATCTCCAGAAACAGGAAAACATAAAACCCTGTTTATCCAGAGCACACATTGAATAAAGCAGATACAAAATAAGTTAAGGCAAGACTGAGTCATTCACATTTCCAATAAATTAAAGGGAAAAAATCCCGTCATTTTTCACTCTATTTCACATCAGAGAGCAATCACAACAGACTATTCACTTAATGCAATGATGACTTTACCTCTGCCCCCAAGGGGTTTCTCTGCCTCTCTTGCACAGCCCTGAAAATTATCACATTTGCCCCCATTTTACATCTCTCCCCACATCCAGTTTGTCCCATTTCAAACACTTTGGGTCCTTACATCTGCTGTCAGTCTCTTTTTACTATCCTTTGATTTTTACCAGCTGCAAGAGAAAAAAAATACACAAACCCATGCATCTGATGAGATGTGCATTACACATAATGCTACACCTGAATGTACAGCTGAGTTCACCCAGATTCAGTTTTCCCAAAAGATCAGAAGTCTGAGCAAAATCAAGCCAATCCAGGAACCCAAATCCCATAAAGAAGGTCCCCCTGGGTCCTATTTCCAGTTTCCCCACAGATAACCTGAGGGGATGCTGTGGGGCCAACTCACCACTGTGGTAGGAATTTTGCATATCCAGCTCCAATTTTATCTTCAGCCCTTGGGAAGTAAAAAGCTAAATGAGGAATCTAAAGTGAGGACTCAGCTTTCCATTTAAACAGAGCTTTTCTAAGCCACCATAGAGACAGAAAGTTTTGTTAAGCCATGTACAGGTACTAATGACTTTTAGTGCAAAGATCAATGCAAAGAGTCATTGCACTTGGGTTAGGAGAGACCTCGGAGATCCTTTGTGCAAACTTCTGCTCAAAGCAGGACTAAGTGCTATATAAAACACAAGACTTTGAAACAGAAGAGAGCAGATATTGGGATGTTTCCAGACAAAGGTCCTCCCAGAGGTTTTCAGAAATTTTTATCCAAGCCTAGCAGTATACAAACAGTTTGCTCCAGAGCACAGCAG
Source organism: Lichenostomus cassidix (assembly GCF_008360975.1). Lineage (NCBI taxonomy): Eukaryota > Metazoa > Chordata > Aves > Passeriformes > Meliphagidae > Lichenostomus > Lichenostomus cassidix. The sequence continues at coordinate 4,430,777 of NC_139499.1, forward strand.
CTGCTGTGTTACTCAATAAAAAGATTTTCTATATTGCATTGCTGGTGTGCACCGAGCTTCTAAAAGCATTACAGAAGGTAAAATCAGAAATGCATGGTGGAAACCAAGAGGGAAATGGTTGCATTTGAGTTTAGCACAAAAACCCAGTTATAATTTCACAGGAGAACTGAGGGAGAATGGAGTAAACTCCTACACTGATCTTACTGCTTGGAGATTGTGGCAGAGTGAGGCTGAGAACCGAGAACAACCTGGAGACTCGATGTGGGTATTCACTCCCACAGGGATGCTGCTGACTGACTTAACTGGAACTAGATTTGAGCAGAATGTTTCAGATCTTCTGCCCACTTTGTACAAGATCCAGTTCCATCCACTCACAAGCAAGAACTTCTGCTTTCTCAAAAAAAATTAATTGCAAATGTTAAGCATAGAATAGTAACATCACATGCAAAAATAAGTTGGAATAACTCTAGGTGATTTGCACTAGCAGTACTCTGCACACACAGACTTTCAAACCTTGAAAAAAATGAGGTGTTCTTGATGATCATTTTCCTCTCAGCTGTAGAGTAATGAAAAAATCTGTTCTATTGTTATTGAGGGCAACAGTGAAACTGCATGAGAATATCTGAAAATGTGAGCAGCAATGAAGAAGTCAGATAGTCTGAGCTTCGTTATTCACAGTCGTCTAATGAGACTAATGTTAGTTTTTGGACACATCACCATCTATAAATTACAGGAAAATTAGCTGGGCAATTAGCTGGAAGCAAAATAAGCATCCTCACACTCTGTAAAACACAGCAAATTATTTTATAAATAAACATTTGATCAAACAATCATTTGATCTTGAGAGCAGTGTAATCAAAGTTTTCAATCACTTCTTAGCTGCCAAGAGTTTCAGACTCACGGAAGCTCTATCATTTTGTCAACCTCCAGTGCACAGAAATGTTGAGGCATGTCCCCACAAGATGATCATCTGTCTGACTTGCAGTTAAAGCCATGAGATGTTACTTTTTACATTAGCTGAGAATTGCCCAGTTGCAGTTTTTAAGTTTGTTAAGGATGACAGAGATGAGCATGACGGACTCGTGGTGATTAAATGCCTCTTGGATTTATTTCACAATGCGCTAAATGTTTCTTATGATACAATCTTAAAATTAGAATGAACTGATCTTGTACCTGCTGAAGTTTATGACATGATGAATTCTCTAGAGGGTAAATTACAATGAAACATTGATAGCAAATTACGTGGTTATAAATGTAGCTCATGCAAAAACACCTCATGACAACAACAATGAATTCTGTTCAGTTGTTCTCCTGTCTGGTGTCAGCAAATACGACCATTTTCACCTGATACAATCACCTTCTCTCAGGGAAGGAAACAGTCTTCACAAAAGAGCTAAAATTGTACAAAAACTGAATTGGAATATTTTGCTGAGAAACACCTTCAAGATTATATGCTAAAAATTAAGTGAGGTGTGCATGCACTTCCCAAGTATTGAATTTGGACATGGTATATTGCTTTATAGTCAGAGTTCTGGTTCTTTCAATTTCTTATAGTTTGTGGAATTAATTATGTCCATTTCTACCTCAAATGCAGAAGGGGAATAAATAATTTCCTTGGATAAACAGACTTGAACAGATTGCAGTAGACCACAAAGTATTGATTATGTTAAGTTTGAACTTCAAATTAAGGCACAAATGAAGGTTAATTCCGGTTATTCACGTAAAGAGTCCTACGACTTGCTTTAAAAACGTATTGAAAAAGTATCAAAACTGGTCATAAGTACTATTTTCAGTAACAAATTGAAGTCTACAGGACTGAATTGTAGATTCAAGGGTAGTAGATGAGAACGTACGGACCAAAAAAATAGATGATTTGCTAAGGGAAATGACATTTCCTTAAATTGCTCCTTCAAAAGGGCATTCTTCCCTTGATCACGTAGCTCTTTCCAGGATGGCTGATCATCCTGCTTGCAATGCAGAAGACATGCAGTGGTCAGAGCAGCCCTGAACTCCAGCTCAGCCCAGCCACAAAGCCTCCTTTGGCTGCACTCAGTCACCAGCAAAGGGGAGCAGTGGCTCTGCCTGCCAGGCTGCAGCTGGAGACAGCCAAGGAGGGTTTTGTTCCACCTTTTTCCAGGCAGATCCAGCTCAGCTGGATAAGGGTTGTAACCAGAGCTTCCCATGGGGACTTTGGACTGTTGTGTGCTCTCTGCCATAACCACACCAAACCAGCGTGCATGGCAGCTGGAAGTGGCCAGCTCCAAGGGGTCAGGAGTCCTGCCCTGTGTTCTGGAGGTGTCACTGCATTATTTTTTACTTTCCCCGGGTAATCAGGATGTTGTTGCTGTAAATATTATTAAATTTTCAGTGTGATTGGTGTGGAGTCCTATATGTCACATCATTTCAGGACACTGAATTCTGAGTTCACAGAGCCACAGAAACAGTCCTAGCTCTCTTCCTCTGGAGCTGTAGAATAAATTCAAGCCAGGGAAACTGAGTCTGTCTCTGCAGTAAAACCAAGACAGTGTGAAGACAGTTTGAACTAGCTAGGACTTGGGCCTTTACTGCCTCCTGAAGGTTCAAGATGACAAGATAGAGGCCAGTAAAGGAATTCAAACTTCTGACAGGCTCCAGTAGCCTGAAACAGCTTCCTGGGTGAAATTCTATCCCAGTGTCACAGGGGACTCTCCAGCTGGGACAGTCTCTCACTAAGGTGGTGTGGCCCAAAGACCTTTCCTGCTTCCATCTGTGGGATTGACCACTTTAAAATAAACCCATGAGGAGTGTCTGTCTTTAGCAGCAAGGTGGACCAAGGCTTTTCCACATACCTCTGCAGCCCAGTCAAACCCTTCTGGTATTTTAATATAAGGCTTTAGGAAGCTTCATATGGTTGTGTTTCCTTTTTAGCATTAGCACATACCCACACCCAGCACTTCATTTTCCTAAAATACAAATGTGTACATGTATAATAAAAACGTTGACAGGTCCTAGTCAGAATTCAAGAAGTTTTAGACCTGGAAACCTGTGCACCTAAAAAAGGATAAAACATGCCTCTTGCACTACTAATTCCCAATTTCCCAGCCTGCCCACCAGCATGAGGATGCAGAACAGCAGTGCAAGGAGCATGTGCTACAGAATGTCAGCTGGCATCAGCAAAGGTGCTGTGGATAACTGCAGAGCTCTCCTGTAAGACTGCTGACTGTTTTCATGGCATCACATGAAACACAGAAATAAATAGCTTCTCTTCTGTGATCACAGCATGAAAGTTTTGCTTTGCTGTCGATCCCTTCTCATTAAAAGCATAAAACACAACACAAGACAGGGATTAGACACTGAGCAGGCAAACGCAACAGAGCCACAGGGAAGAGCTCAAGGAGTAAAGGGATTTGCACATGTGCCAATAAAGCCAGCCCTGGTGTCAGCTAGGAGCTGCGCCCTCAGAAGCCAAAACTGAATTTCACTCAGAACAATAGGCACAGACACTCCAGACCACACAGGCATGTACACCCAGCTCCTTCTCCTGCGCCTCTGTGCAGGTGTTAAAAGAAGCCTCTCCCCCAGCAAACTGTCATGAAACTGTTACTTTTTCTTTTCTAAAGTCCTCTTAAAAACAAACAGGCACACACTTTTTTCCTGTGAAGCAAGTTTAGGTTTTTTTCCTATTTAAATTACAAACACATCAGAAGTTTCTCTCACCACAGCGCATCCTGTCTTTTCTCTGTCTGACATTTAGAGTACAAACTCTTTAGGGCAGGCTCTGTCTTTATTTTTTATGTCTCATACAGAGCCAAGACATATTCTCAGTGTTAAACAGTAAGTAAAAAAGGCCCATCTACACAGACAAGGTGACATGATATATGCCCAGCTTATCTGTGATACACACATGATGTGGTCAGTGGAACAGGTCTGTCCAAGACAGCTCTGTATATACACAACACAACAGATCCTGACATGGTACAGTGTACACAGGATGGCCATGTACAAATACAAATGTACATACATTTGTATTTGAAAAGTCCCCACAGTCCCTTTAGACTGGGAGGGATAGGGAGAAGCAGAGAGGAGTGCAGAGGGAAGCTGTTGTCTCCAGCTCAGCTCCTCACGGTAGGTGGGAGTGACTCAGTCATACAGACATTGTGCACTGGACTGTAGGGCTGAGGAAAGGGTGAGAAGCCCTGCCCAGTGTGACCCCTTTCCTGGGCAAAAGCAAAGCAAATCCATCTCTCTCAGCAGTTCCAAGTACCAGCTCCAGTCAGGCGCCATGATGACATCAGCCCTGCTTTCGCAATTATTTAACCTCTGTCGTTCAGATCAGCACTGAACCAGCAAGGGTGACTAACACACACATCAGCCCTGCAAAGTTATCAACACACCAAACAGGGGGCCAGCCCTCAGCAGTGATCTCTGCTTTCAGGAGTCTCTTTGGTCTGCATTTGGGGGAAGACTGCAGGAAATCAAACATTAGGTGTCCATAAGAAGCTCCAGGCAAACCTCTGTGTGCCATGGCAATGTCAGTCCTTTGGCCAGGAGGATGCAGATGCAGCAGATATTTGGGTTTTTCTCATTTCTGTGTGTCATTTTGCACTACTCCCCTCCAACTCTGGCTCCTGCTCTCACTCTTCATACAAGCATGGAAAAAGTAGCTTCTCTTAACAGACATCTACAATAAACATGCCGATACTTGAGATGTAAACGGAGAGGCTGGCATTATAACAGAGCCTCTAAATCAACCTCAGGACCTTGTTAGCATAATTAGTGATAGGACTGGTGGCTTACAAGATCCAGGACAGAAAATGGAAAAATAGTAATAACACTAAAAAAACGCAGTTGTATCCTAGCAATTGCTGGGATGATTGCTGATGGTTCAAAAGCAAGTCGTATCTTGTGTGAGACAAATACATTTTATATGATGTTTAATCTCACAGGAATTCTGCCGGAAATACTCAGAAGCTTGTTAGAGGAAAATATGAGAAGCTACTCATGTGAACAATAAAAGATTCTTGTGTGGAGGAGCTGCTGTGACTCCCATGCTGCTAATAGGTGCACATCTTGCAATTACAAGCGTACTGAAAAATAATGCTGCATTCACTGCTCCTATTTACTAATTTGAAGCTTTGGAGAAGAAGACAGTATTGGTCTTCCTTTCAGCTGAATCTTAGGTAAGATGGAGAAGCACAGGAGAGGGTATTTGTTCAAAATCACCTGGAAGTCAGAGGCAGAGCCAGAAATAGTATGTGAATAAGGAGCCTGAGAGCACTAACAAGTTTGAGTGGCCCTGATCAGTCTGAGCTGCAGCCTCCACCCTCTGCCCATGGGCTGGAGCCTCACTGAAGCTCAGCCTGGCTCTCCTGTCACCAAATGAGCCAAGCTGAGCCTGTCCCCAGCTCACACACAGAGTGCCTGTCTGGGGACTTTGTTGATCTTGACCCATTGACTATTTTCCCAGCTTGCCCTCAGGCTGAGCTCATCACTGTGGAGCTGCCTGGTGATAACTGGGCTGTGTCTGACCATTATTATGTCTGACCATTATTAGCCTTACTAGAACTGATCCTGACCTGTGGATTCACTTCCAGGCTTGAGGTCAGACCTGCCTCATCACCACAAAATTGTCTGATGCTCTGGACTGCAGGTTGGAGTTGGCTGCCACTCCCAAGCCAGCCTGCCTGCCTCTCTTGAGGGCTGTGGGATGGGCCCTGGCTGGGGGAACCCTGACCTTGCAGCCACGTTATTCCTGTCAGTTCCCCACGTCTTTGGGAGCAGACAGTGCCTGCCGCACCCTGACATTACCCTAAAACACCCTAAATCCCCCTAAAACACCACCCTGCCTGCCTTACTTGTTTCCATAGCACCAAGGGCAGGAAGGGAAATGCCACATGTGTGTTGCTATGATCAGGGAACAGAGGCAGAGAGAAATAAGGTACAAACTCAGACTGGAACTCATGTTTGTTCTGTGTTTTGAGCATGTCCTTCCTCCCACTTCACATTGGAGATGGCAGCGTTGCCTGCCCCAATACAATGCAGCAACAAAAGACACTGAAGGCTTTATAGAATGAGGTTCATGTCCTGCATCAGTGTCACTTGAGAACAATAAATCTTGGCTGGCAATAGTAGAAGCAAGAGGAATCAGGCTTTAGCAGGAGGAAGTGATCACAGCAGAGGGCTTGAGAGCACGGGAAGGAAAGGCAGAGACCTGGGAAGGGGAAGCACTGTTAGATTACCCAGTAGGGCAGCTGGAGGAGGCAGATGCTGTTCCTGAGCACAGATTTGAGCTGGGCTGAGCAAAGCTTTGGGGCAGCTCTGGAATTTGGGGCTCGAAAAGGCAAAGGGGTTCAGTACCCCCTGGATTGAGCATGTGAGATGCAAAGAGCTCACAGCAGACAGGACCAGGTTGTCCTGTGCCTGATGGATTCATTCCTGCTCCTGGCTGCAGCTGGGATCTGGCAGCAGATCTTAGCTTTCTGGAGAAGTCTTCGGTGTGGAATGCAGCATTCCAGCAGGGTTTATCTTGCACTGGGGGACCTGCATGTCTGGAGCCCTGGCCCACGTGTGGAGGGAAGAACAGCTCATCCAATAGTTTGGTCTCTAACTACAATCTCTCCTAAGTTAGGCTTTTCACATAGAACAGCAGGAAATTCACATACAGCTCGTGCTGAGGTTAAAAGGCAGCAATTGTCTAAATCTTCACATACAGGCAATTATTGGCCTTTTAATTTGGAAGCTAAAGGAGGTGACTCAACAGAAAAGGGTTCAGGCTGAGTCAGCAAGAGCTTTCCTTGGGAGTTAGATATACAGAAAGAAAACAAAATAACTTAGAGGCAGACAGGAAAAAAATGTGTTGTGGAGGTTCAGGGTATGGAATGCAGCTTTTCCCACAGATAATTTCTCTGCCTTTCCCTCGTCCATGTGTGAGATACCCATGTGCAGCCCATGGAGTGAATTAAGAGAAGAAAGAAGTTTGCTTTTTACCTCCATAGCATCCCATACTTCAGGTATCTACAAACCTTCTCAGACACTGCTCACCTATCTTCACGCCACGGCTCTTCCATAAGAACAGGGCCTTGCTAGAAATTTATTGTAATTTTGAGATTAGAAATCTCTGTCAGCCCCACAATTCACAGTGCTGAAGTAAAGGCCAAGATCCACGCTTTTAGAGGAGTGGATATAGTGAAGGAAAATTGTGGATTACACTTCTCTGGGGTCCTGCAAGTGTCTAATTAGCCCAGAGAAGCACTGAAACTCTCTTAGTCTCTCCCTGCTGGAGGCAAGCCAAGGGAGTCTGCCTTATTCTTACATGAAGTAGTATCTGAAGAAAGATCAAAGGATGAGACCAAGATTTCATGGCTAGTGAATCAGGCAAGTCTACAGAGGGTTTCGATGTGATCTTTACAATAAAGAGAAAATGTCTCTGCTCAGTGACATGCTGGTTATGGGATATTCATTTTCTAGATTTTGCTATTATGAGTGTTAAATTCCTTGGGCCCACTGATGGCCCTGTAATTTCATCTCTTCACATGGGGAAAAAATTGATGCGGATGTTTTCAAACACAGTGAGGGTGCAGGTATATTTCTGCAATGTAAAGTCTGAGATTCCTTCACTTCCCAAGGGATTTGGGACACTCACTGGGATGCTCTGGAAAAGGTTACCTCAAGCAGCTATGTCCTTACAGAGTTACCACTGAGGACAGTGAACAAGCCTGTCTTGTAAGTAGATTCTTTTAGGGATCAGCTAGCAGAGATGGAGGTGGTGCATTGCTGCCCCTTTGCCCTTTCTCCAGAGCACTTTAAAGCACTCTGTAATCATAAATGTAGGAAAAATTTGCTTTCCTTCTGTCCATCCCCACCCTGCTATGGGAAAGAAAAGAATCATTATGACAATTGGGCAATTGTAAACCAGAGTAATTAAGTGGCTTGCCAAAGGCCAGGTAGCCAAAATGTGGAACTGAACCCAAGCGTCCTGATTCCTGCTCCTCCTCCGAAGCCGATAGACACAGACCCTGAAAGATCAGAATCCTTCTTCCCTGGGGAAGATTTCATTTCCTCCTTTGAACGCTGAGGGAGGGGCCCCTCTAAATCACAGGTTAGGCAGGCACTCAAGTGAGTTAACACGATGTACTTCCCTGCACCATGTCTTGGAGGTGTAGTTAGGTGTTATTACATGTACTGCTGCAGCTCCTAGAGGTCTCTGCCAAAAGCAAGCCCCATTGTGTTGGCCACCGTTCACAGACAGTATGAGAGAGTCCCTGCTCCCAAAGAACTTTAATATTCTTTGATATTTCTGGGAAACGTTTCATGAGAGAATTTCAACACAGAATATAGGGCCTGTTTCTCTCTTTTAACATAGATTTCACCAGGATAACTCCACTCACTACAACACACACCTGTCAGAGATGAGATCCCAGATTGCTTGCAGTCTCTCTTTTTAAAAACAATGGAGGATGTATAGCAAATAATCAGGAAATTAGTGGACAGGTTAATTTTCTCCAGTGTCACCAATTTGGTTGCTGTTGAGGAAACACAGCAAGGCACAGCAACTGCTATTTCAGTGCAGAGAGCCATCCCTGAGCCCCAGATGGTGACCATATGATCTTTCCCTCTTATGGACCATAGACATGTTTCCTGCCCTTAGAATTTGACTTCTGCTTGCAAAGTGGGCTCACCTAAATCTGCCTAGCCTCCCACAGCACCTGGGTGCAACACAGGTCCCTTCAGGAATCCAGTAAAGACCCAGACAGAGGGTAAACAATTTGTGGAAAAAGCACAACCTGACTCAATTAGAATTTGCTCCATGAATAGCTCCCTATGTCAGAACTTAAGGCCCCAATTCATAGGGAAATCTGGGACCCATTTCCTCAGGAATTGCTAGTTATTTATGCAGAGAAAGTACTGCATTCTGATTTTGTTTTCTGGACAGTCTGGGGTGGGCTTTACCCTCTTGTGAATAGACTGGATTTACGCTGGGCTGGTAGCAGTGAAGAGATCTGTTCTTCTAAAACTTGTGTCCTCCAGCACCTCATCTCTCCTCCCAGGCAGAAGGTGTCCAGCTATCAGGAAATGCTGATCTGCTGCTGCAGATGAACAGCCTCCTCCACCCAGCCCAACTTTGTTAAGAGCCCAAAAACTACACCTACCTGGTACAAAGTGGAGCAATTTTCTGTCATCTCTTTGCTAAGGAGCCCATGAACTCCCAAGGCCCAAAATACAGCTCTACTCATGATCTGGGGAGTGCTGGAATAGAGGGAGAGAATGGTTCCTACACAAGAACCATCTGTGGGTAGAGCCCTGGGCATCCCATAAAACACAATTCTCTTAGAGTTCTCTCAGCACAAGTGACAGTTATCCTTTCTCAGGAAAGATACTCTCTTACTGTGTCCTTCATTCTGGCAAATGGGACCTGCCTGTGGAGTAAGATGTTAGAAGAGAAGAATGAGACTGGTACTGTCTGACCCTCAAGCAATAGTTACAATGATCTCCCAAAACCTCCAGAGTGTATAATACACCCTTTTCAAAGGCCCAGCCTTAGCCACACACTCCTGTGCAAACAAAATTGGATCTAATTCCAACTCCTATGGCCTTTCCTAGAGTTAAACAAAGCTCTGTAGAGCTGAATGATAACAAACCACAGAGGCAGAGAGAAACTGCGTGAAGAAAAAAAAAGCAAAACATTTGTCCCTGACATTTGAAAAATTCTTATTTGCCTAACTCCCCTGATTTCAGCAGAGCTGTATAACTTTATACCAGCTTCCAAGTTCGTGTCTCTTTTTTTTTTAATCTCTCTTCTAACGAGGTCTGAAAGCAGCAGAGGTGTTCAGGCAGACGTGTGTAGGCTGTCTCAGACAGCAGGGGCTTCAGGCAAGAAGAATTTCAGGCCAACAGCAGCAAGAAAGAGAAGAGGTTGGTGGTGGAGGAACAGAAGATGAAGAGGGAAGCAGTGAGAGGCAATTCTTGTGGTTTGGAAGTTCCTGTGGCTCTATGTACAGTCAGCATTTCTGTCTGCAAACAGAAACATTTCTGTTTGCTTTGCAAGCCAGATTTCTCAACCTTTGGCCTTCTGACCTTCACTGTATCTGGCACTGATCAGGTGTGAGACTGCAGCTCCCAGCTAGCAGGGACAGAGCTCTTTCTCCTGGTCCAGCAGCCAGACCAGATGGGGCTCCACAGAACAAGACTGACAGTCACTGTGGTAAAGACAGTGCAAGGAGAAAGCCCCAGAAATATTCCCTTCAGATGAAGGTTTCCCTCAGCTTAGGTTCTGCCTAATGTTGTCCAATTCCAAAACAACCAGGCCTCAGGAATGAGAATCTAGGCATGAGCTGCACATTTGCTGAGATCAGACACAGGTTCCACCTGCTCAAAGGTACACAGTGCTATCTTGGTTGGACTCTGCCAGAAGAAGAGGAAAGCAATGTCTGTATTTGACCATTCTGGTCATTCAATTTGTCTTTATCAAATAAAAATAAAATCAAATAAGGGTTTTTTGAAGGCAGTACGGTTTCTTTATACCACATGCCCGTGTTTATTGCCATATAAAATTCCCTGTTTGACTACACCCCACCCAGGCTCTTGTACACACCTGCATAAGTCTATAATTTTATCCCATGAATCATTCTGTACCATCAGATCACACCCAAGTTACCAGAACTCTAAGGAAGTGGCAAGTTCATTACGCTGGTTTTCATTTTTCAATTTTAAAATAGAAGAATTTTTTATGGATGCCCTAAATTCACAAGTTTGGGGTGTTTTTGTTTTTTTTTTTAATTACAGGCAGAAAGAACATGTAAAAATAATTAATTAAATGCATCCAACAAAAGGGAGAACAGTGGATCTAATATCTATTTTTTAAGAGGCTGTGTCTACATCATGGGGTACTGCAAAGCTGAAGAATTCAAAATTGTGAGGCAGGCTCACAAAAAATCATGAGGCTGAGGAAAAACTGTAACTTTCAATTTATATTAAAGCGGTTTGGGATATTTTCCTCTGGGTTTTGCAATCTTGGAAGAGTACTGAGGCCATGGTTTTAAGCACTTAAGCAGCCTTTGAAGGACTTTTTTTCCCAGGAAAGTGGAGATTTGCACCTAAATTACTTGTGTCAATAGCTAGGTGTTTAAGCAAACAACACAAGAAGTTGCAATCCAACAGAAATCCGAATACCATGGTGTAGGAGAGCAATGCTGCAGTGGTTCAGGCTGGTTTGAGAATGTCCTTTGTTAGAAACACAAAGTGAAGCACACGCAGCAGCACCCAGAGATCTGCAGGCAAATATCTGCAAGTTGCATTTTTTCACTTTTGTTTACCATGTAGAGGAACATACTTCTATCTTAGCAGACATTTCTCATTTTTAACTTCTCAGAGTTATCTTAGGGTTACCAAATACTGATTGGCTTTGTAGTTCCTAGGATTAGGCTCGATGTGCTTCTTGACTTGCAGCCATTTGGCGGCTGCCTGGTTGTTACACAAATGTAACGAGCAGCAACGACAAGAACTTCTTGCCATTCAATTAAAAAATGACAGGCAGCCAAAGAAGAAAATGGGATTACCTCCTGGGCAACTTAAATTTATGTAATATTGCCATTGGGTTGTCTTCTAGCCAGGACACTTAATTGCTAAGAAATGTGTTTACAGCTTGGTATGTGCATTATCCATTTGGGACCAAGATAGGTGTGACAGAATGGTGACAAAGATTGGCCAACAGTCTGGAACAAGCTGCCACCAGTGGGCAACTCCACCATGGTGTAATGAGCATCCATAAAAGCAGCTGGCCCTGGCCTAGTCAGGAAATAAAAGAAGAAGCAAAGCAGTGGTTGAAGGCTCTTACCTGCCCTGGAAGGGTCTAGGTTTGCAGAGATGATTGGGTGCCTTAGAGCTGAGATCTAGTTTTCCTCATCCCCATTCATCATGCTTTATTGCTCGCTAATGGAACGACAAAGAAGAAATGGTCTAAATCTAATCACGCTGCAGTTGAGTCTGTCTGAAAAGCCGCAGCAACACCGAGTATCAGATACCTCAGTGAGTCTCCCCTACACACACTCCCTCTGGTTAATGACCTCTCTGCTCAGCACACCATTACAGCAGGGCTCTTTAATTCTCAGCTCTGCACAGCCCCACTGACATTTCCATTTGTTGTCCCCTCGCCGTGGTGTTTGGTGCTATCTCAGTGCTGCTCACCACTCCAAGGGTTGCACTTAACCAAGCTCTCCCTGTGCTCCCAGCCTCTCTGTGATTGGCAGGAGGCTCTGGGTAGCAGACAAGGTGAATCCTGTAAACATGGCAAGAGATAAGGCAATAGAGAAGGGAATGATAACCACAAGAGTAGCTCACAGGGTTCAAGGGATGGAGGAACATGTACTGTTTATTTTCTGTGCTCTTGGATCAGCTGCAATTCCACATGTAAGCAAACTCCTTCAGCCTCAGCTTTAGGACCTGGAAAGTCCCTTAGCACTGAGCACTATTTAACAAAGAATATATGCTTTCTTTATCTTTTATCTATATAGGAAACAAAACAAAAACAAAACAACCGAGACATTTGAACAATGCCTACAGCTCTGACTTAGGCCATGTCTCTGCCCTTGTTTGCACTGATGTAAATCAGAGATTGCTGCGAGAGATTTAAAATTGGCCTTTAAATTTCTTATCACATCACTCCTCTGCTCTGCCAGTGATCTGTTCTGTGTGTTTCTAACAACAGTGCCCATGCTTTTGCCAAGCCACAGTTACACATGGAATGCTTTCTCTCTCTCCAGGTACACACACTGCCTGTCCCCTCTTATACTTTCATATAAAACACTCAGCTTTCATCCCGATCCCAAGAAGTGCTCCACCAATTATACCAATACCAGGGGTTTTTAACTCATTTCCCCAGAATTTGTTCAGCTGGCTTGCCCATCCCATTTGTTTATGATGAATTTTTTATAACATAAACAATTACTTATTCCCAGGTGCATTTAACCAGAAGAGCAGGAACAGAGAGAAGTAACAGACTTAGGACTGCCTGGGCTTGCATGGTGGCAGCAACAATAGGTTTATAGGCTTCAAAGGCACTGATAGAGCTTCTTTTGCATTTTGGGGGGCTCGTGACTAGAACTGCCTGGTAAAAGGTGATTTTGAATTCACAGGGAATCTCTTATTTTGGTTTGGTTTAGTTTAAGGCAGCGCAGCAGCGTTTGCACCTGAGAAATGCAAGGCCATGCCTTGCACAGCACAGCTGTGAACCTGGTAGAGGAGTAGTACATACAGAGACACAAATGTACACAGAGCTGCACACTCACACACCCTTGCACACTCAAACACACCCTTGCACACTCACACACTCACACTCTGCACTGCTGTAGGCACCATCTGTGCCATGCCACAAGAACATGACGTGAGAGGCAAGATTTGATCAGCATTTCTGACTCTCTGCCTTTACCCCCAACACTCTCAGCACCACCAAGGCTCCTCCAGCAGCTCAACAGCTTCCTAACTTCTGTAGTGTTTTGGGCATGGATTAAATTCCATGGTTTGAATAATGACATTGATTTTTTTAATTTCTTCAAGAAAGTGATTTATTCTGTCCTTAAAATCCCTGCAACTGATGTTGTATTATCCAGCACTGCCAAGTTTTGTCAAGGGCTCGAGAAAAAGGGTGAATAAAGACACAGACACAGTTTTTCTCTTCTGTCTGCAGACTACTCCTACCTCTGAGCTGCCAGGTAATATCATATAAGTCATATTAGCCCTTGTTCCTTTTCCATCCATTATGTGGTTGACATAATTAGTAGAGAAAAATTGATGTAGTTGATGGTGACACAAGGCTGAATCTGCATCAGTCTGAAAACCAGGCAGCAATGGCACCAAGTAATGTGACAAACTACCCAACCCTACATACATTGTGCATTTCTCCATAAAATCCAGGCAATGTGGCCTGCATGGTTTTCAGCTCGGATACTTCAACAATAAAAAGATTTTTGATAAAGAATGTTTAAGAAATAGGATCCAAAAGTCTGTGTCAAACAGAAATGATCCCCAAGGTACATTAAGATCTGACAGTCACCACTCAATTAGCAAGTGGGAGACAGCTGTCTGTCTGTCTGTCACTCTTTCTCTTCCTTGAACACAAACACATTCAAAGTCAATCCAGATCTTTTTGTTTCATCAGCAGGTTTAGCCAGTTACCTGCCGGATGTGGAACAAGTTTAGGTACCAATTCCTGTAACTCAGTAATGGGTTCAGTGTTATTCTCCCTCTGTCTGCTTACAATGTCTGACAAGCTAATTGCCAAAGGAAAGAGAAACCTCCTTGCAGACACTGCAGCTCAGGGACTCGGGTCTATTTAGATTTGCCATTTGTCTGTCCCCGTTTCTAAGCACAGTTCAGGGAACTCTCCATGAAGAATAAGGCCCTTTCTCCTGGACCCTTTGAGAGATTTCCTATTAGTCACCAGGATAATTAAAGGTTCCAGTTGCATTGCATTAGCACCTTTCATGTCATTAGAGTCCAGCTGCAGTGCGAGAATCACATATTTGCTGAGACTCCTGTGCCAGCCAGCGAGCCAGGGGCAGAGCTTTACATTTCATCACTTTGTAAAAGAAATACAATTAAGCAGTGTTCCCTGATCATATTGCAGCTTGCAAGAGGGGCTCTAAGCACCAATCACTGGAATGTCTGGCCATGAGTTGTATTGAAATGGTGCCTTGACAAGGGTTTATGAACACATTGTAATAAATCCATGGCCACCTAAGACTTCTTAATTGTCAGTGTGCTGCACACGAAGCTGCTCAGAGCCCCTCGGTGGAAATGCCAGTTGTGCCTGGGCACAGCACATGGCATCTCCACTTGACTTATAGGAAAATCTTCCCCCTTTATTAGTATTGCAGGTGTTGTGCCACAGGGTTGGGGAGTTCTGAATTCATCCTGCAAAGGCTACTGGTGCAGAGATGTAGTTCATTATAACATTGTTAATTGACAGACTTGTATGCCTGTCTAGTCAATAACAGCCTGCTAAAAATATGCATTAAGCAGAGAGAATGAATCAGCTGCTAATAGCAGTCTGCCTGATTGTCAGCTTCTATCTATCTTCGGGATTTGTCGGAACCTTGTCACTATTGTGCTCCGGCAGCTCCAAGCCTGTAACATATTTATCCTCCAAACACCCCTCTGGGGCAGGGCGGTTGTTGCTCTCACCAGTTTACAGATGGGAAACTGTGATATTGAGAGGGAGAGTGATTTGCCCAAGGTCACACAAGAAATCTGTAGCAAAACAGGGAATAGTTCATCAGTCTGGCAACCCCAGGGGGATTAACCTACCCCCTGCCAGGACATCCTTCTTGTCTCCTTCCTCTTTCAAATCAGCAGAGTTACAGCGATTTGTACCAGTAGAAAATTCTTTGAAATTCCTTGAGAATGCAGTCTTCTATTTCTGAGTGGATGAAGTATTAACTGGATGACCCCCTTCCACAATTCCAAAATGCTGACATCCCAAAGCCAAACTTTAAAACATTAAATATACAGAACTTCTTTAAAGCCAGTGCCTCCTTTAAACCAAGTTCTAGCTCTTCTCTTTGGGTGCATTTCTTGTAGCTGTTAACACCTCTAGCATCAGGTATGGGGAAAGAATGACCACCCCACGCTGCTGTGGGAGGTCTACAATGAGCAGCAGTGTCAGAGATGTGAATCTGTGAACTGGCCTTGAGCCTTGGCAAGTACAAGTCCTTTAGTTCATGTATCAAATATGTTTGCTTGTAATTCAGCAAGCTGACATAGGATTTTAAGGAACATTAACTCATGTGTTACTGTGATGCTGTGATTGATTATACTATTGCTATTATTAATGCTTATGTGCTATGCAATGAACAAAATTAAGATAGACATTATGCTTCTCCTGAAGTTTGCCTTCCAAATAACATATGATAAAGAAAAAAAAAGATAAGGGAAGACTAGGGCAGTTGATCTCAAGAACATGGACATAAGGTGACTAATAATGGGCTGGAAACATGCCCAGTTTGTGGGCACAGAAGCTGAGCAGTGCCAGTCACACTGGAGGGGAAGGAAGGTGTAATCAGGTGAGAGGAGCAGAGCCAAATGCCCATTCCTGCAGCACAGCTCCGTGTGTCTCATGGCACTGGCTACACACAGGATCAGCTATGCATGTGGAGGCTCTTGAGCAACCTGATGAATTGGTACCACAGCTCTGCTCCTGACCCTACAAACCAAACAGAGATGAGCTGGGGATGCTCCATCAGTGAAAGTGTCCAATGCCAGGTTGGGTGGGTTTTGAGCAACCTGATTTGGTGCAAGATGTCCCTGCCCATGGCAGAGGAGTTGGACTGGATGATCTTTAAAGGTCCCTGCCAGTGCAAACGACCCTACAATTCTGTTAATTGTTTGTATACAGCAAGTCTAGAAGTAAGATGGTAAAACCAGCAAGACCTAGTCAAAGGGAAAAAAATCTGTTACATTTGCTTATTTTTGCCTCATGCACTTTTTCATCAAGGACCACACACACAGTCTACAATGTCAGGGGTGCCTCCTGCATGCAGCTTCAAATCCCCAGTGTTTCAGGACCACAATTCTACACAGGGGGTCACTGTCAGAAGAAAAGCACTGTGGTTTCTCTTGGGCTGGGTAGAGGCCCAAACCACCAGTTTTAGTTCCTCTGCCTGCCTTTTCTCCTTGCGATTCTCCTTTCAGTTTTGCCAGGGTTGCTTCGGGAAGTCAAACCCCTGACTCCACTCTCGTGTGTTTTGCAGGCAGCCGTGGCTCAGCTGCTGTGGCAGGTGATGATTCTGCGGCATCTCCTTCCTGCCCTTGAGGTCTGCCAGCCTCTCCATCGAGAGCAGACTCTCCAGCTGATGGTGCAGCTGCTGTAGCCACCAGCCAGCCGTGGCTGCGGAGTGGCATCACTCACAGGAAAGGAGAAGTACCCAGAAAGGCCTGACCAGTGGTGCAATACACACAAACTGGCTCCTTCCTGGAAAAAAACAGGGGGATTCAGTCTTTTGAGAACCCCAAAGAATATTCCTCCACCTTCCTACAGGTGGAGAGATTGGACAGACACTGGGCTGAACCAACCTCAAGCTCTCCCAGCCCACCAACAGCAGGCTCTCTGCACAATTAGGTAAAGCAAGCTTCAGAGCAGCCCAGCCCACTGATCCAACATGGAAAAACCTTATTTAAGGCAGGTAGAGATGTCCCAGTGTCAGCTTTTACTAGGACAGACTTTGCTGAAGGAAGAAAAAGTTCAAATTGGCCTCCAAAGGCTGTAGGTTTCTGTCCTACGAAGAAGGAAGTGAGATCAGGACTTCAAAGAGTGTTATTTTAATGTTTGAAATGTCTATTTCCAGCTCACCAAGGTCTGGCATTGATAATTTCTAGTTCTCCTAAAAGTCTAACATATCAAAGGGGAGCAGTTAAGGGTCTTTGTGCAATGAGTGTCATCACAGGGATGATTGTCCCAGACGGCTGACACTGAGTGAGCCTGATGAGTGGCTTCACCTATTTGCAACTCTGCATCAGCATCTGCAAAATGGAGACAACATCTCAGGTCAGGGGTGAAATGAATATGTGTCTATGCTTGGAACCAGATTGATTCTGAAGAGGAAGACGCCTGTGAAATTGCAAACAGCACTGCAATGGTAAACACCAAAGTGAGTATATTCACATTGTAAGGAGCTGGGAAACTCTCCCCAAATGAGAACTGAGTTAACATCATTTATCTACTTTTCCTCTTGTCTGCCCTCCTGGCAATATTAATTTTTAAGGAGATGAATGTCAATTCAGAAATAAACCCCATAACTGTCCCATTATTAGCACCTGAACTTCCTTGGCACCACATGAGTACATGGATAATGCCAGACACAGAGCTAATAAAACCAAAGAGAGGCTCCAGAATGTCAGCTACTGCCATAATGCTCACAGATTTAATGAACTCACAACTTTTCATTGAGATGGGTCAGTATTGTTAACCCCCTTTTACAAACAAGGGTATTGAGTAAGAGAGAGGGGAAGTGACTCACCTAAAACCACCCTGTATTACAGACAGGAATAGGACTCAGATCTTATGACTCCCATTCCTGAGCCTCAACCACTATTAGATCGAAGCTGCAGAGCTCCACATTTGCTGAGGGCTGGAAGAGGGAAGAAACGAGAGGTGGGAAGGGTGCGGAGCTTCTTTGAATCAAAACTAAACACAAGTTTCCTGGAATGAAGCCACCACTAATTTCAATAAATTTACTTAGATCTTGAGCTTTGGGATGGCATGAGCAGCTGTGAGTCATCTTGGCCAGTCAAAGGAATAATTAATTGTTGTGGGTAAATCTCAAAAGGTTTAGGGGTCAGGTAAGGTAAGCAGCAAAGCTTATCCTTGACTGCTCTTTTCTGCTCTGCAAACTGGAGACACTCACTCGAACACTTACCCCGTGGATTCCTCATGCCAGATCTGTCCATCTGTTGCACACACTTTCTGCCTCATCTTCTATTTTGATTATAAACTATTCAGTGCTGGGATTGTCTCTGTTTTAGAGGTTTTTATAGTGCCTGCCATTGCACGGCTTTGATCCATGTAAGGATAAAGAAGTTCCAGAGGTACAGCCATTGCCCAAATGGTAACAGAGGCTGAACAGTTCGGCTCCTGAGATTTTTTGTGCTTCCTGATTATAGCAGGAGTGGTTTCCTTGTGGTGCTTTGATAGTTTTGCTCCCAGCACAGCTCGCAACCAGGAAGTACAAGAATGCAGAGCAATGATAGCCAGGATTTGCAGAGCAGCTCAGCATGCACGATCAGAAGCAGCTTTGCAAAAGGGCTCAGCTCCCATTTAGGCACCAAAATCGCTACCTAGATGTAAAGAGGTGCCAAGCTGGTGGGCTACAGAGCTCTTTAGAACATCCAGCCCTCATGGCAGCTTCTGAGTGTTTGAGGATCTGGCTCAGTGTTTCAGACTGAGAGGGAACCAGGCTATGTGAAAAGTGTTGCCCTGACTCAGCGTTGGGTATTACTTTTTCTGCTTCTACCCCCTCTTAGGTACTGTAAGATGAGATGTGCAAAGAAGTCTCGTGTTGTCCACTAGCTCTTGATTCCAAACCAAAATGTCAAGCTCAAAGTGAAAGGATGTCTTTTATTCGACTCTCCTGCCCTGAAAACTCCTTAGGCAGAGCCTGAGGCTGGTGATTGCCCTTCAGTCGCTAAGGGTCACAGCCAGGCCTAAGGAAATCTCCTGGAGAAGGCACTGTGTGTTTGTTCCTTCCCAGTGTCCCTAATCCATAACTCATTCCTGAGTGAGGGATGCCAGCAGTGTCCCCCGGGATGGATTGTCCCACAGGATGCTTCCCATCTGGACCTCTTGCCATGCCTGCTCCTTTTCTCTTCCAGGGCAAACAGTGCCAAGATATTGATGGTTTTTAAAGAGCTTGATTTTTTCACGGGAATAGAATAGAGGCACTGCGGGGCTTGGCTGTAACATTCCTGTGGAAGCCCTGAGAACCTCACTGAGAGCCCATAGGCATGGAGGAATTTAAAAGCCCTCGAGCCATGTCTGAACTGAGAACTTCAGAGCACAGACTTTCAGGTTCAGTTTCATTTTGAAATGTCTGTAATGAAACATTTTGATATTTAAAAATTATTATAATTTACTTTTCCTTCCATGGGAAATTTCAAATATGTCACTTTCTTTTTTTTGTTTTTTCTTTTTTTTTTTCACTGAAATAGAACTCTACATCCCCTGCATAAAATTTCCAGGAATTTTCCCAAATTTCCAGATTCTAGGATTACCTGCAAAGCAGACATGCTGGCTTTCAACCCTCTTCAGCGCCCTTACTCCACAGTCTTTTTTCCAATTATGATTACATTTTAAAGAAAGAGTTTATAATCCCTTGCCAAAAAAAATGAGCTTCTTTTAGGTTCCAAGTCTGGAGAAAGGTTCCCTTTTGTTCCTACTAAAGAGATATGCTGCCTGGTGCTGACTGGGAGCAGAGACACTCCTGCATTCCCAGCCCTGACACTAACTGCCCCTGTGGCCCCAGGCTAATCGCTTAAATGCTCTGGCTCAGTCTCCCCATTGGTAAAACAGAGATAATGATACTTACCATCTTCTTCACAGGGGTGTTGCACAGGAATAATTAGTTTGTGTCTGTAAAGCACTTTGAAGATAAAAAGCACAATACAATTGATAATAATTATTGCTATGCAGACTGGTTCTCCCCTCCCTAACAACTTATTGGAGCAGGAAGGTAAGGAAAGCCCTGAACTGAACTGTCTCTCCCAGTAGATCTCCAGTTTCACCAGATGTGTTTCTAACCTAAAACAATAAGCCAGCCACCCCAAAATTTCTAAGCCTTAAATCCGGTTTAGTGACCCTAGTTCTAACTCGCCAAAGTTAGATGTATCACTGCATGGAAGGGAGATTTGTTTTTCACCGTCTCTTTTTTCTCTAGTCCCTCGCAGTTTTTAATAGCATTTTGTGCCTTCAAAAGCTTCCATCAGTCCCTGATACCTCTGCCTTGCCTGGCATGGGGCAGCAGCTTATTATACACGAGTTCGTTACAG
The DNA here is from genome assembly GCF_008360975.1 of Lichenostomus cassidix. NCBI lineage: Eukaryota > Metazoa > Chordata > Aves > Passeriformes > Meliphagidae > Lichenostomus > Lichenostomus cassidix. The sequence continues at coordinate 4,451,288 of NC_139499.1, forward strand.
CCTTGGCTTCAAAGCTCCCCGGTTCAAAGGGTGCCAGGAGTGGTGAACAGGTCAGCACTTTAATGCTGTTCCACACATCTTTAGAGGGCAGTAACATCGCCACAGTTTTGTTCCTGGGGGAAACAGAGAATAAGTGGCTTGTAGAGTTCCCTTTGGCCTTAGCGCTGGCCGCAGAATGGGATGCTCCTGGTGGCAAAGATCAAGCGTCACGGAACCCTGGAGTGGGTGAGCATGGAGGGCTGTGATGTAGTGAATGAGTGAAAAAGTGCCTTTGTGAGTCACTGAACTTGTTCTTAATGGCAGCTGTGGAGGAGCAGGGAAGGAAAATGAATAGTGGGGGTAGAGGAGCAAAAAGTCTCAGAAAGGATAAAGTAATCCAAACTAGTTCTTTCCATGCAGTTATTTTTTAATACAAGTGATAAAGCGATGATGTGCCTAAAAATTATCAATAATTAATCAGAGAAACTTCTCCAAAGATACTTCCTGCACATCCTGATCGAGATCCTCTTCTCAGATTGGGGCAGGGGGGAGAACATGGGGGACAAGAAACAAAACAACCTAGATATGGAATATTGGCTAGAATATTTTTCATTTGCACATAGACTTGAACTTCCTGTACAGAGGGGCAAAGTCTTCTGCAGAAGGCCCTTCTTGTGGCATTTAAGACCCAAGAGGAAGCAAAAAAAAAAAAAGCAGAAATCAATCAAAAAAAAGCAGAAAGCATGTGTTCCACTGAGATGCTGAAGAGCATTTTCCAAACAGACAGTTTGAAGAAGTAGCATTTGAGTCACTGGGCATATCTTTAGGCTGAATCCAAATATTGAAAGTAAACACCAAATCTTCCTTTCTGATATCAGCCGAAGTGGAAGAAGCCAGTTTTGCACTGAGTATATTCATTGTCTGTTAAATTGATCTGAATCAGAAATGGTACCAAGCCCTGGAAGAGCTTTGCACACCCTGGTTTTAATCAAATGCAGGATGCATGAAGGCAGAATTTGCCCTGCGGTGTCTGGCTGGGAGATTGATATTAGCAGATTGCTTTGAGTAACAGAACCAGAGGTTTTAAAACAAACAATCACAGCAAAAGGGGGTCTGTGAGGACATCAGAAAGAGCTGTGTGTATAGCACATGAAATGTATCACAACCCAGCCCTATCTGAAGGCTGCAACATCTCCTGGGTGTGATTTATTGCAAAGCATCATTTAAATACAGATGCCTAAAGACTGTAGATATCTAGACTGTGGGCATCTCCAGACAATTACAGAAAGTCTATTTTGATGGCTTAAATAGAATGTTGATCTTTCAGTAGAGAGGGATGAATTTCTCATCATGGGAATGATTCAGTGAGGGAGAAGAGTAAGAGATGGGGCTCTAAAAGCAGGGTCCATCACAGCTGCCTGATTTCAGCTTGGTTGTGAGAAAAAACAGCCCATAATTAGGACACCACTCATTTCTTATTTCTCTTGCTTCATCCCCTTGTTTCTGGTCCCAGGGGAAGGGGGTTTCATTCACACAGATCACACCTATGGTAGCTGCTCAGCCTGCAAAGGTGAGACTTGCATTTCTGAAAGGCTTTTTTTGCCAGTGCTCACACAGTTCCGTGCCCAGAGACCTGAACTTCCGTTTGCACAGCGATAGATACTACTGCAAAAACTTATACTTTTGTGAGAATACAGAGCAAACCAAGTGCACAGGTGCCTGCTAAAAGTAGAGATCTCATTTGGGAAGGAGATGATGCTGCATTTGGCCTAACGTATGGAAGTGAACTTCTTCTGAGTCTCAGGTGAAACTGTAAAGCTTCCTTGTCTATAACGCCTTGTCCCTCAGTTTGCTTTAGGCTCAGCCATCCTTGCACCTTCAGAAAAATACTCAGAAATACATTTCCCTGCTTCTTTTTCCAGGGCCTGGGTGGCATGATCTCTTAATGCATCTGCCTGTTTATGTTAGCAAAATGGAAAGCAGCTTTGTTTATGGAAAAGATCTATTTTTGTTTTACTTTTTTCTCTCAACTAAACTGACTTTTATCCAGGATGGTGTTTTGCTTTGGGAAAAGAAATGTGCTGCAATTCCTAGCCCTAGCTTAAAAGTCAGATCAAGAGGAAAGGGGGAAATCCTGATCATATTATTTAATTTTGTAGGATTATACTGCAGCCTGGAAATCTAGAAGAGCGGAAGAGTTAATATCCCCCTCTTCCCTGCAACTTCTTGCTCTGTGTCCCTCTGCAATGACATTTGCTATTCTCCCACATATATTTACACAAGCCAGATCAGAAACAAAATCAGTATTTCCATCTTCTGGGCAGGGGGACAGTGTGTGGCATCCAGGGGAGAAGGAAATTTCAGAAGCCATCGTGCTCCCCTGAGGATAAATCATGTCATTGTGTGTCTTTCAAGTTCTTCAGACTTTGATCTTGCCAGAGATTGAACAGGATCAGGTCATGGGTGGTAGATTTTGAATGCAAACCCAGGCAGGGCATCGTGATGTGGAGGTGATGTACTGAGGTGCAGAGCACAGTGTGCAACCTCTTCCCTCTGCAGCCATCATGTTAGAATCTGAGAAACAAATGTGTGTGTGCAAACAGCTCTTCTGCCAAAACATAAAGGGTTCTGCTCCTGGCTTGGGAGTCAAACCAAGGTCTGGCCAGTCCTCAACGTGACACACTGCTGGGCAGGTTTTGGCAAAAGCTGACACTGAAAGCTTGGTTCTAATTTTAGCTGTGCTGCTGACTCACAAGATGGATTTTGTCAATTCTCCTCATCCTTCTCAAGGAGATGGAGATCACACCTGCCTGTTTTGCAGAACTTCTCTGCCCGTTTTGCATGTGTGCTATGGAGTTAGGGGTTGTATGAAATATGGCCATCATTTATGACATTTAACATGGTGAAATCATGGTGAAACCCACCTGTAACCATATAATATATCCTTAAAGCTCTGTGCCATAGTGAATGTATCATCCCTATTTCAATTATGAAGGTGTGTTACGAAAATGGTGGCAGCATTGTCTACTGTGAAGGTTGTTTGACTTTTCCCAATGAAATGTGTGTGATTTTCTATAATGTACATAAACATGTTTGCATTAAAAGCGCTGTGTTGATGCAAGGTTGCCTTGATTCCAATGCAGGGCACTTGAAAAATATGGCAATTGCAGATTTTAGGTAGGTCATGCAACTTCAGTTCAACCCCCCCTGTGCGTATGGCTCTATGATAGTCATTTAGCATATAACCACACACAGATTTCATTCCACATTTTCCCTGCTTCCATTTTCAGAACCTTGTGCAAATCACAGTACTGGTTGCACCCTTCAGACTAATATCCATGGGAATCTTTAAATACAAGCTGTTAAAGTGACCTAAATGTAAGAGTTTGCTGCTACTACCCAGTAATAACACGATAGGATAGCCAGGGTAGGCACTATCAAAAAGGATAATGAACGATGATAATAACCCTTAATAAGTCATAAGAAATAATAAAGTAGGTAATGAGGTGCCAGTTTTCACAGTTAGCTGTGAAATGTTTCTCATGTTGACTTGAGAAAAACCATATAAGGGGATGAAAATGGCCATTTCTGTTGATTTACTCTCACTTCCAACATTTCTTCCTAACATCAAATTTGTGAACTGGAACAACGGAGCTTAACTGTGTTCTGATACATGTTTGGTGCAGAGAAATCCTTTGAAAAATGCAGAATCGATTGAAGAACAAGGAACAATAAGGTATCAGCTAGTTTCTGGCTGATTTCCCATCTGACATTGTAAAAGCATCCAGGACTATTTGTTTAATTTGAAATAGAATAGTGAGCCATGGAACCATCCTGGAACCCCTCCTAGCACATATGCACATACACAGACCCCAGCAACTCGCTCCCTACCCACAGCCATCTGTCATGTGTGCCAACTGGAGCAAACCACTCATATTACTCAACAAGGAGCTCATTATAGCTTCCTCTTCATCCACGGGGCTTTTGGAAAAGCTCACAGTCAGGGGGAATGTGCAGCAGGGAGGGGAGGCATTCAGGACTGGGGTGCAGTCTTTTCCATTGCTTCATGTCCACATCAAAGTGCAGGCATTGCAGTGGCAACCATTATTATTGTCACTCAGGAGAACATCCCTTCTTCCTGGAACCCTGTTATGACTGGGACTCAGCCAGGCTGACCATTTCTGGACTGTTTCAAGAGTTTATTTCATTTTCCTTGTCTATAGGTGTGTTTCGAATCATTAATTTAATTTAAATTTTTCCCAGTTGCCCATCACCCCAAGGGAAGTGATCACTGGAGCAGATTTTCAAGAGATACCATAGCTCAGTTCCACCATCACAAACTTCATTCCCTGTGATTTCACTGCTCGTCAGCCCATATTTGTTATTTCAATGGAGTTTCCTACCCTTGAAACTCCATCAACTCTTTGGGACAGAGATAATTTTATTACGTTGGATTATTCAGTGTCCAGCACAGCAAGGCCCTGACAACAAAATTGCAATATATTAAACAAGAAATGGCAAAGCTTCAGAGGAAAACTCTGGCAGAAAAACAAATCCTTTTTTAAACTTCTACCTGAAGCAGATGCTGGTGGTACACATAACGTGTGGGGCTTCGCTGATTTACACCCTTGTAAAAATCAGTATTCAAAGCTCCTTTTCATGTGCAGCTTCCATCTAAGTAAAGGGGATACTGCATATCAAAGGCAGCTGCACCAGCCACTTTAGATTTATTAGTAAATCCATTGAAAAAACATTTCCAATGAAATAAATCTCAGCCTGCTGACTTCCTCCTATTCTTTACTTATCCTCTTATTGATTTTTGTCTCGGAGATTTAAACCTCTCAATTTGTTTTATGAGACACTTGTCGAACAGATGACAAGAAAAAAGACAGTGCTGGATATTTTCTTTAGCAGTTTTAAGTAGAAATAAAGAGCATTTCTTTGAAATTAGTCTTGCTCCTGTGACACAGTAGGAAGAAAATATCTGACAAGCCCTTTAGAAGGCATTAGCTCCGTGCATAGAGAAAGCTCACGGGCTGCCACCAACACAGCTTTGTGGCAGCAGTGCCCCAGAAGCTCATTGACAAGTTTGACATGTAAACAAGCTGTTGCTAAAAATATTTAACCTGGGGGACCCTGGCTAGTTGAAGGGGCTAGTAATGGAATACAGATCCTTTCACCTCCAGGCATCTGTTCCAAGCTACGCCATTGACTGAAAGTCTTTATCGTCGGATGGCTGTGCAGAGGAATGAGTAGGTGGGCTCTGCTCTGTGTCTCGTGAGCAAATTGGTGCATTGCTGAACCACACTGGGATTTTCAACAGAAAGCTGGGGACTGGCACCTTCTGGTGGCTGGGGCCACTGCTCCCAGGGGGAAAGTGTCCTCAGCTTATTCCCCTGCAGCTCCCTTCTAGGGACATGTCACCTGGCAGACACGTGTGTCTGCAACAGCCTCTGCTCAAGGTGCTATTGTTCTGCAGATGAGAGAAGATGGAGAGAGAAAATGGAGTGGTAAATCCATCCCCACCCCACTCCTGCCCCATAGCCTGAGCCTGTCCCAGCCCATGAGTGCCAGCCAGGCACTGCCCTGGGACTCAGATGCCAGCTGGTCATTTCCAAAGATTCCCTATTTGATTCCAAAGATTCTCTAATCATAGTTTCCTAGGAGAAGATATCACATGGGCTAAAACACCATCAGCACCTTGCAGACCCACTTTCTGGAGCAGGAGTGACAGGGACATGGTAGCACAAGGGACACTCACTGAAAATAGGCAGACATTCACCCTTGGCAGGGCAGAGTCCTGCCAGACCAAGTGCCTGTTCCTCTCCTTGGCTCCACAGGGCTGGGAAGTGAGGGAAGGGGAATTTCTATTCCCACACATTTTCAATTGCTGTTACTTCACCTACCTTCTCTGTCAGCTCCAGCTCTGCCAGCTCTCCGGCACTCAAACAGCTTTCTCTCCATCTTGTCACTCAGCTTGAGCAGCCCTACACCTAAAATCATGCCCTGAAGAGAAACCCAGACACAGTGCCACTACCCCACAGCCCCTTAAAAGCTGTGTTAGCCCGTTTTGGTGTCATTTTAACCCCGCTTTGTTCCCCTGAGGTGGCAGTGGTGCCCTCACACACCCCTGGGCTGCGGCTGCTCCCCTCAGCAATGGTGGTGCCAGCCAGGGGCTCTGCTCTGCCCTTCACAGCCTCCCAGCCGCCCTGCAAGGCTGAATTCCACCTCGTGGCACATACAGCATGTTAAAATGTATGTATTTATGTCATATATATATGACATAGGTGGGAGTTGCTCCCAGGCCCAGGATTTGTTGGGGTATGGCGGCCCTGTCATCCCCACAGGCTGGGGTGGCTGTGAGAAGGCCACCTGGGGGAAAGAGGTGGGAAACACTCACTCAAATCCCTGCTGTCTGGAGAAAAGTCACTTTCCCAAGCTCAGTGTTTCTGCCCCAGTGGCTTCAGGCTGGCAGAGGACAGCAGGAGCCCTGTGAGGGGACTGGTGCTGTGTTGTTGGCCATGAGCCTCTCCTGAGGGGTTTTAAGGCTGGTCTTGTGTCCTTACAGGCCTTCCAGTATCACAAAGCAGGAGGATTCAGATCTGTTACATTGGTTTGTTGGTTTTTTTTTAAATTACAAACCTGGCATCTCTTCTAGTTCCCATTTACAGGGTTTTCAATTCCCATTTCCAGAGACATCTCATCCCAGGAGCTCCAGGGCAAACTCCCTCTCCACAGGCACAGCGACAATGTTGCCAGGCAAGGTTGGTGTTAATTTAACTTTGGGAATAGCAGGAACAATAGGACTGGAAGGGGTCTTCTGGTTCATCAGACCAGTCCTCTGTTGTTAGAGGCAACTACATTATATAATAATCCCTTTTGCAAATGAAGCTGGCTCTATCCTAAAGCGAGCTGGGTTATTTTTGTCCCCCTGTGTCCATGGGAGGCCCTTGGAGAACCTCCCTGCTGTAAGGACATCTTCATCCAGGAGCCTCTTGCTCACCACAGAGCATGGCTGTTATTAATCTCCAACCTCACAGCCCGACTTGAATCCTATTACATTTCATTCCTTCCCTAATGCTCTAATGCCCAGGATCATAAGAGTCTTCCCTGGAATACTCTGGCCTTCCACATTTACAGCACTGCCCTTATTTTGTGTCACCAGCACAGTCCTAAAGCAAGATCATTGATCCTGCCTGGTATTTTTATCAGTCTAAAGGTTTTGAATTGAGAAATTGTGTCAGTTACATGCCAGCTCTCCCCTTCAGCACAGCCCTCATCTCCCTTTCGGAAGGGAAAGCATTGAGCAAGGCTATCCAACCTGGGTGAATCTATTTATCCCCATGCTGTTGTTTGTTTGTTGGTTTGTTTTTAATTCAAATTCAAGGGTGTATCTGCAACTCATGTTGTTCCGTCATATATCGTAAGGATGCTGTGTCCCATGTTGGCTGAGAGCTTAATGAGCTCCAGCCACCTGGGAAACCCCTGGATGCCACACCTTACTATATCTCTTATATATCAGCATAGGTTCCCTATATAAGCTCCTTTTCCTTTTAGTCTGACTCCATGCAGATGTTTTTTGACACAATTACAGTTGATCCTTTCTACAAGACTTGTTTCCATCTGATCTCTTGGCAGGACAGGAGGGAAAACGAACAATGCAAGACCCTAACAACTTAATGCAGAAAAATCCAGAGAATCTCCTGTTTTCGTGTATCCTGACTGTCCCACCGATGGTGAGCATTTCAGAGGAGGGGTCCTGTTACAAAGAGAGTTATTTCCCACCCTCTTTTTGGCACTTCTTAGAAGGCCTCTTTGGAATGGACTAATGGCCCTCTGGGACAAGCCCTCTTCTGCCAATAACCATAGGTCAAAAGTTAAACTGAGCAGTGGAGAATGAAAACCGGATAAAATACACTATAAATCTTGACATTCTAATTGAGAACTGTCCAATGCAAACTGCAGTGGTGTGTCTGGTTTACCTCAATGCTCTACCAGAGGCCAGATCCTGCTTTCCTTAATGGCTTGAAGTATCCTACTGATTTTTACTGGGACTTCTCACTTGATTAAGACAAGCAAGATTTGGTCTTTGAAAAAACTTAAAGTTTGATAGTTAATGCAATTTCTGCCGCCATAGGAGCAGAATGATGGTTTTGATTTCCCAGTAAAGGCACGTTCATCTCATCTTTCAGGCTACAGTGACATGACTGTGTATGTGTGTGTCTGGGGGCAGAGATTTGCAGGACAAAAGGATCTGTGGACAAATACAGCTCATAAAGAGAATCTTTTACTGAACTGAAATTTGCCTGAGCGTAACATGCCATCTAAGATGTTTTATAGATATTTTTGCTGTCTGAGGTAAATGGGGGAGGATTACACCTATTTTACAGACTGGTGAAATCAGAGCATAAAGAATTTAAATGACTCACCCAAGATTACACAATAACTCAGCAGCAGACCCCAGCAGAGCCTGGAGTGCCAGTGCTCAGAACACTGGCCCAAACTGTCTCCTTGGCCTTGTCATGTCTGTCAGACATTCATCACTTTCAGACACTTAAAATACAGAGTCAAAAATAGCAGAACAGATCTTGTTTATTCCTCTGCTTATATATTAAACATAAGTTAGCTTTCAGTGAATAGTTTTGTTGTTTATATTTTCATGGGAATTCTAATCTTTGAAGCAACTCATTCCAGATTTTTGCTATTCTCTTTCACAAAGCAACACATAGATACTGGAACAAAACTCCTGCTACTACAAGACCACTGTGGCTCCCATCTTGGAAGCTCAAGAGAACTATCCTGTAACATTAGGCTACAACAGCGTTTTATTAATGTTACACCTTGGAGCTCTTCTCTGAATAGGAAACTTTCCTCTAAATTTATTTGAAATTATATCCCCATGCCCTGAGCTAATTTTTTTCTGCCTGGTTAACATCATAAAATGGATCATTAATATGTCCTTTGAAAGTGATGCCAGCTCTGTGTAGCTCATACAGTCTGTATGTGTTGGTGTGAAGAAATTTGCTCCTACTGTACAGGATGTGTGTGCCAGAGAAGAGGCAAGGGGGTTAAGAAAGGGAAAACATATACTGGAATGTAGTGGCATAACAAATCCATCCCTAATCTTGAAAGCTCCATAGTGCATGAGTAATGAAACTAAAGATGAATTATTACATCTTGCACTCATAATTTACAGGTACGAGTGTATTATCTTACAGCATAAATATTCCATTTAGGCTTTGTGATGGGGTTTTTCTCCATATAGGAAAATAAAAGTAGTATTAGTCACATGTCCATAGCTTTGTCAGTGGTTGCAATATGTTTCTCTTTCCAGGAGGAAAGCATACTGAATAATGCAACGCTTCTATTTAGGCTGCTTTTTCATACATTGACACTTTCAAAATCTAGAAACAGTTCTTTTAATTTCAAGGGCTACAATGTCTGCTCCCTTTATTCCTGCCCTTTATCATCTTACACACCATGTTCTTATAGACAAGGGGGGAAAAAAAACATTCCAGTGTCTAATAAATCTGAAATCCATCAGGGGCTGCAAAGTGTTCATTTTCCTGCCTCGGTTCAGATCGTGTTACATTCAGCAGCACAACAAATGCACTTTGTGCACCAACACTGATGCATTAAGCACTTTCGTTCATTTTTCCAGGGTGGAAATTAGATCCATTTTTTCAGAGTTTTGAAAATTTTTAACAAAGGGAAGGGCTGCGCAATTGATTCCCAAGCAAGGAGAGGGGAAAATCACATCACAATAGTTGTTTCTGAGCAGAATTTTAATATTGCTAAAGGACTTTAAAAATATTTTGTGCTTCAAGCCTTCTCTAGCATGCAGAGCTCTGCCTTTGGTTTTCTGAGCTAATTTATGAGAAACTTTCTGTGTGCAGGTCTCAGTAGTCCTTTTTCTGCTCTTAGACCTTTTGCTGCCTGCTATAGTGAAGTTGCACATGCTGTGCTTTCACAAATGGGAATTTTACTTTTGTTCTTTCCTGTTGCATTTCCCTAAAATAAAATATTTTGGAGGGGGAAGAAAAAAAGTATTTTATTACTGTTTGTATCAGGAAATAATGTAATGTGGGGCCAACTCTTTGGGCACACCAGGACTGATTTTCTAATACATGATCTCACAAGTTTGAGAGATTTTATTTCAATGAGCTCAGTTCACAGCTACGGACCTAAAAGAGGAGTAGATTAATAGGTGTCAGACAATTTAATAGTTTCTTTCTGACCCTTGTAGACAGCTTTTTGTAGAAGAGCTGAGCCCTCAGCAAGGTGAGTTCCAGAAATCAGAATCCAATTATGCTTCTAAAAACAATAGCACTTCTCTCAGATACCTGCATCTCAGTTTCTGGTTCTGTGAAAGGGAAGCATTAATAATGAGCTAAATCATTATTAGTGAAATGGTCAGAGAAATACATCTATGAAATGCTTTTAGATTCAGGGATGCTAAGAAAGATTAAAACAAATAAATGATTTATAGAACAGACTTGTCAAGTTTTAAAATGTCCGTGGAGATAATATTTCAAAATTTGCTCCACACAAGAATTAAGTTGCATTTATCAAAAGCAGAACTATTTGCAAAGCAAATAGTGACCAGTGTGTACAGCTTAAGGAAGAAATTGTAGTTTTGGCTGATGTAACTGGGGCACTTCCATTTGGCACAAGTTTTCAAGCCTACAGACACAAACATTGAAGGGCAGTAGCAAAGAAAGAGGAGAGAGGTGTTCAAAGACAAACTTTCAAATGAGCACTGCTGATCTGAAAGATCTGCTGAATTTCTGTGTACCAAATTTAGATGGGGGGTGACCTTCCCACATGAGCATTTTCCTGCACACCAAAATTAAGCACTTACATATTGGCAGATTTGAAAACATGAGCACTGAGGGGTTCTGCAGATCCATGGGGCAGAGCTGTAATCAGGGTCAGGTCTCAGGATTCATTGTTGTATTAACATTTTGTCTTGTCCTCAGATTAAACAGAAGAGACAGCAGAGCAAACACTCCAGCCCATCCCATTTTCAGCTGCTGTGCTGGATTAAACAAGACCAGAATTCACTCCTCTCACTGCAGGTAAAAAAAAATAAATTATGTCTTCCATGTTACTTCTGCCGAAAAAGTGGAGTTTTTTCCCTCTTATCATTAAGTCTGGTATTTTGAGGGTGCAGTGGTCACCTGTAAATTGAAGAAGGTACTTTTACACAGTTTTCATCAGGAGCAGCTTACCAAATGTGAAAAACCATAAATGGTTACTACAGTTTCCTTTGGAAAAACAATGTTCCCAATGCTGGCATGAAATACTTGCCTGAGGAAAAGATGTTATGGTCATTTAAAAATCATAGACAGTACCAGTGAGGTAGCAGGGGGAAAAGAGCACTGTGGAGAGGGATCTCAGGAAAAATGTCTCATGGTCACTCATTTCTCTGGCTGCCCTTTGGGTGGCCAGCAACATCAGTGCTTTGGTTGTAAGGAGTCCCCCATTTAAGCTACAGAAGATGGCCACATTTTGAAGCAGAAGCATGTTTAGAGCTGCAGTCCCCAGTGAGTATTTCTTAAGAAACGGTTGAAACTGTCAGTATTTTAGGAAAGCTGGAGGTATTGCAGCCATTTCCTATCAGATGATGTCTCTCTAAGTATGAAGGGTAATAGGACTACTTTGAGCAGATTAGGTTAAATACTAAACTTGACTTCGTTAATGCTGATGGAAACACAGAGCTCAGTATTCTGTGCAAAAATGTATTTTGAAGGAAAACCTCCTTTTAAGTAAGACTATACCAGTTCAGAACTGTTAAATTTGATACTGTTGTAACATAACACATTTCAAAACTGAGTGTCAAGAGGCAGAAATGTTCCAGTCCTGTAAGAGCAAATTCATAAACTTTGACATTTTTGGTGGTCTTTGTTCCTACTTTTTACATGAATTTCCATCAGAAGACTTGGTGTGGGAAATAAGTGTGGCAAAGGATCTTAAGGCAAGGAATTATTCAGTTATTATTATTTTAGGCTTGTTATTTTCATTAAATAGTGAGCAAAGTAACCATCATTTATCTGTGGCCTCGGTATTTTTGTTTGCAGTACAAAACTGCAACAGAGAGCTCAGAGAGTAACCTTGTTGCCTGAGCAATACTGGCATCCCTGATGATCCTTGCACACTAACAGGGTAATAATAAACAGAAATGCCTTTTGAATTACAAGTTCCTTTGGAATCACAGGGGGAAGGTCAGTGTTCGCCAAATTGAGGAAGACAAAACTGGCATGAAAGGAATTTTATGTTCGAGCTTCTCAGAGGGGATTAGAAGTGCTTTCTTAATAGTGACTGAAAGGGAGCTGGAATGGTGTCACTGAATGTACAGACATTGCCCTGCTTATGCACATCCACACACAGCCACCACATACAGCAGCACAAGGACCAAATGCATGAGGCTGCTGCAGGGTTTGAGGGGGTTTTAAAATACATTTTTTTTCATCCCTCATCTCCACATGCTAAATATATAATAAGATACCTTGTTTTCTTGCCCTGCAGACCCACATGACCAAAATGAGGGACATTAGTAAGTGTTAGAAAAAGTATTCAAGTGTGAAATGAATTTCTCAAACATTAATAAGTATTTCTAGAACCTCAGTTTCATAATTTGACAGTTCCACAGTTAATAAATCACAGCAAAAGGAAAGTGTGATAACAGCAGAGCAAAAGGAAGCCTGGATCTATGAAGTGCAACTGAGGGATAAGTGAAAGAAGCATGCTGATGACCCTGAGTTTACTTTTGGGTTTTCTGAGCTTTCACTCAATTAAATTCATTCCTCTCCTCTAAAGACCTATTATGTGCCTTTACCTACGTTCCTAACTGATTTTTCTTGTAATTCAGCTCCTTTGCCAAGTTATTTCCATGATTTAAGGAGTACTGATTAAAAAAAAAAAAAAAAAAGAGTAACACTGAGATGAAAGGAGCATCCACACTGTATTCGAAAAGGTTTTCTGAAGAGGTGGGTTGATTTTAATTAACTTCCTGAATGAAACAATTCAGGTCTTGAGCTGGCAATCTCCAATAATCACTTTTTGGCCTCTGGATGAGAAAGGGAGTCAATTACACAAAACAATGCCACAAAAAGGCAGTCAATGGAAGGAAGTAGTTCTGTGTATTACAGCAGTACACACGTTAAGAGAGGCTCAGCATCCAGAGGCCCAACATGAGATTAGTCCCCACTGCAGTAGACACTAAATACACATTGGAAGAGACAATCCCCTTACTCCAGAGCTTATCTTCTCTGCAAGACTAGTTCCTGTTTATATATTTTGAGCATTTCCCCTAATTCAAACTATATGCACAGAAAAAGCCTTAACTTCATTGTGAGCTGCTGTCCCAGGAGTCCCACAAAGTGCAGTCCCACTTATCCAACAACTGATGTGACCATTCTGTAACTTGAACATCACTTGGCATCACTCAACCATTTTCCTTCAGCCCTAAATCTTACCCTCTACACCACCTTTTGTGTGTTCAGAAAAAGGGTGACTTAGCCCATATTTTCCTTAGGTGGAGCTACTACAGAACTTGAGAAAATGCCCAAAATCTTCCAGTTGCCATTAAACAAGACAGATAAGAATGAGAGGGAAGAAAAGGGTCTGATAGAATGCCTTGCCCAAGCAGTATGCAGATGTTTGTTCAGTCCTTGGCCCTGTAGAATCCACAGCAGCACAGAACATCCTCACTTGAGACTCACATCTGTGCTACTGCACCTTCAACCTACCCAGCAAAGCTCCCAGACTCCTGCTGAGCAGGGAGTGTAAGTCAGGAGGGTTGTGTTAAACCTGCTCGGTGCTCTTCTGCTTCTGGGAGAGAGAGAAAACCCTTGTCAGGGAGTTCTGAGTCTGAACTCTGTCACCTGTCAGTTCCACTGACATTAATGTGGTAATTCTGGGTTAGGATTTGGTTTAGGAAGGCATCCTCAAGCAGCAGAGCACATTGGTTTAAAAGCAAGCATATTTATGAAAGGTTGCCCTGGAGTGGTTGTTTTTATTGATATAATTCAAACCAGAATCTGACCCACTGACTCTAAACCCAGAATACAATTACTCAATGGTTTAACCAGCAAGGTAGTATTTGTGGTAAGAAAATAAAATTGGCTTTTAAAAGTGATATTTCCTTCACGACTCCTGCTGTATTTTTCCTTTTGTCAGCAGAATTAGCGAGTTAAGGAGTACACAGAAAGGAGCTGTGGGAAAAGTAGGGAAGCTTCAGGGTTGTGCTTTTATCAGAATGGCACATGTACCATTGCTTCATTCTGAATCACCTGATCTAGGGATTTAGCAAAAGAAATTTTGAGACACTTGAAAAATGAATGAAAATTATCCTGAATGGGAGGAAGAAAAGCTTAAAGTAAATAGCTTAAGTCAATCTGTCCAAATGTCACATGTAAGGATGGCTCTGCTCTGCTTAATGACAGGAGAGCAAGGAAGGTAAGGGGGAGGAAGGGACCCTTTTTGAAGGGCTGTTGTTCTAATGTACCTGTGTTTATTTTAAAAGCTTTTCAAGGAGGTAGGGAGGGAAGCTACTGTCTCTCAGTGATAAAAGTTGAGTGATTGAAAACCCCATTTGGGGGAAATCTGTTCTGTGTCTCTGTAGCTGCCCACAAAATCCCTGATACACAGGTAAAGTAGGCTCAGGAGAACATGGCTGATGAGAGAGGACTAAGAATCAGAACTCCTGGACTTTATTTCTGGTTCTGACCCTGACTGAGTGTGCAGGCAATTAATGTGGAAGTTTAGTGCGACCACCTCTCTGGGAAATGGGGACCACAGTCTTTCTTCCTTCCTAAGACAGGGAAGCAATGAGGCTGAAGGAGTGTCTGCAAACAGATTGTGTTCATGGTGAAAAGTGGCTCAGGCACATAAAAGTACCTGGTTGTTAAAACAGAGCAGTGTGCAGAGCAGATCCTGACTGAAGGAATTCTAATTCCTGTAACATATCTGTTCCTGTTCTAATTAGACATGGTGTGTGAACACCTGCACCCACCACCTCCCTGTTGTGGCAAATAATCTCATGGTTTATGGCTCTTCTGTTACAAAGGGATTCTTGCCCAGTGTCTGATATTAAATATCAGGCTTGAGTCTACTCTGCTGTGTGAGCCAGTCTGTTTTAAAAGACAAAAGCTTTTGCTTCAATTGCTGTCATGTACAGAGACTGTAACCTGGCTCTTGTGGAGAAAGCTGGCTGTGGAACATCTCCCGGCAGGTTGCTGAAGATAAAGGTATTCTTGGTTTTAGTTCCAGGAGATTGTTCTGCCAGAAGTTCAGAGTCAGTTCCAGCACTCGCTGACCCCCGCTGTCCTCACACACCTCAAAATGGCCCTTCTTTAGCAGAGAGGAAAAATCTCTTTCTCCCTGCCTCTCTCCTGTGCTCTCTCTCATGTAACGTTGTCCTTTACGAACAATGACATATTCTCACTGCTTCTCGTATGCCCTTCCATTGAGATGAAAAGCTAAGTCCAGATTTGTTTTTGCTGTCATTCCAAATGAAGCCAGAAGAGCTATTCTGGGAATCATCTGCACTCTGCACTTTACCTAAACAAATTTGAAAGGACAGGTTTTTGAATGCAACTGATCCTGCAAGGTACACAGGGTCTTTAGTCAATGAGAGAGAAGGACATTCACAGCCACGCTGGGGAAGACTGGGCTTTTTCATTGCACATGCAAAATGGTTCCAAAACTGAATTTTCACCATGTTTTTAGATGTGATCAAATTAGTCCTCAGAAAACATAAGAAACAAGAGAAAGAGGGAAACAGAGAAAGAGAAAGGGAGAAAGAGAGAAAGAAAAAGAGAGAAAGAGAAAAGGAGAGAGAGAAAGAGAGAAAGAGAGAGAAAGAGAAAGAGAGAAAGAGGGAAAGAAAGAGAGAGAAAGAGAGAAAGAAAGAGAGAAAGAGAGAAAGAGAGAGAGAGAGAAAGAAAGAAAGAAAGAGAGAGAGAGAGAGAGAAAGAAAGAAAGAAAGAAAGAAAGAAAGAAAGAGAAAGAAAGAAAGAAAGAAAGAAAGAAAGAAAGAAAGAAAGAAAGAAAGAAAGAGAAAGAAAGAAAGAAAGAAAGAAAGAAAGAAAGAAAGAAAGAAAGAAAGAAAGAAAGAAAGAAAGAAAGAAAGAAAGAAAGAGAAAGAAAGAAAAAAAGAAAAACAAGCCTGTAGAGAAAACAACTAAATCAGAAAAGTCTGAGGACACGAGGCTAAAGCTGGGAATACAGATCCCTACTTGCTGGTCCTGCCCAGTCCCCAGTGTGCCTGGTGACAGAAGGATCAGATTTTCACACACATATAGCACTCTGACTGTGCTCACCAAACTGAGATGTTTTGCAAATCTGATCATTTTTTTGATGTGGTTAAATAGGAATTATGCTCTTAAGTGGCAAGTGCCCAAAGACTTTGAACAAAGTATTTTATATTGATATGGACAATCCTTGTCACTGGTGTTTTCTTTTGGCTTGTTGCTCCCAACCCAGTACTTTACTTTGACCTTTTTACTTTACTGTGACAAGAGCCTCCTTACAGTAATTCTAAAAACTCTTTAAACTGCCTCACTACTATATTTTCTATGGCCAGGTTTCAACAGGGCACACTGTGAACAGGAGGCAGAGACAGAGGAGATAACAGATAAATTACTGATAGACAGTATAGATGATAAACAAAATGAGGAAGAGGAGTTTGAACTTCATACAGAATGGAAACAAGGAACTTGGAAAAGTCACAGAGGGAAAAGGGAATGCTTCTGGAGACAGGGAAAGACCTAATCAAGGTAGAAGCAATCTTCTCATGGAATTTGATGGAGACTGGATTCTTCATTAAGCATCTGTTTTCCTAGTGAGTGCCATGAGACCAGAGGAATTGCTCCTTGGAAAACTAGGCAGTTCAAGAACTACAGGGTGAGATTATCACAAACAGATTATGTTAGTTTATTAAAACTAAAGTTCCCCATTATGCAGAAGCATTTTCCTATCTTTTCTATGACTCGTAGTAAATGAACACAAAATTTCCTAGAAATAAGCCTGGCTGCTGTCACAAAGCCAAAACAAACAGCACCACCCCAGCAAGTCTTCAGATAAGTTTGGATGGTGTTTAGTACCAATCTCAGCACAGAATTCCTGAACAAGAGAATCAAGGCTCAGCACAGTACAGCTCAGGAAGCTTGAATTTGGGTTAGGTTCTATGTCCCACCTTCATTTTCTCTAGCTCACCACTGGAATGAACCACAAAGGGCAAGGAGTCACAGATTCTGACCCCTCAAATATCTGCCCATGTGAGTTGGGCTCTTTGTCCTTGAGGATCTCTGGCTGTCGCTTAATGGAGCTGCAGCCCAAGAAGGGAGACAGATGGTACTGATGGGCTGAAATTATACTCAGCTAAGTGCAAAGCTATAACTGCTATTTGTCATTCTAACATCACTGATTTGTCTAGAGAGAAAAACAAATAACTTGTTGGGGGTGTAAGCAACCGCCTGGCTGTGGCCAGGCCAGATTGGAAGTGGGTGTAAGGCTCAGCACACAGAGACCCAGGTGCCATCAGCACTCGAGGGAGGCTATTAGGATGTCATTTCAGTTTCTTTCTCTGTCTGTCTCTCTCTCTCCGCTCGCTGTGGAGGTGGAAGGTGCGTGTGTTGTGAGGTGAACTGGGGAGTGAAGATAAAAATCTGTGGTAAGGAAATGCTACGGCTTTATCTCTGTTCTTTGATGTGGCAGGACAAATTAATTGATAACAGAACCAGCCAAAGCAGATGTGGTCGTGGCCTTCTGAACTGCCCTATTGCAAGGCAAGGGCCGAGCAACATCAAAGACAAAGGTCAGCCAGCATTCCCCAAGCACAAAAAGACAAATCATGACAGGCAAATAGCTCAGGCTGCCATTGGAAAGGAGTTATTACCACAAAAGATGATGTCTGGCACATGGCCACTATCCTGATCAGCTGGACACGGTGGCTTCTCTTCTCTGCGATTTCCTTCTGTACCCAAAGGCAGAGTTTGGGCTTAACATTTTCCTGTAACAGTGACTGTCACTTTGTGTGCAGTGGCACAGGAGAATTAAAGCACAAAGCAGAATCCAAGGACTTGGCCAAAGCCTGTGCAGTGGGGTTAGAAAATTGAGTTCAGCTATTTCAAGTCCTTTTGTAGCCATGTCTTTTGAAATTACAGTAAACTTATTTGCTCACTTTCTGCAAACAGTAAAAAGATTTGGTTTCTAGTCCCAATTCTACCATTTGCTGACTGTGTGCGTTGAGCAAATCAGTTCCTCTCTTGTGTCTGACCTTCTTCTAAACTGGAGGTGACAAAGAAGTCCACTCTGAGACCTCCAGAGTGAATAGAACTCCATATAATTACAAGTATTTTATATCGAGTATTGTGTGTTTCAACCATTCTCTTTACTGTTTTCTCTGAGTATCTTGATGTTTTTCTAACATGTTCATGATCCATAACAAACATTTCAGGAATCACCAAACACCAAACACACAGCAAAAGAGCTGAGTGCCCAGCAGCTCTCAGTTCTTCTTTGTTCCCTGCTTCTCTATCTGAGAACAGAAATATTTGTCCTTCAAATACTGTGACCTTCAAAGCTGAAACCTTCATTCCCTTGACAAGTAGTTATTAACAAATTTGGGGTTTATATGTTCCCTTTTTCCATCATACTGGATTCCTTATATCTTTTAATGTACTCATCCTGGCATCACCATGCAGCATCAGCATGGGATTATAACCCAGCATGCCATTAATCCCTTTTTCTTTACCTGCTGTCCTGGTGTTTTTCCCAGCCATGTCTCAGTTTCTCATCAGGAGATGCTGACACTTATCTCATGCCTCTGCCCACTGATTTACTGCTGGTAAGAATGCCAGCAGACCAAGAGATTCTGGCTAGAAGAATAGAGCCTGAAATATAACCAGAATGTCTAAATGACTGATCCACCCTCATCAGGGAAACCTGCGGCTTATCAAGGGCTCTGATCACATATTCCAGGGCTTGATACTGGGCTGTAGCTGCTCTCCCATCATTCACATGAGCAGAGCTACTCCACAGGACACTGACTATCTTGGAATTAATTTCTTTTCACTTCAGTAAGACAGTTCAGCAGCACATCTTGGTGTTCTCAGGCATCCCAGGAGAGTTGCACAGCACTGGCTACCAAGAGATGCTCAGTTGTTCCACTTTTAAGTGTCCTTGTGCCCATTATAACATTGTAATAAAAATAACCAGAAGCGGGTATGTGTTCCCAGCAGGCATCAGTGATTCATAGCAAACTGTAAAAACCAATGCATGACATAGATAAAGGCATTTGAAGCCCCAAGACACAACTGTGGTGTGTGTGTGCACCCTGGACTACGTCACCAGCAACCAGAGCACTGCAAAAGCTTATCCCCCACAGCGAGCAACAATAACTCGGTGGGACAGGTCACATTTGTCATCAGCCAGAGCCCGTCCTTCTCCTGCACAGAAACTTAAAGGAGAGATCACAAAAGTAGAAAAGCTCTGGGAGGCAGCCCAGACAGTGTTTTCTGAAGTTTTCCTTCAAGTAATATGGGCAGGATAAACCACAATAGTCCTCTTTGCTCCTCTGTAAAAGCAGAGGGATGTCAGCTCTCCCAAAGGACCTCAGCTCTCCCCTTGCACACCTGTGACTCCCCTGGGGAAGGCAATATCTTGATCACAGTGTGATGCCTGCTTGGTTTTTTGTTTGCTTTTGTTTATTTGGTTGGTTGGGTTTTTACTGGAGACAAGGGTTGAGTGGCTTTTGTCCCTCTTACCCGGTGTAACCCTGCAGACATGGAAAGTTACACTGCAGGGAAAAGCTGGATCAGGGAGGGTAGTAAATGTGTCACACCAGAGAAATAAAGTATTTTATACTTAGTGGGATGTTTATAGACGTGAGAGCAGTTACACCTTCTCAGACCTAAAAATGAGCTCTACTGCTTTTAGGGGGAACACTCTCGTTTACAAAAGTGAGAATCCAACCCTCTGAAGTTATTTCTGATTTAAATTCAGTGTAACTGCAGGAGAGTTAGACCCGACTAGTGCAGTTCTGGCAAGTGCGAGGCAAAGGGGAACTGGTGAAATTTGAAGTTGGAATGTGAGAGGCAATACCAATCTGGACCGTGGCTCTGCACACCAGGAAAGCTGGTCCTGGGTCTCCAAGCCACACTCATTCATCTACAGCTTCTCTTTGCCTTGGTTTTTCTGTCTGTCAGGGTGGGAAAGTGACATTGACCCTTTTTTGGAAAGTGATGTGACAAGCACAAAGTATTAGACAGCTGTGGGAAGCACTGAGAGATCTCTTGGAATTATAGATACAGAAACAAGGAAAGATTTTGTCAGCTGGATGCAAGGACTAAAAAAAAAGTCCTTCTGACATGCTATTGCTGCTGAAGCACCCTCCCTGGAGAGGTCTGGCGAGGGCATTTCTCAGTGCCCACTCTTTATCTGAACTCCTCCGCATGCCTCAATCCTAATCCAGCACAGCAGAGACTCATCCTATTGTGTTAAAATCAAATGCACTTACAGGTAAATGTCACTCTGCCATAAAAAGAAAGGAAACCACTTAACTTTCTGTTTCTTTGTCTACCTGCCTCCATAATAGTTCTTGTCAATTTACATTATTCATGACAACTAGAGAGAACTTAAAGTGTATCTTTCAATGGAATATAATGCAAACAGTTTTCTGTGTGGGCAGGGTAAAACAAAATAATAATTACAATACGTGATGATAGTGCTTATAACAAAATATTATTTCCATAAAAAGACTTCTGTGGCAGGATTAGCTACTCCAGCAACAATAAAAAATACCGAGGAAGTAAAATATCTCTCTCGGTGTGTTAGATTCTATCAATGACACTGATGGTTTCATTGTCTAAATAAACATTGTGTGTAGATAAAGTGTGACCTGCAAAGTGAATCATTAGATTGACAGGATAAAGCAAATCAACTTTCTTCTGTCTTTATGCCTCCCACCTGACTCATAATCAGACTTCTCCCTATGTGGGCACTCCAACCGCAAGCATCTGTCAGGATCAGCTATTTTTGTACCTTAGGTTTAGGAGTTTATGACAGTCTGACAAAATTGCATCAGTCCATTTCAGGCATTTTTCCCTCTCTTTTCAGCAATGTGACTACTTAACATTAGGTCTTTAAATGAGTATTAGCATAGGTAATTGGATTTTGCAATTTAGGATGGTGCCCTACACTGTGTGTCTGCACATATGTGTGTACCTGCCATGTGTGGAATCTACTCAAAAAGGACACACGTGGTAATGTAGCTACCCCAGCCTAAATCTGTGAATAAAAAACCTAAAGGGAAGGTTTTTTCACTGTCCTAGCTGAGCTTCTGCTGCTTTTCCTGGTAAATTTATTCTACTTAAGGGGAAGTAAATACTGTTGGATTAAGGGTCTCAGTATATCAGGCCCCAAAAGATGTGTGAAACTCTAAGAGGATACTCAAGAGTATCTAACATATTAATTAACTCTACTGTCCAGAGCCAGAACAATAAATATTAAGGTGATAGAGTTGGCGTGAAATAACTAAAGTAAAATCTTGCCCAAACTCACAGCTCCAAGCGAATCCAAAAGACAGCTGACTGCCTATGGAAGAGAAGATGACAGGGACACATTCTCCTACAGCCTTAATCAGCACATCCCACAGGTCACAGGCCACACAGGGACAAGCACTTGATGCAAACAAAACTGTTACAAAAAATACTCCTGTAGAAGTGATTGGACTGTGCTGCTCTGTGTGAAAAATGACAACCCAGAACATCACCTGCCTACCTCCAGCTCCTCTGAAATTGCCACTGTTAAGAATTTTTTGGCAGTATTTTTGCTGGAAGAGGTCCCTCCCATGTTACTAGAGTCTTGATGAGCCCCTGTTTATTCGTCTTCCCCAGGACTCTGGTGACCTTTCTGTAGGGTGGAGATGCTTTCAGAAGCCATTAATCTCTCCTCTGGGGTGTGTAGAGAGAACCCACGGAGAGAAAGGCTACCACGATCTTCCTCAGCCCTGTCAACAAAGATCAGAGCCAGAAACTGGGTTTCTTGCTTGCCAATGCACAGGAAAAAGCACAGAGCTATTCCAGGGCAGGGCTCTGTAAAGAGGAAGGGCTCAGAAACACCAAATGGAAAAGCAATGCTGCTCGGTAAATATTGATAGATGTTCCCTGCTCTCACCTCTGCAGCACAGAGATCCCCTTCCCCACTGCCTTTCCCTGTCACTCTGCAGACTGGAGCATTGCTTCCCCTCACCTTAGGGCTGTTTCATTAAAGCAGATTTCTGCTTTTGCTCTGGAAAGTGAAGGGGTGAGGGAGGTGGGAAACTTTCCACTCAAGACTTTCTGCTCAAGGACAATGACACAAATGCAACCCCAGCTTACTGCGAGAAATGAGGTGAAAGGTTTTGTCAGTGTTGATCAGTGTTCATTTCACTAGTACTGATTTCCCATTTTGGTAGAGAGATCAAGGGCTGAATGCTGAATAGGAAGAAGACTAAACCAAACTTTCTTCTCAGGAGATGATCATTGCAGGTCAGGCTTGAAGCACATTAGCTGAGTATTACAGGGGAAGAAATGCTGAAACTCCTGCTGTGCCTGTTTGGCAGATAAAGAATTTCAAGCTCTGGGGCAGACAGATTAACAATAAATTCATATTAAGAAGTGTCTGTGAGATTTGCTAACGACTTCAAGTACCTCAGGGCTGGGACCATGGCCTTTCATGTGTTTGTAAAGCACACAAGTCAATAGAGCCCTGGTCTGAGCAGGGCAGCCACGTTTCTGCAGCACAGGTAGGAGCTGCACATCATTTCTGTGGGCAAACACATGTGCCAGAGGAACTGTACAGGTTCAGCAGCACAGCCCTTAGACAGGTTTCAGTGCTGAATGGCCTTTCCATTCTTCTCTCCCTTCTACTGAGCAAAGGCTTCTGCCCAAACACAGTGATGCTAAAGTCCTGGACAGCAGCTGAGAGCTGAATTCAGCTCTGGTTGTCACAAACTCCAGAGTGAGTCCAGTTCTTACTTCACCTCAAGTTTGGTTCTTAACTGAAGTGAAAGAACTTGGTGTGGGATGCTCTGAAAGTGTCTAAATTACTTAGAAGCAAGAGAAGTGACTGAAACCTGCTGTGCTCCGAAGCTTCTGGCCCTCAGAGCAGCACAGCTCTTCTCTCTCAACAGCATCCCTCAAACCAAACTGAAAGTTCAACATAGAAAAGTGCTGTGAGGTTGAATTTGATGGCTTTTGCAAAGCACCAACATGAATACTGAGTGTCAGTTTGCTGCTCCTCTGTGCAGGCAACAAAGGGAGAGTGAGGTGAGGTGGAGGAACAAGGTTGTCTCACTAGATTGCTTTCAGTCAGCCACCTCTGCTTTTGCCATGCAAAGTTGAGGTAGAACTCCCCATTCTGCTACCCCTCCCTATCATTCTGGCATCCTGGCTGCTGCCAGATTTCCTCTTTCAAATCAAACAGGTTCAAAAGTAAAATCTTCCCTTGAAAGAGTTCATGGAACTCTTTCGTGTTGGGCAGGATTGGAGGCCAGCGTGCTGTCACGTACCAGAGGGGAGGCAGAGGGACACGTTGCTGCTCAGACTTTATATGGACAGCAAATTTATCCTGGCTTCAGGAGGTCCTGCTTTCTCTGCCCCCTCTCCATCATAATTAGACACATCAAAGAGCTGATCTGTCATCTGAAATGGCAAGATGCCTAACATTTATATTAGAAGGAGTCAAGCCCCGAGCAAGCAAAGATCAAGAACAGGATGGTGAATGTGAGGGGGAGATTGAAAGTCTGTCTGTGGACCTCAAGGAAGCTGAAGCGATGGAAAATGTACAAGCAGAGAAGAAAAGGCAATCAACCTTCCAATTAAAATCCCCAAGGATGAGGGTTTTGTCTGTGTTTGTATTAATCAAGGATAAGAAATCAGACAACTCAATGAGACAGGAGGAATTGTAGTGAGAAGCAAAGGACAGGGGAAAGCTGGGGGTCACTGGGGGCTGGGTGCACACAGGAAGAAAGAAAACAATGACTAAAAATTTAACTACAAGGTGCTTGAAGGAAATAAAAATCTCCCCAGGTGTCGGGAGTGTTCTAAAGGCAAGACTGGCTTTACTCACCCCTCGACCTAAGCAGCAGGCTTTCATCAAAGCACAGACCTACTCAAATATGCTTATGCAAAGAGCTTTTAAAGCTTTTATTGACAGCACTTAGCAGCTATGGCTTTCCTGAACCTCAGCTCGCCTGAGGTGAACATTGTGTGGGGTTAATGTCTTCCCCTGGTCAGGGATGCTGCCCTTCAGTTCAGGGACATGCTGGGTGCACTACAAGGGAGGTTGTTGCTCACCTCTGGAGCTCTGAATCAGGAATCCTGCAGCTGTCCCTGCCTCTTGCACCCACAAGGAGCAGATCTCAGTCAAACCCATGGTGATTAGCCCAAGGCAGTCGATGGTGTCAGTGTCAGAGCCAGGATTAAAACTCCAGTGGTTTTTGGCTGCCAGTCTGATGCTCGAATCACTAGACCACACCCCTCATTATAAAATAATTGTCTGATTTTCCCTTTGAAATCAAAGCTGTTTACAATTATATGGGAGAGAGCAAGAAAATGCAATCTGTGATGGCTCTGTTTAAAAGCATTTGCACCTTTTCATGTAAAATTTCAGTTTAAACAAACCCTGTGTGTGCAGTTGTTACAGAACTTTATTTAATCCCTTCTTTTCCTTTTAATTTGACAGTAGGATTTCTTGTCCCTTTTGGAGAAACTCTCCAGATTGAGGTGAATTAATGTATTTTTATCTTATTGAGGACTGCTAATTGTGATGAATATAAAACATTACACTTTGAACATAACATAAATGCCTACTGCTAAATGAGTACCTGAAGACTCTGGCTGTGGATATCTAAAGAATTTATGATTGTTACATAGATGCAAGTTTTTTTCTGAAATTAATTCAAAACAAGATCATAACACCATAAAAATTAGTGTTGAGTGTGTTTTTCTGTATGAATTAGGTAGTTTTCTATTACTAGCAATGAAACAGTAAAACTTACAACAATTAAACATAACATAAGTAGTAAACTAGTGAGAGACAACTTACTGAATGCCTTGAACTTCCCTAAAAATCCACAGAGCTACTCTGGCATTTCAAGTCGTGCAATTATCTAAATTCTGACTGAATTAGGGCTGATTTAGTGACAGAATGGGACACCACCTCTGGAGGGGTTTGACAGAGTTGCACTGAAATTTATTAATATTGAATAGATTTCAGCTTTCCTATATGGAGCCTAGGAGGGTTTTTTGATACATTGCACCTAATTTAGATAAGGCACATCAGCAGGAGTCTTTCCCTCCAGTCTAAGGGGCTTTGGACAGGATCCTGGATACTTACAAAGCTGTAGACAAGTCTGTATTGCAGTCAGCCTTCATATTTAGATGGTAATGTGTATTGCTCATGGTTATTATGAAAATGATTCCAATTACAGATACCAGATGCCGTGATATGAGGTAAGCTAAGGAAGCTGTTTTTAGCTAAGAAATCACATCCAGACCTATCATTAACAAAAAGTGGCTGAAGCTGTTGATATTTAAGACTGCACATAAATATTAGTGGCTAAAAGCTGTGCAATATGGCTTTTCTAATATTTTATAACTCAACTCAGCAAGAAGCAGAAGATGCAGAAATGGTATTTTCAATACTGGCTTTCCTTCAAGTGAATTGCACTTCCTACAAGTTCCACAGCATCTCCTTTTTATAGATACATATTAGTTCATTAAACTATCGTTGAAGCAGAAAATCAGAACTAAAAAATACATTCTCAGTGCAAAGCCTTTGAGTTAACACCACTCTTGGAACTTTGCAGTTCTCTCCCCTGTGGAAACAGACTACAGACACCCAGAGGTAGATTACATTTTATTATCAGTGACTCCAGAGTCAAGTCCTCATTGACAAGTAAAAGTCTGGCTAAGGAAGGGAAGAGGAAGGGTAAAGGAAGGTTAAGTTTAACCCCCAATAGTCACTGTTATATGTATTTTTTTTTCTCCTTATGCCCTATCTGCAGGAACAAACTTTTTCCAGTTTCAAACAGTGCTTGGGTGACATGTGTATATCCTCCCCTTCCTGGGTGGCATATCAGAAATGTGTTGACACCAATCATGATAACCACACTTTGTTTTAGTGTTAAGCATAATGATAATGATGTAACCTGAGATAGGGCTGTATTGTAATTACACAGTTGTGCCAGTTATTACATAGTTATAACACAGATCAGCTCCTTGATCAGATATGCCCAGGAGCTTCTTTTGCTTTGCGCCTAATGCAGGAACAGAAAACTAGATCCCTAATTAACTTTGATTGAACCTTGATTAGATAAGGGAGTGGGGCCAGTAGGCACCAAGCGGGCGGGGAAGCCAAGCCGGGTGTAGATATGTTAAACGTGTAGGCACCGTCCTGACGAGTCACAGGAAAGAGAAAGGAAACTCCCTGTTCAGGAATTGATACCTCCCGACGAGCGCACAGGAATTAGCCCAGACTAGCCCTCAGAAATGCGAGAAACTTCTCACCTTGCCCATCCTGCAATGCCCCCACCCTATTAAGATGAGATTCTCCAGCAATTCACCTTGGGAACAGATAGATTTCTATCGTTCTCTCCTGCCACCGCAGGAGGGAATTGCAGAGGGAGCTTTGCACGAAACACGATTATTTCTCCTAAGTAATCACTCCTCACTCCTTTATTTCTGCTAAAAGTGCTGAATTGTTCGTGCCATGCAAACAAAGTCCCTTGGCCTCGGAACAGTTTCACTGAGTCCATGATTTAATAAAGGGGTGAATGATGCCAGATTTGGTTAGCTGAACTTGGACAGCTGAAAACTAAAAAAGCAACAGATGTGTCTGAGGAGAGCACTCATCATTTTGCTCCTGAGACAGGAGAAGTGCAAATGCTTTCTCACTTCTCCAGAGCTGCACTGGCTCTACAATAGTCAATTTTTGCAGCCAAATTTCAGTCTGTTTGGTAAAGATACTGACAAACCCCAAACCTTCAGTGTGGTGGGATGTGTCTTATGTGTATTATCCCTTTTTCAAGAGTAGAACAGCACATTAAAACTCCACATTTTTGCTGACTATATAATTTTTTTCTGGGAATTATTACTGATACAAACTCAACAGGAACTCTAGGTTAATATCGCTTAAAATCTAATGATTACTAGTAATCTAATCTACTTTGAACAAATAAATAAATACAACTTGGGACTCCCTTGACAAACTTTCTTAATCAACTGAGTCTGATTTTTTTCCCATATGTTTTACTGTCATATTAAATCCTAACCTTTTTACAGAGTTCCTTTTTTGCCAATATTCTTTGCTGCTTGTGAAGACATTTAGTGTCCTTGACCATAGAACACTAGGAAAGTGCTGCTGTGGCATTTTGTACTACCCTGTACATGGGAGGGAGCATAAACCAGAGTTTTATAGAAGCAAGAACACGTGAGCCCTGTTCCAGCACAGTATTTAACTCCTGCTCGGTGAATATCACTTTGACTTC
The DNA here is from genome assembly GCF_008360975.1 of Lichenostomus cassidix. Classification (NCBI taxonomy): domain Eukaryota; kingdom Metazoa; phylum Chordata; class Aves; order Passeriformes; family Meliphagidae; genus Lichenostomus; species Lichenostomus cassidix. Next base: position 4,478,805 of record NC_139499.1, read on the forward strand.
TGGGAGGGTAACAAGTAATGCCTACCATACCCCTCTGAAAGATTTTAAGTTATTTTAGGCCAACTTAGGTTGGTTGATCCAAAGAGTGAAAAAGCCCCTCTCTCAAATAAAACCCACTTCAGTGCCTGTTCCAGGGTGTGCTCTGAATTAACAGTACACCACTCTTGGTAGATGTTATCACACAGACTTCTCTCAGTCTCTGAATTACTCTATTGCATGCAACAACCAACTTTCAGTCCTTCAGACTTTAATATTATCCAAATGAGATTTTTTTTTCCTTTTAGGGCTGTGGACATATTCCTCAGTGAGAGCTGTTTATTTTCCAAGTGTAGGCTTTCAGAGCCATTTGATATATTAATTATCTGTGAGGTGTAGAATAGCATGGCAATCATTTTTGTCAAAAGCAGGGAAAACGTATTCATTTCCCTTTTACAACACTCAGGAGTGGCTGCAGTGTTCCCTTTCACACACATGACTGCATGAGCCCAAAAATACAGATATGAACTGAACATGGGCAGCTCGTTGGCATGAGAGACCTTTCCACAGGGGAATGAGGGAAATACACAGAACCTGTTTGCAGGTACAGCTGGAGTCAGCTTGCTATGGACTATGTGTGAGGGAGGAGGTCTTATCCCTTCCAAAACTCAGGCACTTTTGTTGCTCCCCTGTGTTCATTCTCCCTTCTGACATCTTCCTGAAGTACAGATCACCCAAACCAGAAACTTCATCTCGACCTTCAATCAAACTTTGAATCTCCAACAGTACCAAACACATGCTCAGCTTTGAGTTGATGAGGAGCCTCCCAGATCCTTGGATATTTACATTCAGGATACACTTCCACACTTTGCTGAACCAGAGGCAGAACCTTTAGGCTTGAGCCACGTCTCATTTATGATTTTTCTGGTTGCAGGGCAAAGCAGTAATAGTGACACAATAGGAAAAGCATCCCACAGACCTCTCAGGAGTGTGCAACAGCCACAGAGACTCCAGAACAAATAAACTATCTGATGATACTGATTTGGTTTCTGCTGAGTAGGACCTTAGGAGTGAGATAACCAGCACAGCTCCAAGCAGAGAGCTTGGATCTACATTTGTCCCACTCCAGTCATTTTCATTTCACACAGAAAGAATAGCTTAGCAGTTCTTCCTGCTTTACAACCAGTGACACAGGACAGAAAGCTGTAATAAATGGTACAGAGAATTTGGTGATCTGTGCTCCCAGTATTTGAGCCTCTGAAAAAAATTATCTTTCATTTAGAGCTCTAAGGACAGACTGTATGAGTACAGCACTGCCTTTCTCTCTTTTCCATGGCATGGAGTTCTTCAGCCAGGATTCTCTTCCTCCTTTGACAATATCAACACAATTTCGGCAAGCTCTTCATTGACTGCCAGTGCTGTGCTACCAATAATTTACCTGAATTGAGAAACTTCGTTGCTTTCATTCTGCACAACTAAATTATCTCCTGCATGCCCAGATTTGTTCCATTTCTGGTTTACGTACTGGAGGCTCAATCCTACCCCAACACTGGGCTCTGTTTCCAGGCTTTTCAGAGGATGAGGCATCCCAAGGATTTGGAGGGTAAGATAGTGGGTGTATATTAGGGTTCAATTGAGGACACACTGCTGTGCATCTTGGAAAGGAATGAGAGACTTGCGTGAACACTGTAAATTAGAAAACAAAAGCACTTGTTCATAATTTATTGAATTTTAAGGCTTACGTAAAATTTTATGATTTCTGATATGTCAGCTCTAAAAGCACCTTTTGCAGGATTCTGCAGCAACACAGACTACAAATGGTCCCTATTTGAGCTGTTTGCAAAGTTATTATAAAACAAGAGGTGAGAGATGCAGGCTAGACTGTGGAGAGACCTTCCTAGGATTCATTTTAGGGGTGAGCTGCATGCACAGCGAGGAGGTGTTGCATAAAGCTGAAATGACATTGCTCACATTAGCCTCAGCGCTTAGATTCAAACATGTATTAACCTGGGAAATAATACAAATGCCATTTGAAAGCCTATTCTTATAACATTTCTGACCCACTTCAGACTCCTTTCGGTAATCTGGGAAGGGACCTTTGTTCCCATGGCAGCCCATAATTTCCTGACTGAAACAGTTCGGCTGAGCTCTGAATGACAGAGTCAGGCATTTGGATGCTTATCTTGCTTCCAAGTGTTCCGAGGTTCCTCATTTCTCACTTATTGCACAATGCCCCAATCTCGCTGGGAAGGTGAGAACTGGATCAGAAAGAAAATATAATTGCTTTTTTTTATTAGCTTATGATACAGTCCCGCCCTTCTGTGTTGCCAGCTTACCGAGTTATTCACAAATGATGATATACATAGAGGGAATTATATAATTATCAGCCTATAATTACAGGTATATAGATATATACATCCCCCTGGAGGAGAGCTGGGCTTGGCACATACCTGCTTGTAACGCTGAGTCTTTAGGGAATTCATGCCCATTTTAAGTAGAAGATTATTTATTTATCAAATGCTTGAGACATTTTATGAAAAACGAACCCAAAAGAATCCTTTGATTCTTTTTAATAAAGTTCATAAAGTAAGTAACTGAACAGATCCAGGCATGCAGGAGCAAACTCTCTTGTGCAGAGCGAAAGCAGAGACGTTTCTCAATCGAGGTAAATTATTGGTAGCACAGCATTGGCAGTCAATGAAGAGTTTGCAGCAGCAATGCTGATTTGTTGAGGGAAGGGAAGATGCCAGTCTTGGCACAGTGATCAGAAGCCAACACTGAGAAAGCCAAGTCAGTGCTGTATCCCCACAGACGCCTCCTTTTTTTCTTTTCCTTCTTTTTTTTTTTTTCTGAAAGCTTTAGACAAAATTAGTTTATCTTATGATGCTGCTTTAATGCTGTAACCATAGATAAACCCTATTGCCTTCCCACTCTGTTTCAATGCCTCATTTTGTCATCGGGGCAGATAGTGATTCTCAGCTGATATAAATCAGCAAAGCTCCACTGATTTTTAACAAAGCTGTGCCAGCTTCTGCGAGCTGAGGGTCTGCCTGGATATTTCTCTAGCTGGAAAGCAAAGAATCCAGCAGGCAAAGCTGATGTAAGTTGGATATTTTTTTTGGCTGGTTTTCCTTTGTTCTATCTTGCAAATGCTGCTCTCATTCATAACTGCTTGGATGCTTTCAAGCCTGTGTGCAAGAGTTATGGGGCCTAATCTGGCTCCTACAATGGTGCAAATCTAGGGTAGCTCCAGTTAAATCAAAAGCATTACTCAGAGGTATTGCACTGCTGTAAAAGCAGTGTACTTGTGCAGAGCAACTGATCTGTAAATCTCATAATGTGCCCAGGATCCTTCCAAGAGTTTATTTGCAAACAAACAAACAAAAAGAATCATCGTGGCTAAACAGACTGATTCCAGCCCGAGGAAAACGGACTGAGCCTCTGCCAGAAATAAACTGCAGACACTTGCTAATTACAATTTGTGGCCAGCTTACAAAGTTCAGTAAAGGAGAAAACTACCCCATTCAGATCCTCTCTCCCAGTTTGATGACATCACTCACATCATTATGTTGTGATATGCCAGATGGGAAAATTTGAGGTGGGGATGAAGTGAAAATCCTGGTTACACCTTTTCTCCAGGCTATCTGCCTCTCCATCATTTTACAACATCACAGAGAGTCTCAGACAGTTTGACTCTGCCATCCCCAGCTGGTTTGGACCAACCAGATAAATGCTGAACCATTAAGAATCGATACATGTTTCCACCATTGTGACAGGTTATGCTGCACGTAGCTAACCTTACTTTAATTAGTTTATTTAAGCTCACTAGTACATTTAAATAGAGAGGGAAGGTAGTAGTATAAACTCTGTAATTTCTGTTGCCTGGAAAAAAAAAAATAAAAACAGCCCTGCATCAAATGCTTATTGAAACTGAAACATATGTATTAACATATGGCAGAATTTCACTTACTGTATGTTTTAGTGCAGAGCTGATGAGGAAGGCATCTGTGCTGAGAGCATCTGAATGGAGGCTCAGATAATGAGCTGAGCTCAAAAAATACACTCTGAAAGGTTGGGATGTGTCAAAGTGCCCTGCCGTTGATTTGTGTCAGAGCTGAAAGGATACTCTTGAGTCTCCACACAGGTACATGGCTGGGCTTTCCTTTCTGCTCCAGGGCCCTTTGGAGCCTTCCTTTCCAAGCAATCCCTGCTTTGGGAGTCCTGGACAATTCTAAACCTGGGACAAATGCTTTGACACCAGAAATGCTGACACAGCCTCTGCTTGGAGCTCAAGCAAATGCTGTTACAGGATTGCAGTTTAACAGAGAACAGGTTAATTGGAGAGCCAAAGCATCAAGCTCAGGTCTGGGTTTGAATCTCTCTTCAGGGCAGCAGCTCTCTGGAGCTGGGGTTTGGTTTTGCACTCCCTCAGACAGGCACAGTTGTGAGCACAACCTCTGTCTTCAAATGAGACACTGAGGAACGAGAGTGAACTTCCCATGCTGATTCTCACCCCAGACTCCAGAGTTTTACACCAAGCAGGTATTTAGGTTCTGAGATGAACACTGTGACTCTGAACCATTTCTCCTGCTCAGAGTGATGGAGGGTTTTGGTAAACTCTGCACAGACTCTCAGAGGCTCTTGCTGCCAACTCCTGATATTATTACTGGGCACTACAAAGCCACATTGTTCTGCACCTATTTACTGCAAGTAAGATATGAGGATACCACATGTAATTGCTTCATTGCCTTAAGGGTAGAAGTCTTTCTTTCTGATTTGACCACAGTAGGACACCTGGATCTCTCAACCACAGCTTACCTGGCTCCTGCAAGATGCTTTCAAAGCACCCAGTTGCTACTCAGTGACCCAGAAAAAAAAGTTTACCACCTACTCACAAACCCTCATTTTGAAGTACTGTGCCTCTTATTTAATGCAAGGAGTCTTAAGGTTCTTCAGAGTGTGGGCTGTGTATTAAATGTGTGAACCACTTGTGCACCATTGTGCAAATCACAGCTTTTGATATGAAACTGTACTCCAGGGATAATTCCTTTAAAAAAAAAAAAAGGATTATTGAGATCAAGGAAAAGTATTTAACAGTTGTACATTGCTTTTCAGGGGAAAATGAAAGCTCCCAGGCATGGAGCTTAGGGACATGGTTCCATGGCGGGCTTGGTACTGTTGGTTTACACCTGAACTCAAAGTTCTTTTCCAACTTAAATGATTCTGTGATTCTGCTAAGAAAGAAAATTAGTTGGCATGACTCAAACTGTCTGTTTTTCTTAAACACCAAAAAAAGTGATGCAGAGAAGTCATCGCTCTGAGTGCATCAAAATTCTGTTTTCTGACAAGGTTTGGATCTGTTGAATTTCCATTTTTACCTGTACTGAGGGAAATTCTGAAGGTCCTGCCATGAAGAGATTTCAGTTTGTGGCCCTGGAACGGGAATATTTTTTCATACACTTACTGAACTCCACCCAGGTACAAACTTCTCCTTCAGAGGAAGGACAGGTTGTCTAATTTGGGGTAAAGCTACACGAGGGATGTCTTGCTCCTGCAGGTGCAAATGCCCTGGCTGAAAGTGTAAATGTGCTGTACTCTCTTCAGTTGTTGAAGATGATATTAATCCTCTTCTTCCTCCTCCTCCTCCTGTGCTCAGTCTCTGTGCTGCAGGTCACCTCCCACAGACATGGCACAGACAGGAGAGACCTGCCTGCTTCTCCACCGCTCTGAGACAAAACCAAGGCAAGTCATTTCAGCTCTTTGAAGGCAGGTTTGTGCTAAAGACCTGGATTTTATGCTGAAGTGGCTGACACTAATATAATTTGGGGGATAAGGGGTAGCCTTTGGCAGCAGACACTGAGTCGTGTCATCCTCAGCCAACGCAGGCAGATTTTCCAGAGCTTGTCTCTTAACACCTTGAATAAGCCCCCGACTTAAATCCACCTTGATTAAGAAAAGAGCAAAATAGATTATGTATGCACAGGAGCACACAAAGTAACATTTAAATGTCTGTTCAGGTATGTAAATAACATTGTGAACAGAGCCTTGGAGTTTTCCTGTCAGTGAGGCAGAACCCTTTGGCACAGCCTGGACAGTGAGCTTGGCCCTGCTGGGTCCCAACCCACTGCTTCAATCACAAGACTATTCCCCAGTATGGATTTGTCTATCCCCTATGTCTTTTCCATCATCTCTAAACTTGAGTGACTCCTATGACTAATGTGATTGTAAGTCATAAAACATTAAGTTATGACACAATCAAATCAAAGCCAAGAAATTCATAGTTAGGGTGTAGGCTACATTCTTAACTCAAAACCAGAAAAGCAGCATTACAGGGTAAACAAAAGGCTGAAGTGTCAGCCCTCATTTTTCATTTTTGGGCTCTTATCAGTTTGTATCAATTTAAACCTTTTTTAAATATGTAATTTCTTTGACTTATTTTTTTCCCTCTAGGAACTGAAAATTATTCTGCTTTGAGGTCTGGAACCTGCCATACAATAAACACTACTTAATTGGGACATGCTTAATAGGGATGGCCACTTTAATGGGACATCTCCTAGGGAACCTATTTATGTTAATGAGACTGAATGACAATGACTGTTTCTTAAGTGGGGCAACAAAAAGGAAAAAACTCCACTTAACAGGGATGCACTCAGCTGTTACTAGTTTGTTAAGTGTTTAACCAGGTGTTAAATAGGTCTAAAATTCTGAGCTTCATCTTTTAATGCAAAACTGGAAAATGAAAACATTTACATCATGATGAAATGTGGTGTTATGAGCTGTAGAGTGGTGTTTAGTGTGAAGTAAGGACCAGGCTGTTGAAGACTCCACCAGGGATAGAAGTTCTCTTCTCTGAAGAGCTGAAATAACTCTTTTCTCCAAGCATGGAGCTACCTGTAGATTGACTTTGTTCAGAGATTCATGGCAAAAGGCAGCAGTGAACCCCATCTGTTCTACTTGTGAATCCTATATTTTACCCTCTTACCCCGAAGTCTTTCCATGCTGTAGTTTGAATAAAAAGAGGGAAGCAAAAAAAAAGAAAAAAATTAATTCTCCTGATCCTAAGGTCCCTAAGAGAAGATGTCTGAAGACTTCCAGGAACCTCCAAAAGCCTGTAAACCGTCTTGAAGGTTATTCTCTCCCTGTAGCTCTTTTGTGTTCTGCTGTTTCCTCCGTAAATATGGATCCACATTTCAGGGGGGGAACAAGAGACCATGTCAAGAAGCTGTCTGAAAAACAAAAATCCCGTCTTAGACGACAGCTATATGAATTTGGGGACTCTCCCAGGCAAACCAAGACATCTGATTATGCCATTGTATCCTGTTTGGCAAAGGAGAGAGTGAAGGGAAGTGATAGACATGAGGGGCAGATGGAGTTTGCCTAATGTGTCTGTTCTTTTCTTCGCTGCCTTTTCAATTTAAGAATGTAGCAAAATAGCAGCTGCTCATAATTTCATGAATCAAGAAGTATGTAAATTTCAGCTACAAAATTTGTTGCATAGTTAGACACACACACACACACAAAAAGAAGGGGGAAAAAAAAGGAAAAAGATCTTGCTTGCATCTACAACTTTCTTAATCTGGCATGCAAATTTAGCTTTCAGGCCTGGTTTGCCTCTCATTTAGGAGTGAACCCGAGTGGCTCAATCGATTTCGCTGCCGTCATGTAGGATAATGCTGCGGGATAATGGTGAGCCTGGCATGAAAAGCTCCTTTCGTGCCCCTGAGCTACCACGGGGGGTTTGTGCTCTACCTCTGCTGCTGGGCTGCAGGTGGAGGGAAGGAGGAAAAGGGCTGTGGTGGGAATGTTTCCCCCAGAAGCTACCTGAGGATGCTGAGCAGCACCACAGACCGAGATGGAAATCACTGTCCTCACGTTTCAGTCCCTAACAGCCCCCAGATTAAAAGATGGAAAAAGTGACTGGGAATGGATCATCCACATGTATGAAACATTGCTCAGGAGGGGCTGAGCTCGGGGCCTCCACACACCATACAGCTGGTTCTAGTTTTCAGACAAGATTTACTAAACACATGTAAACCGTGCGTATCTGTTTGAATACTTTTTGTGCAAATAACTTCCTCTGTGGTCAAGCTGTTCCTCTCAGATCCAGGCTACAGATCTGTGCTTTATACTCACCACTTTTTTACCCTTGGATTTCCACCAGTATCAGTTCACACTCGGAGTATGAAACTGTGAAGGAGGGAGCTGAGCTTGGCAGCAAGAGTCAGGAGAATTTACAGCGCAGAACACTGAGCAAAACTCACTGCAAAGGGCAGGAATCATCCCTGGCTGTGGGACAGATCCTGAGCAGCTGGAAACAGCCACACGACTGCACGTTCCACAGGAGCTGCAAGCATTTATATCACTTGGCCCAACAGCCCCTTGCAGAGATGCAACATTTCACCAGCTCTGGTGGGGTTCCTCCTGATTTATACCCCCTGAGCGAGCAAGCAGAGCCAGGGTCTTTCTTCACCAATTAAAAGTGCCCCACAATTTTATCTGCCAAGTGTCATGAGTTCCAACTTTAAACACAAAGCAACAGCTGAAACCGGGTATGAAGAAGCAGGAGGGCAGAGTTTTATGATCGATGTTTTATTGGAATCATATAAAAAAGAAAAGCATTTCACATATTTCACGGAGGTATTTTATGTGCAAATTTAATATGAATCCTCTTCTTGTTAAACTCTTACGTGATCTATGTACTTCAGTATATAAAACACACTATGGGACAACTATGAACAAGTTTATTAAAACAACTTGGGCTCCCGTTGACATCACCAACCGCACAAGTGCTTGCTCAGGGTTGTTGTGATCTTATCAGCCTCTCCTTATATTCCAGGTTACCTACTCGCTCCTTTTCCCTATATATCTTTCATTGTTACAAGAATTCGACTCCTGGGCAGATCTCACAGATAAATCTGCTTGTCTGTTTGGGGAATATGGCTCTAGTTCTAATTTTGCAGACTTCGTTCAGGCAATACTCCCTCTGACTGCAGGGATTTTTGCCTGAGTAATCCTTTCAGAATTGGACTCTCCGTGATTTTCATTTACTTAACAACTTGGCATTACATCTGTAAAATATTAGCCCAGTCATGTAAAATATCAAATTCGATTTTTATGCATTTATCTGTTCTATATAGGAAGCTTGATAGTCAGCTCTGTTACACTGCATTATTGCAATTCCAGGCATTCTGTGTCATTTCACATTTATTCTGATGAGGCAAGAGAACCAAGGAGTGAAACTGATAGATCAAATTTGGTAGCCCATGTATGTGAAAGTCTGAAACTTTAAACAAAATTTAAAATCAATTCCCACTTTCAGATAAACCAGATAAGTGCTTTCCTACCAATCACAAATAAAGAAGAGCATACGCAAAAAAGCTAAACTGAAACAATCAACAGAATAATAAGCTATTAAAAAGGAAAAAGCAGATCAAAATAAATAGCCAAACTGCAAATGTAGTCTCTAAAAATCCTTGAAAAGGACAAATAAGCAATTGTTTCTTTTCTGTGTGACAGTTGCAGTCTGAAAAGTAAAAAATCACTCCTTCATACATGTTCATAAACTGCATTTATAAACACTTCACATAACTAAATTATATTTGTTTCCTCCAGGTTGGCTGCCCTTGAACATTTTTTCTCCTCCTTGCAGTTTTTAATTTTTTATATAATCCCTCCATGAAAGCAGGTCTTATGCCCATGGCCCTGCTTCAGCAGCCAGCCCCACACAGCAGCCACTTAAGAACACATTAAACTGAAGTTTTGTGTGTGCTTTGGTACTTTTAAAAACTGGATTTTTGGAGACAACCCACCAGTGCGTTATTCTTACATCTTAAACCCATTTGCTTCCCTTTATGAATGCTTTCAATTTGTTTTACTCTTGTTGGGCCGAATCCAGCTTGTTATTTACAGAAAGAACACAACAAGATTAATAGGATGTGGTCTGCACTAGCCTACACCCCTGGAAATTCATAGTGATCCCATCAATTCTGGATAATTTCTTTGGATTCATAGCAGGTTAAAGCCCCAATCCAGGATAATGCCAAGCAGATGCAGACAAGGGCCAGCACATAAATGTGGAGAATCATGGCCAGAATAAAATTGGATCTCTTTATTCCAAATAAGAAGGTAATGTTTAGTTACAAAAAATTACATGGACTTTTTTTTTTCTTCACTGTTTGATAATCTGTCACCATCTGGACACCAAATAGGAAATGATGCAACACCGGGGGGAAAAAAACCAATTTATTTCATACATGTTACTAAAGAAATACTGGATTGATGTGCTACTCCAAGCACTTTAGCTCACTCGTGTGTCACAACAGGCACAGGTATGCTCTCTTCAAACAGGAGGTTCTTCACGCTAAAATATTTCCTGTGGGATACAGCATCAGTTTTGCCAGCGTATGGCAGCTGCAGTGAACTCAGGGCTTCCTCTGAGGGTGTCTATTTTCTCCCTTTCTGCATTAATCCAGAATTACTGTTTCTCCTTCCCCAGCATTCGCATGCAACCACCCCAAACACAGTTGTGTTTGCAGGAAATCACAGTTGTGCTAAGTCAGTCACAGTCTTTGTGTTTCTAAGAAAAGCTGTGCTTCCCAAAATGAAACCTCACCCTCATTATTGGAGGACAAACCCCCTCAGACACCCAAAACACCACAGATCACAACACAGGTGCCTGTGGGCAACCCACTGAGAGGTGTGACCACTACTGGGGGGGACAAGGGGACAGGAAAGCCCAGTTGGAGGAAAGGAGCAGAGGGATGTCCTCTTCTTCCTCCCACGTGAAGTGTTTGTGATTGGAAAGTGAAAGAAAAACCTTTCTTCTCTTTCCTTTGCCAAAGCAGTTCAGCTCTGCACTCCCCCGCTCGTCTGGAAGGGAAGGAAAGGGGAACTGGAGGTGAGGGAGCAGCTCTGAGCTGCTTTATTTCCACATTTCCCTCTGTCTCCTCCTTGCCGTTCCCCTGCCCTGCAACCTGAGAGGTGCAGCACCCAACAGGCACCACGAGATTTTGATCTGCCAGTGATGCTGTACAGAATGGAGAAACTGAGGGATGATCCAGGGAGTTGTTTCATGTCACGAAGAGCCCTGTGACAGCAGCCTGTCCCCAGCCACAGCCACTGAACAGCTCTCCTGCCACAGGGACAGTGGCACAAACAAATAGAATAAGCCCAGGTGAGGTTCAGAACACAAAAAGGCATTTAGACTCATAATGCAGGTTTCAGCTCCTTATTCTGAAGTAATATGTGGAATAACAGACCTGAAGATTCAGCAGAAACTGGGAGAAATACCTGGCTGGGTCAGAGTTAGCGGAGGGGAAAACACAGCCAAAATGGACCTGGGCAAGGAGGGACATGGCAAGAACAAGAAGCTGAAGTGAGGAAGTGGCTGCATGAAGTGGGTGAGGGTTCATGATAGCAATAGCAAGTTAAATACCACAAAAAAAAAAAAGGATGTGCAAAGGCCAAACCCCAAACCCTTAAGAGAAACCAATAAAAGGTAAAAAACATGAAAGTTTTCCAGTGAGAAAAAAGATGGGAATTTTTCCTGGGAACGTAACCTACTAACTTGTCTTCTGATCCCTTTAAAGGACAGAAAAGATAAATTCCCAAATCAAGAGCAGCCTAAATCAGAGAGAAGAGTGGTTGGTGGAGCATGAGGCCAGAGAAGGACTCCATGTGCCTCCCATCCAGCAAAATCCTGGCTCTGATGCCATGCTGTGCATGGGATACAGGATGAGAAGGCAAGGACAGTGCTGACAAATTAAAACTGCTGTGAACCAGACCCTGAGATAACTCCAGCCTCAGGGAGTGGATAACCTAACAGATCCTTTCCTCCTCTAATTCTTGCTGCTGTTCCAGATGCTGGCCAAAACACAACCATGCACCTGGATTGAACACACCAAGAGAAAAGCAGCTATTTGAGAGAAATATTGTCGGTGGAACTCTTTTGGGGTCTTCAGTAACTCCTGCTGTACATGGCAGAGACACCACTGCAGTGTCACCCCATGTTGGTGTTGGTTAATCCACAAATCCTCAAGGAAGATCAGTTGTGGGTCATGCTGGATCCTCATAAACATCTTCAGAGTTCAACAGCAACCACACCACGCAAATTTACTCTGTGAGAATTGTGGCTGTTTTCCCTGCCCTCTGTGAGAATTGCTTTCTTCTCCTCCACCTCCCAGAGTGTATCTGTGGCTGTGCAGTGCTCACAGGATAACAGAAATCACAGGATTTTGTGCTTGGATCATGTTTGCTGCCATCTACATGATTTCTGCTAAAACTTTCCTAATTTACCAAAGAATTGCCATGTTGGTTGAGAACAGGAGTCCATCCAGCTGAGTGACCACAGCTGGACACCCAGGTGATTTTATGCAGCCACTTGGGATATTTCTCCCAGCTATTCTCTGTTTCCAACCATTTCCTGCTCAGGCCCTTTCCTGAGCTTCTACATGTCACAGAGTCCACATCACTGGCCAAATCCTCAGGCAATTTATGTGCTGCAAAACCTCTGGCTACTACCAGAGATATAAATCAAGCAGAATTAGAGTCATTGACAATAACCGGGGAAAAAAAATCCGTGATTTGGAAGACATATATGAGTTTTGATGTTAATTTGGACTAAATCTCCCAGGAACATAAATTATCTGTCTGTTTGGCTGTCTCTGTTCTCTGCCATCCCTACGGAATATTGCTGTGCAATGGCACAGTGCAGTAAAGGATGGATGGATGGAGCACAGATTGCTTTGCTCTCAAATCCAGTTTAAGAGTGAACAGAAGGGCACTTCCTCAGTGGAGAGGGATGGGATTTGGGAATGAGGAGCTCCTTTCCAGCAGGCACATGGAGCCAGGTAGCCAGGGACAAGAATCAGCTGAAGAAAATGCAGATGTAAGAGCCATGAAGTGAGGAGGGAATGGACCAGACAGGGAGCAGAGAGGGGTACAGAGAAGGCTCTGGAGAAACTCTTTTAAGGGAAATGACAGAAATTTGGGAGTCAGTTTTGAAGAAAATAAGGAAAAGAAAAAAACATAAGAATCCTTGGAGAAGAGACTCAAAAGTTACAGGTGCTGGGAGAAGCAGCACCTTATCTTTCAGTGTCCTGGCCAAGAAAATCAGGCAGGTTCATTAAAGCAAAGAGAAGCCTAAGTCCAGTGATCAAAACTGGATTCATGGTCCAAAATATCCTCATGAATGCTGCCCAGCGGAGCAGCTGTGCTAAGGAATTGTTCCTAACCAGTTTGGGACCTTTGGAATAAAGGTCCATTGTCTTCAGTATTCCAGATGATGAGATGTGAAACATTACAAGAGCAATTGCCTGTGATGGCCCAATGTGCAAATATGTTCATTAAAGAGCTGTATCAGTGAGATTTTATGACATTAACAGGTAACAAATTTTAATGTGATTTTTGCCTAATTCCTAAAAAAGAAATCTGTACAACACACTTACAAGTATTTTGGATGTATCAAGCATTACTAGTTACTGCCATCATTTTCGATTTAAACTTCAAATCCACCGTGCTTCCTTTTTCAGTACTCTACTAGTGCCTGTTGAAAGAAGTTAGCATTTACACAGATCAAATCTAACTTTAGAAAACCCTTCCTCAAACGAACAGATGAGAATGAAATAACAGCCCAAGAAAACTTTATTCTAACCATCTTCTTGCCAGGGTGCGCCCAATTTTCCAAGCTCCCTCTCCCATCACACACAGGTACTTTTCAGCAGCAACACAAAGCACATTATCACTTGCTCCAAGGAGCTCTGTAGCCTGCAGGATCTTTGCAGAATCCAGCCCGAAGAAATGCAGCACTTTGAGAAAACAGAGCTGTCAAGCAAGATTTCCTTGGGCTTGCTGCCACACAAAATGGCAAACGAGGGACTTGATCCCGCATGGAAGACAATAGGAATTATAGGTGCTCAGCGTTTGTCTTCCGGCAGAGTTAAGGTTTGTCAGTAATTCCCCAAATCAGCCGTACTGCTTTATACTTATTCAAAATTACATAGCTAAAAGCTTTGGTATGTAGCCACAGAGCTTTTATTTCAAATTGGCAATAATGTAACTTCTGCAAAAAAAAGAGATTACAATAATGTTAAAAATATCATAAAATGTTATTTATATCAGGATACATTTGTTACCCCATATGACAATCATTCATATTTCTTGACAGATATAAACCTCCGCTTAACACATTAGTATCATAAATATTACCAGATATAACACTGTAATTTAATACCTACCAAATGTATTTTAAAATATTACTCAATTTAAAACTTTGGATTTTTACCAGATGTGTTTCCAGAAAATGATTCAGGTCAGATGCTTTTTTCTTTTCCCTTTTCAGTGCGCGCATGTTCAAAGCGGAGCGTTCCTATGTGATTTATTGTGCCATGACTGTGTGCCCCGAACCTAAAACAGCACCACGATACTTCATCCTTGAGGCTTACACACCTGCAGTCCAAACTAACAAGAGAAAACATCTACATGGCACGGCAGGAGCTTTTGAAATGTCTTTTTGCAGTTGCCTGGACACAGAACAGACTGGTAGAACAGGGAGGCAGCGGAGAAAGGGTGAAGACAGGAACTCCAGCCTCTTTCATCTAGAAAGGGGGGACCATGGAGAGATTAAAGGAAAGGATTTTGATTAGATCACTGGAATGTGAAATGATGCTTCCCAGGATTAAAATCCTATTTTAGAGCTACCAAACCGGTTACGGCGTTAGTCAGAATTCGGAGGCTCGCGCGGCTCCATCCCTGCTCCATCCCCGGCTGTCGCTCCGAGCACCCCAAAACCTCTCCCCTGAGCAAGGGTACCCCGGCTGGGCATCCCAAACCTCCCCAGCATCATCCCAGCGAGGAGCTGCCCTCCCTCAAAGCATGGCACTTGGGAGGGAAAAGGAGTTTCCTTCTCCAGAGGCATCCCTGGGTCCAGCCCCACAGCAGTCATGTGGAGGCTCTTGGATTTCGGTCTCGTCGGGCCCCCAGTTTAGATCACTGGCTGGAGGTCTGACATTTTCATCACCAAATGCCATTAGTTTTATTCGCAGCACAGCCAACCAACAATCTGAAGGTCTGCAGTCGTCGGGCTGATCATTACGTGGAACCCATTAACATAAAACCCGCCATCGCAATTAGTATCTTTGTAAGCAGCAGCCTCAGCAAAAAGTGGAAATGGAGGCTGAAATGATGGTGTCCTTCCAAAGGAGGCCGGCAGCAGATTGGGAAATAATCTGTGGCAATTGCTCTGCTGCCGTCTCTGCCGTAACTTCTCCAAAGACAGGCAGAGCCATTTCCAAGCAGTCAGCCCACGGACTTGAGCGAGCACTAAATTCACTCGGTGATCAAACACAATTTGAGAAAAAAAATCTACAATCGCTCACTCGGGGGGGAAGAGATATTTTCCTTTTACAGATGAAGTGCAAAACACCCAAAGTAGCTGTATTTGGAAAAATACTGCGCAGCTTATTGATTCCAGGGGGGACAGGTACAGACGTTAGGTTTGCCCATTTCCCAGTAAAAACAGGCAATGCTTTCCAGGGGGGCAAGGTATCTGCAGCCTGTTTGTGTACCCTGGTTTGTTTTGTGAGGAGATGAGCACGTTAAAATAAATGTTCAGAGCTTTTCAGGAAGGGAACAAGGAAAATGTTCGTATTTATAGCAACATTATTGTTTTAAACAAAATAAGTTATTTCATCCTTTTAATCTCCGTTTCTATGGATATCCTGCGCGGGGCTGGGATGTGATTTTCCAGCCTCCGTGCGATCCGTCCCCCCTCGGCACCGGCCCTGGCAGGAGCGCCTGGCCGCGCTGAAGAAATCCCGTTCCAGGCGCTGCCGGCCCGCCCCGGACACCGGCAACCCGCTGCCCTCCGCGCACTTTTTCATTGTTGCTTCCCCTAAACTCTCCGCACTTGGCTAATTTTAGCCCCGCGGCTCCCCGAGCGGGCTCCCCCCGCGCCGCCGCCGCTCCGGGCACCATTTGCCGGGCGGCGCGCCGCCACGAACCCGCACCGCGCCCGCGGGGCTCCGCACGCCTCCCGCACCCTCCCGCACCCCGCCGGGCCGGCATCCCCGCACGGCCGGCCGCGTCCGCATCCCGCGGGTCCCGCGTCACCGCACCGCCCCGCGCCGCGCGCTGTCCCCGCGTCCCCCCGCGCGCCGCCGGCGCCGCCCCCGCGTGTCCCGCGCTCCCCCGTGCGCGTTCCCGCGGGGCGCGGGGCGGGAGGTGCGGGGTCGCCGTGAGCGCGCGGGCGCGGCGCCCCTTCCCCCCCCCGCGAGCGCGCGGGCTGAGTCCGTGTTCCGGGCGGGCTCCAGGCCGGGATTTGGGCGCTCCCTGCCCGCCTCCCTCCCCCTTGCCCCCCCGCCCCTCCTCCCCCCTCCCGCCGGCTCCCTCCCTCTCTCCCTCCCTCCCTCCCCCTCCCTCCCGGCTCCTGAACTCCAGCCCCTCTCTCTCTATCAGCCGCTCACTCTGTCTCAATATGTCTCAAGATGGCGGCCAATGTGGGATCGATGTTTCAATATTGGAAGCGCTTTGATTTACAGCAGCTGCAGGTCAGGCTCCCCCGCTCGCCGCACCGGCCGGGCCGCGCCGCCGGACCCCCCCCTCCCTCCCTTCTCCGCCTTCCCTCGGGCCCGGCCTCCCCCTCCTCCTCCCGCTGCCGGCCCGCGCCGCCTAAAGGGAACCCCCCGCTCCGCCCGGCCGCGGCGCTCCGCTCCCTCCGCCCCCCCCGCCATCGATCACCGGCCCCATCGGAAATTGATCCTCTTTGTTCAATTCATCGATCAGCCCAAGATGGCGCCGGAGCCGCCGCTGCCGGGGCCGCCGCCGCTTCGCCCGCTCCGTCCCGGGCTGCTCTCTCCCCGCTCCGCGCTCCCCCCCGGCGGCGGGGCCGTGCGGGGCGGCGGGCGCGGCGGGACTCCCGGCGGCCGCCGCTCATCCCCCGCCCGCCTCCTCCCTCTCCCTCCCCGCCGCCTGCCCCCTTCCCGCCGCCGCGTCCCCGCCGCTTTTCCTCCGCCGGGAGCCGGGGAAAGTTTACCGAGTGCTGGGACTTTGTGTGGGGGCGCCGGGCGGGCTGGCGGTGCAGGCGCGGAGCGGCGGGGGCTGGGGGCGCTGTGGTGCCGGCCGGGCGGGCGGGCGCTCCCCGCCGCCGCCGCGGGGTGCCGGCCCTGGCTCCGCTCCGCTCCGCTCCGCCGGGCGCGGGGCTCCGGCCGCCGCCCTGCGACCGCCGCGGGCACCGCGCCGGGCCGCCGGGGGAGGGGACGCGGGGGGACCTGCCGGCGGGCCGCGACAGAGGGAGGGCGGGCGGGAGAGAGCGGCGGAGGGTCCCGCGGGGCGGGAAGGGGCGAGCGGCCGGTGCGCGGGCAGGGGGGCTCGGCAGGGCAGCGGCAGCGCCGGGCGCGGGAGGGGCGCGGGGCAGTCCGGCCGGCGGGGGCATCGCCGCGCATCTCCCCGCGGCGGCGGGAGGGCACGTTACATAATTCACGGGCTCTCCAGCCTCTCCTGCTGTCCAGGATCTGACAGATGAGCGGAATATTGATGCTTTACTGTGCTGGCTCGGGAGAGCCCAGAAGTGCCGTTTCCTGCGAGGGAAAGTCCTGGCGGAGCGGCCTCCCTCCCCCTGCCCCGGGGGAATCGCGGCCCCACGGTGTAATTGAGTTGCCGGGGTACAGATAAGGCCGGGGGGGTTGTCAGACGCTGAATCGGTGCTGCTCCCGCCGTGAATGGGATTGCAACACGCGTGTCTCCCAGTTGATTGGCGCAGGAAGGCGCTGCCCTGCCTCTCCAAACCCGCCGCTGCCTCCCGTTTAAATAAATTGGCTCGAAAGCCGGCGGCTGCCCACCCTGGCCCCCGCGGTGGAGCCGGCCGGAGGCTGCGGCAGGCGGAGGGATGGTGCGCTGATGCTGGGCAGAGCCGCAGTCCCGCTGGAGGTGAGGGATGCTGCCGGGGGGGGACAGGCAGCGGGACCCGAGACCTGCCGCCCTGCCTTCCCCTCGGCCGGGCGAGCGGGAGCGATGCTGAAAATCCCACCCCAGCAGCCCCCGAAACGGGAAGTGCTGCGTGGGATCTGTGCTGGGAGGCTGGTCCCTTCCGACTTTCAGGTGCATTAGGAGGTGGGGTGAAGTAGCGTTTTGTTTTAGGTTTCGCTGTCGTCTTCCAGCCCCTTTCGCGTTTTATTGTTTCTTTTAAAGGTTTTGGATTAAGGTAGACTTGGCTGAACTTTGCTAACTTGAAAGGGTTCTTAATAGTGACCCGGAATACCTACAGGAATACGGCAAATGAGATCCAGATGTAGAAATGTATAAAATAAAATGGATTAAATTAAGATGTAGTTAAACAAGGTCTGACATCTCTAATTGTGGACTTTTGCTTTTGCCTCTGTGTACGTGTGGCTGTACTTGCTTAGCATAGGAGAATAAACGCTCCGAACATCGCTGCCGTGGCGTTCCATTTAACGGTGAACAAGTCTAAATATTGCCTATAAAAATAAACCTTTCAGAAATGCTTATTGATTAAAACATATTATGCTAAAGTATCTATCATGTAAATTAAATTCTAAAATGTAATGAATGCAGCCAAATGGCATTTTGATAGATTGTTCTATTCTGTTTTTAGTAAAAAATAGCTCACTTTTATCATAATTTAATTTCTGTGCATACTGTAAAACCTGTTGTGGAGTATCGCTGTACAAACCTTAATCTCGTTTTTGCAGACTAAATGTGACAGTCTGACTTGAACAGCTTGTAGCTTCTCCTTTGAAGCATTCTGGTAACGCCAGCTTAGAGTTGTTTGAACAATATTCATTACCTGCTTTTGAGGACTGGTGATTATTTATCCCCGCTGCGGATTGAGGCTGTTCACCTGTTGGCAGGTTCACTGCGAGCAGCGCTGACTTTGTTAACTTTGCACACCGTCTGTCTGCAGAGAGTCCTGGAGTGACCAGGCAGGGAGAGAGTACCTTCCTCCCTATGCAGAACTGTTAATTTGTTTCAAATTAGTTTGGTTGTTTTTTTTTTTTAACCCACCCATCTGCACGAAGAGGTAGTGTAATATTTACTCCCACTTGCAGATGAAGCAATATGCTATAAAAACTATCATTCCCGGGGATGAAGTTCAGTCCCACAGAACTGTCCATCCCTCCCTCCATCCCCATCCCTCACTCGTACTGACGTATTGGGAGCGTGGAGTTACAGAAAATAAAAATACTTCCGCGTACGCTCTGTTCCAGCACGAAAGCCTGGAGGATTTATGCTTAACACAGTTCCACCTGAGCCCTGTGAAGTGCAGCTCGTGTAGCTCGGGGTGTGATGGCTTTGAAGCTCTCTGTGCATGAGAAAGTTGTGAGGAGCTGGGACTGGGCAGTCCCGGATCGCTGGCAGCGAGCGATGCATACCCGGCTGCTCCCAACTTCCTCTTCCACCCTCTGTCACAAGGAGACGTTTAACTGTTGATGAGCTTCGACCTGCCTTGTAATATTAAGCAGCAGGTTTCTCCAGATTGTATCAATATTAATTAAAAACAGAGCCAGGAACACTTTAGGGTCTGACTTTTTAAATTATTTATTTCCTTTCGCTAAATAACCCCTTGTTTATAGGGGAAGATGTTTCAAGTGCTGGAGACAGGATTAAATAATTCAGAACTTGGATTAAAGAACAAAAAGGTCTGTTCACAAATGGAATATGAGATGCAAAAATGGCAGCTTCCTACAGGTATCAAACAGGGCTCTTCACTGGAGACTGTACCTGCGAGGCACGCAGCTGAACATTAACCCTTTTCTGTAGTAAAGGTTGGCATGATTCCTAAAGAAACTGTGGAACTGGCATGGCATTGCTGCCTCAGCTTTCCCTGTGGCTGAAGATGGACCTGTGTTTGATAACTGATGGGGAGGGAATTGCAGTGTGCAGACAAAACAGACCCTGGCGAACAGCGAGTACTGTGGCAGTAAATGCAAATGAAATCGCTGGAGAAATGCTGCTGCCCTGAGTTAAAGCTGCTTTAACTCCCCGTGTGGAAGCAGTGGTGTGATTGGAATCAGCTCAGCAGCGTGAAGGTAACCTGCTGTTCCGTGGTCCTGGCTTGTTTGTAGTTTTTGGTGTCACCATCACTTTCTCTCTAAAAACAACCTTTTGCTGGAGAACAGGAAAAGGAGCATGGTGTTCCTGTGGGCACAGCATGCAGCTCTCCTTGACAGCTTGCTTAATATTTCTGAGTATGTGTGTATATATCAATATCACAGGAGGCAGCTGGTCTCTCTGACCAGCAGGAGTAAGTCTAACTTCAGCCCCAGCTCTGAGTTGGATCTCAGGACAAATGGGAGAAGTTGATACCCTTTGAAAACTCAACAAACTAACTGTAGCTATTTTGACAATAAACACAAGTCTCAAAATGTCATTGCAGCTTTTTAGGACAGCTTCTCATACTGGTAAAAAGTGCAATTTCTTACTGCTTTTGAGCAGAACGGCAGAGCTCATTAACTTCAAGCTGGGGAGTGAAAATCTAAAGGCAAATCTTGCTCATGTGTTTGTTTTTTAAAATCTTATCCTGGTATTGCATCATATATGATTAAAGTGACGATGGAGTATTAGTTCTGTGCAGGCTGTGACTAATTGTTCAAGGTAAACCATTGATCTTACAAAATCTGGAACAAAATCCAGAAAAACTAAGTTGTAATGAGCAGCTTTTAAATACTGAAGTACTTCTGTTAGTGAATTAGAAACAGGTGGAGTTATTGGCATCTTTCAGTTGGGTCTGATGGTACCAGAGCACAAGCTGACTGTGCTCACATGCTTCATCAGAAGTGGAATTAATGATCAGGTGTTAGTGTTTAATTTTGTGTGTCTGTGCAGGTCATTGTAGAACTGTTTCTGTCCTAAAAGTAGTCAATACTTTTCTGTTTATAATGGTAGTTAGTTGTGCATGTGGAGAAGAGTCTCCAGCTGCTGTACCCACATTTCTGCTCCCCTCAGCTGCTCAGGGTGTTCCTGCAGGAAGATGTGATACAGAGAGGGGAGGGATGGCAAAGCCAGGGCGCTGCTGCCAATGTACTCTGAGAGCAATCCCTGCTTCCCTCAGCAGGAAAGCTTTGGCAGCTTCTGGTGGTCAGGGTGATGTCCCTGGACACCAACCACACGTGACATGCCAGAAGAAAGGCCCTTGATGTACTTCTGGCTCAAGAATAGGATTCCTTGAGTCCTGTTCCTTGAGTCTTGTTCCTTGGAAAGAAATTTTTGGGAGCTTTTCTATCCCTCAGTCCTGTTCCTGCAGTGAAGTCGTGCCCATCAGAAATGTGGCACAATCAGTGCATGTTTTGATCACTCTGCTCTAATGCCAAGTTTGTGGATAATTGGATGATGTATTGAGAAGTGCAGGAGGGAGGATTTGGGATATGATAATGGTAGGAAGTTTTCTGAAAAAAAATAGCACTGGCTGGCTGTGTCTAACAATACCAAACAAGTAATGGGCGAAACATTTGCTAGAAAAGAAATTACATGCAGTCTAAAATTCCAGTGAACAGTTATTCTTTATTTGCAAGCTGATTTGTAATGCAAAAAGTGGATGTAAAAAAATGCATAATCCAAAGTTTCAGTTTGATCACGTTTGAGGCTGAGAATAAAAGCAGTTTATTTATTGGGTAGAGAACAGACACATATGTGGATTATGAGTATTTTTTAAGGCACCAGGCAGGCAGTGTGCTTTTCTCTGTAAGCAGAGTGGTAAGTTCCTATCTTGTATTTCCAGGTTTTTCCTGCAAATGTGCTTGGTTCTTTCCCATATACTTTGTAGGCAAAGCCTTGAAAATACAGTGTTTTCAGGATTGAGAATACAATGACAATGGTCCAGCTTTACTGAAGTGGGGGAATGGGGAGAAAGATGTGAGGGTGAGAGGGAGAAAGCTGCAATGGGATTGTTTGCAGGAGAAGACAGGGAGTGTTGAGCAAAGAGACTTATTCAGGAGTGTTCACACATGGGGTTGTAGGTGTGGGATTGAATGTACCAGACCTCACAGTCAGGAATAGTGTCCCTAAATTAGTGAACCTCAGATCAATCCTACTCATTTTGTGACATATGTTCTCAGCTTGTTTTTGTTGTCTCTGGTTTGACAAGACAAATCAGTGATTTCTGCCTTTATTGGCAGTTACAATGAAGAAAATACAGGGTATTGCACTGGTTGGATTGTGAAGAACATGGAATGCAGACAGGTTGTTGGATGTTAAGTTTTTATAAAAGATTAAACACAGTTGGGTATAGATTGTTGGATGTAACAAAGGTCTCCACTGCTGTCCAACAGTACTTGGATTTCCAGGAGAGCAGTAGGCAGTAAGGAATTTGCACCTGGCTGTGCTTCTGTCTCTAGCAAGACACAGCAGTTCTTACTGCACTGTTACTTGGTCACTTGTGTGACTTAGCAGAGTTAAACATTCACCCTTAATAAAGGTAATTTTTGGTATGAAGGTGCTAAACCCAGGAGATGGCTGACAGCTCCCTGTGTGTGTTACAGCAGGAGGGGTTTGCAGCTGGAGCTTGTCACACAAATATCTTAACAACTTTTTACCTCCCTGGCACTTCAGCTGCCCCCTTGCTTTGCAATGATTCGATTCCTTCTCAGCAGCTGGGGTGATAAGGAAGTTTCTGTGCTAAGGGATGGAGCTGTGCTGCCTTTGCTGGGAGCAGGGAGGGCAGCTGGGGTGCTGCTCATCCTCCTCCCGTGGCTCCTGGAGCAGAGGGATCTGCTCTGGGAAGACAGAAGTGAAGATTACTTGTTCTTTGAAAGGCTCAAAAGCACATGCACAAAAGTGTTTTAAGCTGCTGTGTTTAGATGCTCTAAATTCCCCCAATATCTTCGTGTCTCTGGTTGTGAGTGTTTTGAGGCTGGTAAGGATGTAGGCCATGGCTGTCTCGGAGGCTTTTCAGAGGAGTTCAGACTTCAGAGCTGAGCAGATCCTGTGGTTCTGCTCTTTTGTGTGGAAATGTACCTTAGTGAATGAGCAGCTCTGGAGATTGCAGCATGTGGAATGCCACGACACGCTTTCTGTGAATGGTACAAAAATTTAGGTGAAAATATGGGTAAATGGCTGCACAAATCCCACAGGAGCTTGACCATTCCTCTTGCTGAATCCAGTGATCTCGTACAGGTGAGCCCAGGTGTGCATTGCACGTGGATATTCAGTACCCAAGCCATGGTCTGAGCCATGCACACATTTTCTCACATCCCTGGAGCTGTGCAGGTGGGATGGTGCAGGGCTGCTGCGTTATCACGTCACTGAGGGATTGCTTTTATGGGCTTGGGGAGGGTGTGTGCAGGATCAGCTCTGGCACTTGCATTGCAGAGCTCTTTCCTTGCTGAGGAATGTTGGCTCCTGCCCGTGGCTCACGTGTGGCAAGCTGAGGGCAGTAATGTCAGAGGGAAGTAAAAATAAAAACAAGTGGAGTGGGGGAAGTGATGCTGTTTGAAGGAGTGGAGGGGACAGAGGGAAGTGGTGAAGAAAGGAAGGAGGTAAGAGTGAGCATAAGCCTAGGACTTGGAAATGAAACTGCTTGCAGTATGGTTGGGAGAAGAGAGCTTATTTAGCCTTTATATAAATATTGGGCACTGGTGGGTCTCCCAGCAAATGCCTGGCTGTGGTGTTGCCACCAGATCCACCTCACCTGCACTTGCTGACCTCGTGGAAGGATCACCTGGGGTTTGCCACCAGGCTGTCCTTGTGCAAACATGCTGGGAAAATTCGTACATGAGATACTGGGGGGATGCTGTGACTTCAGAGTGCACCGACAGGTTTTTAGTGTTGCCCTTCGACAAGCAGGGTTTGTATTTCCTGGTAGCTTTCTAACCATCTGTGTGGTATTTTCAGGTATTATGTATAGGAGAAGCATTGTTCTTACTGAAAAAAAAAAAAAAGGAGGGGGAAAAAACCCAGGGAATTTCATAGTTTTTTACTCTTTTTTTTCCTATTTTTTTTTAATGAAGACTCAGACTAGATATATCTTAGATAGCAAAAGCTTGTATGCTTTGGGTGGAAATGGCCTGGCTTATTCCTGGTGTAACAAAACTGCAAAGCCAAAAGGGAGTGCTGCAGATGATGAAATGCAGTGGAAGTTTGATGGGTTAAGCCTTGCTCCTTCTGGTATCTCAGTGACGTATTTGAGGTTTCGTGGTGTTGCTGATCCAATGTTTTAAGGAAAACAAAAGATTTCTCTTACCAAAGGTGAGCTGAAGCTGGTGTATATCAGCCATCAAAAATCTCCACGCTGAGAGCACTCACTTTGGGCAGCAGTGCTGGGTGGGACTGGTGCTGAGCCCAGAGCCTTGGGCTGCTTCAGGAGCTGGCAGTGACTCTGAAATGAGTTGGGAATTACAGTCTCACTGGCAGGAGCTGCCCCATGCCTGGCTCCAGCCCCTGAAATGTCCCCTGCCTCCCCTGGTTTGCTTCTCCATCTGGAAAACACTGATAATGCTCCCAGCCCCTCTTTGAGATACAAGATTGTGAATTAGCAGTTACTGTTGGGTTTTGCTGCTACTTAATTCTGTTTTGTGGATAAACAAGACTCAGTGGTTACATTTTCTGCACCTTTGTTCTCAATATTTTAAATGGCTCAATCAAAGAATGTGCTAGTGCTGATTTGTAGGTGCTTTTCAAGTTGTTGCTGAAAACAATTTCTTTCGAAATGAATGTGAAGAAAGAACTGAGTTGTTGGTTGTCCTAAAAGAATATTGAGGATGATTGGTACTGCGTCACTGGAAAAAATGTTTCTTGCAGTTGGTTATAAAGTTATAATCTAGAGTTATTCATACATAGACTCACTCTTACTTTAAAACATAACTCCCTGTTGTTTGGTGTAATGTACAATTTATCAAGTTTCCCTTCAGATTTCTCTGTATATTGAAGGCTGCTTCAAATTTACATTATAGGCAGCCAGCGATATGAATGTCGAATTAAATATTCAGCAGTTTGTGGTTGCATCATTTCAAACTGCAGCCCAAGGTTTGAAACAGCTCCCTGTTTCAGCAGGACAGGCCAGCCTCTGCCAGCTCAGGGCAAGGAGGATCTGCCATCCCAAGCCATGCTCTGGTGGGTTTAAGGACAGACTTTGAGCCCCCTGGATGGCCAAAGAGAGGAGAGAGATGTCCAGAGCAGTTCTTATGTGAGGTCTTAGACCTGTTCTTGAAGGCTGAAATTAATTATTCACCAAATACATACCATGGGGGTAGCTTGATGCTTTTTCTTACCTGCACTTTCCTCTTTTATCCACATCCCCCAGGTTTTGCAGTGAATCCCCAGCCTGCTGTGGCTGTCCGTGGGGTTGGAGGCTGGGCTGTAGCTGTGCTGCTAGTGCCATCAGGAACCTCCATCTCCTGCTGGAGCCCTGCACTGCTGGGGCTGTGGGGCTGAGCTCCTGGGCTTGGCAGAGGTGGAGAAACTTTATCCCTCTTTGGCACAACAGCCGTGAGCATTATTGCATTTTAACAGTGTGCTCAGAGTCTTCTCTGCAAGGAGCTGCCTTTGCTAGCCCAGCCCAGGGTTAAGTTGTGAGCAGAGATGAATCCATCCTAGTCCAGTGGCATCTCATCTTTGCCTTTATCTCATGTTTCTAATCAACTCCATTCTTTTTCTTGTTATTTCATTGATGTGACACACAAGTGTTGTCACAGTAGCTCAATAAAATTTATATTTGTGTCTTGTCTGTAATTATTTTTCATTTTATTTTTATTGGGTGTTTACACGTTTTATTGCATGTTCACGTCAAAGTAAATTTGTATCACGTTGTCACTTAAAGATGTTTGCTGCATTTTCATCCATAAATAAAATGTACCCTTTGTCTAGGATCTGAAACATGAGAATGTTCATTTTGTCAGTGAACTACATATCTGTTTTTCTGTTGCAGCTTTGTGTGTGTTAAAATTGATAGAAGTCAGCTTTGCTTTGGTATGTCTGGTATGAGCACAGTTGCTTTTCTGATATTAATTGTGGGGATGGGATAATATTAAACATTTAAAAACAAGGAGCCAGTAGTCTTGCAATTGATTTTCTGTGGAGAGACTTCTGTGATGAGTTGTTTACACAATTGTAACCTTAGCTTCTTTTAGGTGAGTGCAAGAAGAGTTTTGTGGATTTAAAAAATACAGTTGTGAGTGCTTTGGTTTCCCCTCCCTCCCATTCTTCCAGCTCTGTCCTGCCTCTTTCAGGAGCTCTAGTTTTCTTTTGCTTATAGGTTTGTGCACATTTTCTTTGGCAAGGAGTCTCGCTATCGAAATTCTTGGGAAGTTGGAAAAGGGCAGCTTGCTCATGTTGTGTCCTCAGCTCATCTCTCCACCCTGCCTGTTTTCTTAAGCAAATGTACTTCATACTCATAATTACCTCTTGAAACTCAGAATATCTTATTTTCATCCCTTGCAAAGCTGAGTGGCTGTTGTAGGGCTGAGCTCAGGGGGTGCTGTGCTCTTACTTCCCAGGATGAAGCAGAAAGTGAGGAGGGAAGAATTTTTCTGTAAAAATTTATTTTGTACTTTGTATGAATTTCATATTTGTACTTTCTGATGAAGAAAAGCCTTTTTTGCTGTGAGTCCTGATCCTGCAAGACTCTGGGTGCCACCAATGTTACTGACAGTCCTTAACCCCTTCAGGACTGGGGATTAATTCCCTAGTTTACATCAGGATTTGAATGTTAAAAATTAAACTTACTGCCAAGCTCTCAGTTTTTTCTCCAAAACATGGTTTGCTGTTTCTGTGTTCATGAGGAGGAGGTGGTTTCAGGCTCTT
Organism: Lichenostomus cassidix; assembly: GCF_008360975.1. Classification (NCBI taxonomy): domain Eukaryota; kingdom Metazoa; phylum Chordata; class Aves; order Passeriformes; family Meliphagidae; genus Lichenostomus; species Lichenostomus cassidix. The sequence continues at coordinate 4,505,529 of NC_139499.1, forward strand.
TTATAAGTGCAGGCAGAGCTTTGGTCAATCCCACAGTTGGAAAGTTTTGCTGTGAAAGCTAAAGTTCTCCGTAACTTGTGATACACATTTTTCTCTTTGTGAGGCTTTTGCTGTGCTCCAGGCCATCAGCTGGTGAGACCAGAACTGTGTGGGATTTTTTCTTGGAGTGTTGTGTTAAATACAGCACGAATGATTAAAACATCACACACACTGTGCTGTGATCAGCTTGGTTTAGATGATAAATTAAAATCTGTTAGCATCTGAGATGTTCTGGCATATCCTGAGAATAGTTAGTTCTTTAATATGCCAAGCTAAGTAAAACTTGATTAGTGTCACTATCTGGGATTTTCTGTCCTGTAAATAGAGCTTGAAGTCTAAAATTGGAACTGTGAAAACCTACTTTAACTGGGATTAGAAGAAGAATTTAGTAGTTCAGATTGATTTCAGGATTTTAGAAAGTGGTCAGTGTGCCCCAGAGATGTTGTACATGCCATCTTTTTAAAAATTAACTTCGATGCGAGGGCTGAAAAGTTCATTTGGGACTGCAGCCTGCTCTGCTTGGCCATCCAGCAGAGTCTGGAGGGCTGGGAAAGGTGTTTTCCTTGCCTGGCTGTGCTGTGTGCCAGAGGCTGTTGTGTCTCCAGGCTCCCAGCTCTGCACTCCTGACACCCAGCAGGATGGTGAAGGTGATGGCAGGCAGGAGTTGGGGATGAAAAGCTTTCTTCTGGAGCACACAAACCAACATGAGAGGTGCTGATAGCAGGGGGTGATGGCTCTGAGTTCTCATTTTCTGGGTGCACTTTGGTTTGGTGGATGAGGTGGGAGTGGGAATGGCTGGTGTTGGAGAGCACAGCCCCTGCTGCTGCCTTGGGCATCCAGAGCCCTTGCCTTGCTTCCAGATGCCATGGCAAACTGCAGCCACACTTCACAGTGTTCTGTGCCCTATTTATTTGCTGTAAGCATTTTACCAACCAGTTGTGAAGTTAATTTCAGTGGTAAGAAATATTCATTCCATACCTAGTTGCCTGGTTTGTTGGTTTTTTTTTTAAAGTTGTTGGTTGGCAGCAGCCCCTTTGTACAGTGTCTTGATTGTCAGCTCTTCATTATAAATTTACTTTCTAAATGCTGACTTAAGGCCTGACACTTTGTTTGTTTAACTGTCAGTTACACTACTTGGGAGACCTAATAAAAGCCTCTCAGATCTTCCTATTGAATTAGGCCACCCTTTACCACCCCAGTGACTGAAGTAAAACAACTGCAAGAGTCTCTTCCCCTGTCTATCCCATTTTTGCTGGAACCCTGCTTAGGGTGTCTTCTGATCCTGTCCTCACTGTGACAGTCGTTCCCTGCTGAAAGGTCACTGTAGTGTTTTAATTGGATTTTTCAGCTGCAAGGAATATAAAAATATAAGTTTATTAATAGAGTGGCTTTGATCTTGAAGGGTTCCAAAACATTTGCTGCATTGCACGTACAGGGATGGTTTAGTTTTACTGCTCGTTCAGGGATAATCAATTTTGTCGTGGAGCATGGAGAGCTGGATGTTCTTCCTGGGAGGTCGAGGCAAAGCAGGGGGAAGTCTGGGAAGGCAGAACATTGTTCCCCAACTGGAATTTCCCCAGGATACAGAATTGAACTGTGATGCTGTCAGAGATGCCAAAGGATCTTTCATAAGTTGTTTTGGTTTTGTTTTTCATCTGAAATCTTTGAAGAAGGTCATGGGCAAGAGACAATTAGAGAAACACTTAACTGACCTTGTTAGTGTATTTCTGTGGAATTATTGTGCTTTACAGCTATTGCTGCTTTACCCAGATGGTTATTGCTGGTTTCCATCTGTTCCTGAAGGAAAAGTAAAGGCAGAAAGCGGCAGCTTTCACTGGGTTTTTAAGCAGAACTTGTAGGTTTGATTTCTTCTCTGACCACGTCAGGTTAATGTGTTGGGCGCAGCGCGCTGCAGTTTTGAGGCAAGCAGATCAAAGTGGGAGCTTGTCTGCTCAATATGGGTCACAACAGCTTCCTGTGTTTTGGGCACCCCTTGCTTTGAACACTCCTCAGGTATGGGGTGTGATATCACCCTGGCACGTGGCCAGGCCAAGGGGAAGACTCTGACCAAGGCTGGCATGATGGAAACCATTTAAGCATTCGTAGCCAGGAGGATCCTCAGCTCATATTGCTGCTTATTGCCAGTTTAACCTCAGTGCTCTCTGTGCGACTTTGTGATGCCCCAGTGGAGACTTCCCTGGTTTTACTAAAATCTGCTGCCTTAAAGGTTAAAAACTTCAAAATCATTCAAGGCTTGCAGGTGTGAGAGCTTCTTGCTGGCACGGATGTAGGTGAGCTGACAGCAGTTTTAGTGTTCTTGTGTTTGGGGTGATCCTCCATGTCTCAGTTCCTGGAGAAGGGTGGGAGAAAGAGCCCCAGAGATGCAAGAGCATGATCTGGATTTCCACCCGATGATGAACAAAGCAAAATGAAAAACTTCTTCAAAGTCCCATCAATCCTGCTCATGGCACTCAGAATTTTTCATCACCTCACTACTTTCTTTGAGCTGGTGGGTGATTTGTTCTCACAGAGCTGCTTTCAGGCAGCAGAAATTCCAGGTGGGATGGAAAAAAGAACCTGTCTGGAGTGAGAGCTGTTTGCAGGGGTCCTGAGCAGGGTACACAACAGAGGTTTTATTTCCCCAACTCCTTTGCCAGTTGCTCAACCAGATGTCCTCAGTAGTTTGTGCTGTAAGATGTTAAGTAATTAGATCATTCAGATTCTAGTTAAACATAATTAAAGCCCTGTGTAAACTGAGTGAAGCTGACAGGTTTTATAGGTTGGTCATAGCAAAAATATCAGATGATATAGCTCAGCATTAATACAAAAAGATTTAAGCCTCCCTGCCCTCAAATAAAGAGGTGTTTAGCCTCCAAATTTAGTCCTTAATTAGAACTAGAATTTATGGAACTTACTAAAAAAGTTTTCAGGATCTTGGAAGCCTCACTCAAAAGTGTTTCCATGTAGTGTTTGCTGGTTCTGAATTCGAAATAGAGAACCTACTTAACAGTTGTTATATCAAGTTAAACAGAAAGATAACAGAATTTTGCAATATTTTTCATGTAATTTAAGTTGTAGGGTAAATCAGTTGCAGTGGTGCTTCTTGACTTGAGAAGGGTTGGAAAAAGTGGCACCATCTCTGGGTAGAGCCTTTCCCAGCGGGGAGCTGATTTGCCTTTTGGGATGATCTGGGTGTAGCACAGGCTGTGCAAGGTGCCTTGGTTCCCAGGCTGGGTTCATGAGCATCCCATTGCCCTGGTTATTGTTAAATAGCAGAACTGGAGAGAATCACCGTGTAATGCCAGCGTGTCTGCAGGTATTGCAGAGCAAAAGAGCAAATGTGACATCGCGAGCACAGGGCTGAAACACGAGTTCCATGTTCCAGCCTTTGATTATTGTTGTTTTATTGCAACACTTTGAAGCTAATCTTGATTATTTCTCTGCCTCGTTTTACAGATATGACACATTATTTTGTTGTTTGTTTGCTGGCAGGCGAAACATATTTTCTGAAGGAAAGTGTTAACAGATCCGCTGATAAAATGTCTGTCTTCTAAAAACTGTCTGAAGACAAATTGAGTATTTGTCTACAAGTGCTGTTCACACTGTTGTACCAAACAAATTAACAAGATGATTCTTGTCTTTTCTAGGATGTAAACTTTCTTTCCCAGTGTTGTACGAGCCCAAAGTTGTGACCTAGACCCAGGGTGATCTTTGTTCTGCTGAGTGCTCTGATCGTTGATTTACTACAGCTAATAAAGAGAATTTAGGTACAGAACATCCTCAGGAAAGTTATGTTGGAAAATTCACATTTGAGCAGTAAAGGGCACTTAGCAGTTTGACTTAGTTATAAAAAGAAAAATCAGCAGGAAGAAAGCTGCAGTTATTTCTTGGCAATCCTAAATGATGGAGTTGTGTTGTTGGGTACTGAAAACAGCTCCTTTGCATGCACTGCAGAGTTGTTTCATGCAATAACTTCCCACGTCCCCTGCAGCCTCTCCCCAGCCCGCTCAGTTATGTCACTGGTGTGATGCTCCGAGCCTCGCTGTCCTGGCTGGAATCTCAAGCCTGTTTCCAAGCTTGTATTTCTCACTTGGCAGCACACGCTGCGGCTGGTGGGCAATCTGCCTGATCCCTTTTTTGTCAAACAGCGGAGTTGGTGTCTGACACTGAATCTGGGAAGAAGAACGGGGAGAGTGAAATGTGCAGCGGAACTGGAGAGGTCTGCTGGGTGTCTGTGTGCATTTTTCTGTAGTTAGATTGCTTATGATTGATTCCCAGTTCTTGTGGTGAGAGAATGACAGGGATTCTGCTCTTTCCTTTTATATTTTAAGTGATTTGCATGACCTGGTAAGAGGCAAATTTTCAGCTACTTTTTCTTATCAAGTGCTTATCTGCTTATAGGTGAAAAACTCAGTTTCAGGAAAATCCCCTGAAGTTTTATAGAGACAAAAGAGTTCTGTCAAGTGTGTGTACGTGTGTGTGTGTTTGTGTAAACACACAAGCTCACACAAGCACAATCTCCTTTCTGGATCAGCTCCCACCATGCAAAATACAAACCTGAAAGGGCTATAATTGATTATGTGCAATAGGAGACAAACAACCAAGATTTTGGGAGAGGGCAGGGTGTGGTCCAGATCTGGCAAAACATGTAAGAACCGAGCATTATTTTTTCAAAGGTAGGGAAACTTTAAAACATTGGTCCAAGAGTTAAGACTGGTTGGGAGAAGGAAAAGAGTACAGTAAACTGAGACATCGTCTTTGTAGGGGGAGGTGTTGGGGGAGGAATTGGGAAGAAAGAACACGCAAGTTTAGGTTAGTACATGTTCATGTTCTTCTGGTTTTTTAACTTCATTTGTTTCCCTGGCAGATGTCCCATGGCTTTGAGGCCTTTGTCTGTGTGAGAGAGAACATGAAGGAGGGCTTGGCAGGACGCTTGGGGTTGTGTGGAATAGCTGGTAGTCATATTTATAGTTGGTGTTGTCTCTTGGCTTGTGCAACTTTGATAACCGGCAATCGTTCTGTAAAGTTACGTGTTGGGTTGGCAAGTCAGCTCTCCTCAGTTCCCTCCACCAATTCTGCATGGTAGATATAGCTCCTGTACAAGTTTTTGTGAGGTCTGAATAGGACTTGTCACATCTCTGACTTTACTTTTTATAGACACCGTCCCATTAGACTGTCTTTTCAAACTTCTTCGTGCAATATAAGACATTAGAGCAACTCTGCTTAATTGAGTTGAAAAGAAACAACACTTTAAAAGAGATCTAGCAGTCTGATTTTTTTTTTTGAGCTTTGTATCGTTCATATATATGTGTGTATATATATATATCTGCTGCATCCTCCTTTGAAGGCACTTTTGTAATGATTGTTGTACATCAGTGTTTTATATTGTATTCCTTTGACTTGTTGAAATTCACAGTGGAGTTGTTCCTGCAGCCTCTGCCTTCTGCAGGGGAAGAGGAACAATATTTGTCTGCTGTGCAGGTTTGAACCTTCTGGTCGCCTTTTACTTTCTCTGTGTTTGTGGCTCTAAATAGATTTATAACTCTGCAGCTTTATGCCTTTAAAACACCTGCTGTAATTGCCTAGAAATATCTTCCATGTCAGCCTTTATTGCTTACTGTGATTACGCTTCTGGTAACCAGGCTTTTTGGCAGACTCATAAAATAAGTTTCTCATAATAGGATTCTGAATGGAGTTAAACAATATGCATAGTTCAAAGTGCAAATATGTTTTATTGGGGAAAGGATATTATTCTGCTGTTCTTTGATACCTTTAATTTGAGTCTTCAGAAGGTGCTCTGCATGGAGTATATGCATAAAGTTTGAAAAAAATCATATGCGACCCATTTCCCTGATGGAAGTGTGTGTGGGCCCTTGTAAGGCAGGTCTAGAGGGAAAAAAAATGTGCAGGCAAGTTCTTGAACTTGTGTACAATGTTTTTTATCAATTAGCAGAGTTTGTACATAAACTGTACACAAGGTTGAAAAAATACTGCTTCATTTTGCTGATTTAACACCTAAGTGCTGTGTGAACGCTGAAAAAAAAAATCTGTCATTAGAGGTTTGTACCTTCAGCTTAGGGCTGGTGTTGTGCTTCCCAGCAAAGTGAGGGTCCTGTGAGGCTGTTGGAGGGGTGATGGATGAGCTTTCAGGATGTGGCAATGTGTTATATTTGATAATTCTCCACGCAGAAACTTAGCACAGAGTTGGATGTTCTCACGACAGCGAAGGTGCAGAGGGAAGAATATCTTCAGACAGCTGAACTTTGTGCTGTGATCTCTTGATCTTGATGTCTCCCTTGGCATCCTTCAGGTGGACATCAGAGGGTTGGGAAATCCTAGTTTAACATTGCAAATCCACCTAATATATTAGTACTTGTAAACTGTTTCTGGAGATTGCAGGATTGAGGAGGTGTTATTTATCATCACTTTTAGCTAAAGAGTTCCACCCATGCAAAATTCTTAGTGCTAAGAGAATTACACTCTTTGGTAGGCGGGTTGTTCTCAAAATCTCAAGCAGAGGAAAAGGTGGTGAGCAGTTATTTTTGGGCTCTTTTAAAATAAGAAAATAAAATTATTGGGGTTAGCCAATGTTCTTTACATCAGCAGCTTTATCCTCAAGGATATTTAGGCATTTTTCCCTTTGAAATTTAGGCTAGACTTCAAAGGATTGATGACATTTCTTGGGAGAAGTGGGGTGCTGTAGAATGGTGGACTGGGGTTGGAGAAGATGAAGTAAATGAGTGTTGGTCACTTTGTGTCTCAAAGGAAGCCAAACCTTGTCCCATACTGGAGCAGGAGACTCCCCAAGCATGTGCCTCAGAAAACACTGCTGAGAGCTCAGTTGGTGGTGCAGTTGCCTCTCCCCTGACTCCTGTGGGGTTTTGGTGTCCTTGCACATGGCTATGAACATCTGCATCACTGACATGGGGCACAGGCTTGGTGACACCCTGTGCAGGTGCTTGCTGCTGTTGTGCCAAACCTGCTGCAGTGCTTTGAGCCATTTCCCTGCAGGACAGGGACAGCCAGAAAGCTGAATTCCCTTTTTAGGCGTAGAGTTTATCGTACGGCATAAAATCAAACACTGTGGGATGGCAAAGACTGTTTTTTAAACTAGTTGGCTTGTTGTAGCTGTGATAATCTGTGTTGATCAACCCTTTTGGTGTTTGCTACAAAATTTATTCTAAAAGGCATGGTAGCTCCTTCTCCTTGGTGGCGATCCAAATCGTCTCTGCTGCCAATCTTGGCACTGGTGCCAGTGGTTTGCTTTAGCTGATCTAAGAATATAATACAGATGGTTTGATACTCAGCATGGATATATACAGATGGCTTGAAACTTTCAGATTGCTTTATTTCATTCCATTGTTTCTTCTCGGTGTATCAAGTATCTCTGGATATATATATATGTGTGTGTGAGATTATATATACATGTGAGATATATATATATATATAATTGCTATTCTTAAAACAATCTGATCTGTATTTGGTTCAGCTTGTGCCTGTCGTTGCTGTAAGAATTTGGCTGCTATTTTTGTGCAAGTTCTGCATGTCAGTACAGGTGTGCTTATTTATAATGCACTAGAATACTTCTGTCAAGTTGTTTGACCACCACACCTGTACGTTCTCCAGTGACATGGGATGTAGACAGCACATCCCAAAGAGAGAACCTGCAGATCTAACAATCCAAAGTTTGTGGTCACCAGCGCTGGCTTGTTCAGTTGCTGACCCTGGCAGTGACACCTTTGCACTTGGAGCAGTGAGGCCTTAGCCCTGTGCAATAGTTCAGGCAGAGATCAGTGAGCTCTGGCTGAAGGCTGGGTAGTTTGTTTTCAGTGCTCATTACAGCCTGTTGATCCCCTGCCAGCAGAAATGTCTAGGTTGGGAGTTTTTCAGTTGTGTACAGGTGTATGACATCAGCTGCCTGCTGGCAGGACAGGGTGGAATAGAATCATGACAGAACAACTTCAGTGCTCTCCATGCACACAATATATTGATGTTCCAGCAGTGATGCTGACATAGAGATTGCCTTGGGGAAAGGGTAAAAGTAGCCTCTGCTTTGATTTCTCCTGTAGGGCTGATCCTCCTCCTGCAGGTTGGGGCATCGACAGCTCTGTCCTGTGTGTGGAGCTTGGGAGGTGGTTGTGCAGACTTACTTTTGAGCAGTGATTTACTTAGCTGCCTTCATAAGGCTGTTAAAGTGCTTAACAACGCAATTAATGTAATTTAAGGACAGTTAAAAGCACTAGTGGTTCTTTTCAACTTTAATTTTAAATGCTGAGACAGATTAGGCACTTTGAACAACGACATGATTCTGCTGTATAGCTGCTGAGTGTATAAATAAAATATGCCCCAACGCTTGGTGTTTTGAGTCCAAAATTTATGGACCACTGAAATCTGTGATTATGGATATATTGCCTTGTTTTGGGATCATGAGACATCTGACAATTGAAGTGTGATCAGTGCAAGTCAGTACTTAGTTGGCAAACCTTTAATGAGTATTCAGTGCTGTAGGAAGCACTGATGGTGATCTCAACATGTATGTCTCTTGAGTTTGCTTCAGTTCCACTGCAGACACTGGGAGAATGATAGTTCCTGAGATGAGACATAAAATAGGTTTATGCATCTCTGAATGCTTCCCGTTCCATGTGCATGCAGGCATTTTATCCAAATAGTCACACCATTTATATTATGTGTAAATAGTTTGTTTTGCAGGCTTTTCCCCATATGTTTTGTGAATGCTTTAGTTAATACTCTTTTTACAGTTCATATTCTCAATGCAGAGAAGTCCATGTGTTACTAAACAGGAAGGAAAGTTTCATAAGAGGCAGTGGAACTCTGTCCCCTTGGGCACAAGAGGCCTGGCCCATTCCAAGGCTGCTGTGGAGCAGGACAGTTCCACCCTGGTTGATAAGAGACATGTTGGCTATCCATGGTGGTAAACTTACCAGGAGTGAAGTGGCACATAACTGTTCTCTGGCGATCAAAGCAGTTAGGGCAGGTGGGATGCTGTGGAGAGCAGAGTTTTACAGGGAATGCAGTGGGGATGCTCACTGGAGGCATATGTGGATTAAAGGAAAACATGAATTTAAAAAGCTTTGGTGAAATGCTGCTTTGCACTGCGAAAACAAAGACACCTAAACTGTACGTGGATAAGGCAGGACCATTAGCTGACCTCAGTGCAGTCCTCCAAATTAATGTCCTGGTGCAGGCAGCTGAGGTGATTTGACTCTAAAAGTCAGCCGGTTGGGAGCACTGTGTCTGGTGAAACTGGCCTCAGCTTATGGACAGTTAAAACGTGTCAGTTAGTTTGGAAAAGATAGCTTGTCTTTGAAAAAACGGCTGCTTGCGTGATGTGTTTATTGGAACAGTCCTTCTCTACCAGCCTCAAGAACTTCAGTTCTGTTTCAGCCTTATTGAAGAAAAAATAGTTCTTTAAAATTTATCTTCATCCTTCCTCAGGAAGGATAGAGCCTAACTGGGGTGTTTCCCAGAGAGCTGGTTTCGGAGTGACTGACTGGTAATGATGAGTGACAGAATTAGCATAAATTCAGAGATACGGATGGCTGGTGCCAACTGGCTGTGTGGGTATAAGAGTCGCTCTTGGGAGCGATGACAGAGCCTGATTTTTATCCCTCCCTCCCTCCCACCCCCCCACTTTCCCACCCAGAGTGCTGAATATCCGGCTGAATATTAAATACTTGAAAATCAACCTACTTAGTAGCCTGGAGTAGGCTCCAGGGAGGAGGTTTGCAGAGGGAGGGCTCCTTTGGGGTGGCATTGCCCATGAGGGTGACACCGTGTGTCAGGGCTGTCCAGCAGTGTGGTGACACCGAGGGCACACCGATGGGACAGTCCATGGTGGCTCCCTGAGCTGTCTGTCCCCAGCACCCCGAGCCCAGCGCCTGACTCCCCGGCGCGGTTTGCAGCTGGTGGCTCCCGGCCAGCTTGTCATGTCAGTGTTGAAAACTGCACAGCTCCTCTCCAAACGCCTGAACCTGTCTCGATCTGCCCGGGAAGCGCCGTGGCTCCCCGAGCTGCACACGCAGGGCAGCGTGGCTCAGCTCTGCTGGGCTCCTGGCCACCACTGAGCGGCTCCTCGGGGCTGCCTTGGGTCATTCCTGCCCTGGAAAGCTCAGGGTGTGGCGCAGGACAGAGGAGCTGCTGGTGTGGTCACCCTGTGCTGGTGCCAGGGTTGGGTGGCACACTGGGCAGGGCAGTGGAGCTCTCCTGGTCTGTGAGCAGTGGGGGAATGGCCAGGGAGCTGTGCTGTGGAAGGGGTCAGGAAGGAGCTTCCCTGGGGCTGTGGCTGCTGCAGTGTGACAGGGGACCTGCCACTTGTCCCCAGGCTTGGAGGTGAGGGATCCCAGACACCTCACTGTCCCCCCAGGATGCCATCTACCCCTGAGTTGGTAGATGAGAGATCTACAGGTTCTCTCTTTGGGATGTGCTCTCTGCATCCCATGTAACTGGAGAACGTACAGGTGTGGTGGCCAAACAGCTTGACAGAAGTATTCTTGTGCATTACACCTTGATACCCATGTTTATAAAGATGGAATCCAACAGAGATCAAGTGCACCATTGCATGGAGCTTTGGCTGTTGAGGAATGACCATTCCATGTTTTGTTGGCTCACTACATTCCATTCCCACCGTGCTGGAGTCCTCCCTGTGATCCCTGTGTGTGCTGCAATGGTGGCACTGGAAAAGGGGAATTTCTGGGTCTGGGCAGAGTTGGGAAGCATCTCCCAAATGCACACCCTGACAGCAGCACTGCCTTGTTCCCAACACGTGCTAAATCAACTGCATAAATAGAGGAGCTGTTCAAATGGGGCTACTGAAAAGCACCTGCAAAATCTGTAGTCACTGCTGAAACCCCAGTCCCTGTATGCTGATTAGGCTCTTGTTTTTAAAAAACTTGTAGTGAATACGTTTAAATTCTGCAATAAAGATACTTTCCCTGATTATTTTCTTTTTAAAATACACTTTTAAGATTGGTTGCTCTGGTGCTGAAGAATACTTAATGTTTCTTCCCTCTTACTGGTGTATAAATGCAATCCTGAAACATTGTCAGTATTTCTAATATTACTTGTAAGATTATTATTGGATGTATTTCTATTTTTTGGGGGGGATTACCAATTAATTATGTGACTACTTGTGATAATAAAAGACTTGGTAGTATTCCTACTAAAATATTTTTTTCTAATTGCTTAGAATTAATATCCTGCTTGTTTAGCATAACTATTGGGCTTTGAAAGTAGATTTATCACGAAATTTCCCAGATATCATTTTGTTTGAGTTGTGTGCTGCTCACCACCACACACACAGTACAGGTTGGTTCATGCAGGTTCTGTGCTGTGTGTTACTGCTTCTGTTGTTTGGGTGAGATAAAAACTTGTTGAACTACTAAAGTGGACAGAGTTTAAAATTACAGACACATTACTTTCCTTTGCAGCCATAATATGTTTGTTTTGGCAGGCAGTCTCTTCACTGGAACATGGAACAGTTCCTTTTTTTGCCATTATTCACTGTTTTCAGTCATACAGCACCAAGTATTATTCACAGCCCTGGAAAAAGTTACTCCTTCCCAAAACAAAAGCATAGGAAGTGTTCTGAGCTCCCTCATTTTCCTAATTGACAGGTATTAATGATGTGTGGGGACCCAGAGCAGTGACAACGTGCTCTAAATAACAAATTTCCCAGGGTGTTTATGGCTCAGGACCTCCCCTGTGTCCCAGGTACCTCGGTGGCTGTGCTGCTGGTGGCACCTGGCAGGATGATGCTCCTGCATCCCCCAGAGCAACCACCACGTTCACCTGGGCTAGTGCTAAGCTTCTCCCACATGGTGGAGCTTTTACCCTCGACTTGACCACGAAAAGGCATTTCTGAAGTGCAGAGAGGCAGCTCAGCCAAGGAGGGCTCTGCTCTCCTCTGCCCTGATCCATGCAGTTTGGGTGTCTCACCTAATGTTCTGTTTGCCCCACGCAGGCATGGATGCTGTGGCTGTGCTAATGCCTGCAAATCGATTAGAATTAAGTGGGACTGAGGCCTCCTGGATCCCTGCAGCATCACAGGGCAGTTCCTGATGGCCTGGAGCTGCTGAAATCCCCCCAGCTGCTTTCCAGCTCAAAAAGCTAATCAGCTTTGCATCACATCCAACAGCTATTGCCCCATTCTCCCACCCAGCTTTGCCAGTTTTGCTGCATTTTGCTGGTTTTCTCATCAGGCAGGAATAGTGTAAAGAATTCATGTTTCTTGCAGCAAACTGCTTTTGAAAGAAGTATTGAAGAATTTAGGAGTTTGTGTGATTTGAACCTTACTTAGGAAGTGAAAAAAAGAAAGTCTGCTGCTGAGAACAACTGCCTTGTTTTTCAGAAATCAGCTCTTTCTTTCTCATTACTTGTATTTTGATGCTGTGAAGCCTTTATGGGTATTCTTTGCTTATTTGGTCCAACTGTAACTCACTTTAATGCTTATCTATTTTCTAATAATACTTAGCACAAGAGGTGCCCTTTCCTTTTTTTTTTCCCCTCAGGATGTGATGTCTTTTTCTTTTCTTTTTCCCCCTTTCCAGTAAGGAAAACACCATTTCCTCCAGTGCAAATGAGTAATGGTGATGCAGATCAGTTCAGACTTTTACACTGCCACTTGTTCACATAGAAGTGATCTGTTCCTCTGAAAATCTCTAATTTTCATGGGAACTGTGCATTAATTTTAAACTCACCCCGTTCAGAGCACAGGAATGTATTTTCCCTTATTTTTCCTAAGGCTGGGAATCACAATTGTTTTTTCTGCTGTCCCTCTGTTTGCTAGAAAATTGGTTTTGCTGCTGAGGTCCTTCAATGCCCATGTGGCTGCTGCCTTCATGTTCTGCCACCTGGCCCCTTCTCCCTGCCAAACTTTGTATTTCTTTGCTCTTGCTCTTTGCTATTTCTGAAGCAAATCCCTGAAAAAGATTTTTTTTTCCATTCTTCTGCCCTGCTATATTTTCCCCCCCTTCATAAAAATAAATTGTGGAGCTGATCTGGCTGTTGCATATCTGCCCAACTGCTCATGGATTCTCCCATACCAGGGAATAAAATTTTCAACCCTTCATGGCTGTTCCTGCAGCTCAGCTGCGTGCTTACATTTTTATTATAAGGCCCTTTTAGAACAGATTTAGAATGGTTTTATCAAGTGATGAGTGAGTGAAGTTTTGCAATACAGAAATAAATGTTTTCAAATAGTAACATTTGTAGTGAATAAAATGATGCTCCCAGTCACTGCATGGTTATTATTTGGCAGTGGGAGACTTGGATTTGTTAGTTGGTATTTTCTAGGTAAGAGTAACTAATGCCTTCTTCCCATAAACTCAGTAATATTTTCATTTTGGTGATTCAGTCTTTAATATAAATACAGTAAAGTGACAGGCTTCATGCCCTTAATATTTAGGGCTTTTAGTCATCCTTAGAATTAATTCTGGTTTTGGCAGAAGCATTTATTATTAAAGAAAACACAGACTCAGATATTTAATTACTTGGATTTCTTTTTTTAACACATTTCAGGAACATCTGTGGATCCTAATGAAGCCAGTGAGAATCCCAGACCCTAAAAACTGCCTAAATTTTTACAGTAACATGGGAGGAGGGCAGGGTACTGTGAAGATTCCTGGCATATATTTTCAGATGACTTACTGTATTTTTAGCTGGTGGGTATGTTTGGTGTCATTCATTTTAGAGAGTAAGACCATCCATTTATCCCAGCCTGCTCAAATTTCTGTTTTTTCTGTAAAATACAGTAAAGTTTTCTTGTGGGGCTGATGTAGGGGTTGACTGATTCTCAGCTGTGAAAGAAATACTTCTGTTGATTATCTTTGCTCCGCTGTTTTCTTTAGATTTCAAGAGGTTGTGCTTAACATTTCAAAATTAGTTAGAGGACTCCTTTCAGCCTGCTAAATTATCCCTACAGAAGGCTGCAAAGCGAGCTCTGCGTGCTTGCCTCAACTTAGCTGCTCTTGATGGCACTGCAAATAAATTATATATGTAAGCAAATTATTTTGAAAGCAGTAGTTTTTAAATTGGGACAGGGCTTCTCTGTGTGTGCAGACATCTCGTGCTGTAGCTGGTTTAACAGGTGAATTTGAACCTCTTCCAAATTTGGTGTCGAATTTTCAGACGAGCACAATGCACGAATTCTCCTTTCTGCCCTCTGCAAAGAGGAAGGAAGGGGGAAAAAAACCCCCAGCCAAATCTATTTCAGTACTTTCTCAGAAGTTTACTTGTATAAATTTCTCTTTTTCTACGAAACCATGCTGTAAAATTCTTGAGGGCTGCTGGAATAATTGTGCTCTTTAGTGAATTGTGTAGGTCGGCGAGAAGGATCTGTCTGGACTCCTACCAAACACCAGTTTTAAAATACAGAAAAAGATTTAAAATAATAAAATATGCAAAAAATAAAAAGTGGCAAAATTTTGAGTAATTTTAATATATTTTGAATCAACATAGGATTATCAGATGTTTTTGCATGTTTATGGAAGGTGGCATTTATGGCATTTATGACAACATCAGTGAAGCTTTTACTTTTACTCTCAGTTCTCTCCAATGTCTGTTGGACCCAAGAGCCCAACTCTGCTCCTCACCACAAACACAGACAGCACCAGCTTTAAGCCTTTTGCCTTCTGATCAGCTCTTTTGTTCTCTGTGGTCTTGTAATTCCATTTTCTCAGACGCAGTTCTCTCCAGTGTTGTGGTGCAGAGGAGTTTCAAGGCACAGAGCTGTGCATGTGCAGCTCTGCGAGTGTAAACTAAGAGGAGAAAAATGCCTCTTATCTTTTTCCGTTATCTCTGCTTACCTCACTTTTTTGGGGCTTGGTTTCCACCTTAGGAACACACTGCTGCCAAGTGAATCTAGTGAAAATCATAGAAATGGTGCTTGAGGCTTTGGGGTGACTTGTTTCACTTGTGAATGGAAATATTCTGCTGTGCTCTAAGGTCCTGTTGTGTTCCAGATAAATCAGCACACGGCGTCAAATTAACTTCATTGTTCTTAGAGAGCACTTCATTACAGATAGTCTGACTTGGGTGTGTTCTTAAGGTTTTGTTAAAATTAGACATTAATCAGTGTGCCTGAAATAATCCAAAGGGAGCCTTTGCCTGTGTTGATATTGTGGGAGCTGCGAGTTCTCAGCTGCCCTGAGATCAAGTGTTCAGGGCTGCTGGGGTTGGTGTGTGACTCCCCAAAATGAGCAGCTAGGTGGCTGCCCTGCAGTCACTGCCTGAGCCTCCTGGGCTAATCTGAGTGGCATCCCAGAGAGCTGGGCTGCAGCATTCAAGGCAGCAGCACAAACTGATGTGACTGAAGGTATTTGTGGGTTATAGCAACGTCAGTGGATTATCTGCAGCAGGAGGAGGAGGAGGGCTGGGAATGGGAGTGAGTAATGTACCAAACAAGTAACTAAAAGTGGCTAATGAGCAGGAGAAGCAGGAGAATTATAGAGTGTGGGATTTACAGTTGTTGTACATACTTTTGGTAATTTCTGTAAGAAAGATTGGGAGAACCTATTGGAAGGATGACAGCAAATATTAGGCAATTTTCTGAAGAACAGGAATTGTCTTGAGCAGGGAATTGAAGTATTTGCTCCAGCTGGGTTTGGTTATGAGAAGGTGAGTTGGGTTTGCCATGGAGGGTGGTGACATCAGGCACAGCTGATTACATCTTGCAAATGGAGAATTTCTGAGCAATGTCATTTGTTTCAGCAAGAATTGGTTTGCTCAAGCATTTTACTGGTAGCCAGAGGGAGTGAATATTTACAGGAAAAGGTGGGGGGGAGGAATTTTATTCTATAATCAAACCCCTCCACGGTATTAAAAACCAGATTGCTCAAAGGTGGCATTACTGGACAGCATTGCAGAAAGCTTGAGGTTTTGACTCAAAATAGGTTTGGCAGCAGTGAGTAAGAGCCTCGTGTGTGTGTCTGCCAAGCTCAGAATTTCATCGATGGGAGCATGTTTCTTTGTCATTTAGCCCTCTTGCAGAGAGCAGAAAGATCTCAACCAAAAATTACAACTCGTTTTGATCCAGAAACTCCCTGCAGCAGCTCAGTTGTTGTCTTGCTGCTCATATCTAATGTTAGCCTTGGTTCTAGAAATAAGAATTTCAATGACTTGAGTATCCTGAATACACATTTTTGACGGCTTAGGTAGAAGGTGTCATTCCAAGAGTAGTTTCTTCCTCAATAAAAAAAAATAACTGTAACTTTCATGTGTGCACTGTTTCTAGGTGTAGTTATCATAGGCCTAAATTATTTAAACCTTAAAGCAGCATCTTGCAGGAAATTTTTACTCCTATGTTGTTTTTTTTTTTAAACATATAAATATTTCAAGTCTATGCAAAAGACAAACCTTGTATAAAAATACTATATCACCCATGAGTAAGAGAAGTTATTAAAGGTAGGCACAGGCTGAGTAATGAAACGGGGACATCAGGTTCCTCAGAATAGCCTGTTACTAAGGGATGCTGAATCCAAGGTAAAAACTCCTGTTTCTTCTCATTTCTAGATTTTTCAGACCTATTTAACTATGCCTTGAATATAAATGCCTTGAATATATCCAGTCTGATGTTGATGATGGTAGTTGCTGTGGATAATGATCAGCTGTTGCAGCAAAAGAATTCACTCAGATTTTTAATTTAGGAAGCAGAAAGCTGATTTTTTTTTTTTTTTTATAAACTTGGCCAGCAAACAGAAACCAAGATGATAGCAGTCTTGGATGTCACTTTAGTCTTCTATCTGCTTTCCCAGGAATCAGCAATAGTGCTTGGAGATTTAAGTGGTTTGGTCAGCATTACCTTTTTCAGCCTTTATATTTCCATAATAGTTCATAAACCTGCAAATAATGGTCTGCTCTGCGCTGAGCCAAAAATGAGTAATTTCCTTTTTTCTCCACAATGCTTCAGAACTAGTCTGTAGGATTCTCCCCAGTGGAAGAATGAGATATGTAATATACTGGAACCAGGGCTCATAAGAGAACCAAAATTAAATTAATCCTAAGAATTCTGGTTTGGGGGTTTTTTTCCTGCATGTGCAGAGTAGTCCCTTCATCCTTCATCTGCCCAATTGCCATTTTATTAAGCTTTTAGGTGTTTATTGGAAAGTATGCCATTAACTTGCATCTGTTCCACTCCAGGAAATTGGCTGTTATCATCTGTTTTCTTCCCAAAATATTGGCTATTCCCTGTGTGAGACTTTACCCCCTTAAATACAGTATTAAACATGGTGTTGATGCAGGCAGAGTCATCTTGAGCCTGTTCTGTTTTCCTGCTGTTGCTGCAAACAAATGTGAAGAATCTTTCCAAAAAGAAAAATCCTCAAGGATCCTTCATTAGATGTACTCCTGGGAATTGGTAATAGATACTTGACTATCATTCATTTTAGGAGCAGGATTTTGATGCCTATTAAAATCAAGGTGCACACTAAATATTTACCCTGTTTGTTTGGAAATGTGTGTTCCTTTTAGCACTTCTCTTGCAGAGGAAATGCACAACTCACCAGAGCACTGAGCAGTGATTCCCAGGGTTTCCAGGGAATTGGGACCTTCATTTCCCAATTCCCAAATGATGCCTTGGCTGGCCTTGTGCAGGGGCAGATGGTACAGCAAGAAGAGTTCTGGGGGCCAAGGTTTGCAGCAAGCAGCAGAAAAAAGGAAATGTTAATTTAGGAACTAAAAAAAAAAAATCCCCTGATAAAGAGAAGGGAGAAATGCCAAAGGGAGGAAACAATGGTGTTGCTCTAAAAGTGGTGCTCTGAGCTCCAACCTACGACTGAAGCTGTCCTGATCTCATCTGTGCAAAGTTTATAAAATCCAATTACTCTGATATCTGGAATTTAAATAACTAGAAACCTTATGTCTAGTCTTGTCTTGCTTTTAGCTTTCTTTCCAGTGGGAAAAACTGTCCAAGTCAGTGATAAGGAACCATTTTATTTGGGGAGGAGTTTGAAACACCACCCAGAGATGATGTCATGCCTGACACTGTTCATATCCTGATTGGAAATCTCTGATGGTGAAAGAAAGAAATATGTATTAGGAATGCTGTATCATTAGAAACCTATTAGGCATTGTCTTAGATGTTCTAAAACAAGTCTTGGCATATAGAGCTGCTTACTGGGTTTAGAGAAGACTGATCTACTTTTTAACTGCAAAAAAAATCATTACTCAGAGCATCTGGTAAAGTGATAGTGCATGGATTTTAGGCTGAAGGCTTTTTTTTTTACTTTTTTTTAATGTGTTTAAAGTGGAAAAGGTAGTGAGGTCTATGCAGGTAAAATACAACACTGTACTTTAAAACATTAAAGGAGAAAAGACTTGGAAGCAGCTGAAAAGGAAGTGGATTGTTAGAGTTGCTTGAGAATTTCTTTTGCTGTCTGTTTAGGTAATCATAATTAAAAAATGCCTGAATGATCTTAATAACACATGCTTCAACTGACAAGCACTAATTGCTCTCTGTCAGGCCAAGAGAAGATGAATGTTGTCAAGAAAACCACAAGTCAGACAAGCTGATTCTCTTCTAGTCTGACACCATGTTCCCATGTACAAACCAGTTTTTACTGGAGTCTTTCCAACATCAAAAGAAAATCCTTGCCTTCCCATTAATTTTCGTTGCTGGCAGGCTCGAGCTGTTTGTGACGAGTTACTTTCCTTACTATTGCTGGGCTGCTCCTGCCCAGGGTTGTGCAAAGGCAAAAAATGTAAACAGGTTTCTCAACTTCTCCTTATCTTTGGAGTTAAACTGAGCACATTCTTACACTGAAATATAAAGCATTAGGGATAAAAAAAACTTTTTTTTTTTTTTTTTTTTGTCATCACAGCAATTCTTTTCTTTTTTTTTTTTCTTTTTTCTTTGCCCTGCACTGTGCAGTGCACTGGGCCAGGTAGGATAGCATTGTTTTTCTTCAAAGATCTTTTTTTTAAGACAGCCTATGCAAATGATGTCGCTGCAGTGAAAAATCCCAGTTTTGTATAGCAGATGCTATCTGGCAGGATTTCCTGCAAGGTGATGTGTATCTAGTGCCATTTTTTTTTTTTTTCCTTTTGTTTTAAAGATGCCTTTTTTGTCTGTGCTCTAGTCAAATTAAAACCTTGTCCTTTACCATATTTCTTGCTTTGGATACAAGCAGAGATATTCCACATTGTTTCATAGTTTCCATTTATATTTGGACATCATTTTCAACATGGGGTTGGAAAGGGTTGGGAAGCCTATGGGTCACTTGGGCAACTATCTACCAGATAAATCCATTGACCTTCCTTGTAAACAGGGTTTAAAAAGCTTTGCTGCTTTGAACTAAGTAAATTCTGACTTAGGCACTCCAGTGTTAATTATGAAGAGAGATCATGTTATGTTTTCATGTTGGTTTGAGACTCTTAAAAAAAATAAAACCCAAGAAACGCTGGGATCTTTCTGTAAACAGAATAACTCCTTTAACCAGATATTTTAAGTTGGATCATTAAACCTCTCCCCAGAGCTCAGTAGTGCCAATTCATCTTTTAATTAGTTTTTCTGAGGAAGAGGGATATTGACTTGGTTGTGAATGCACCCTGCTCTCTGGAAGGACTTTAACTCAATCCACTTTATGGTTTTGTGGAGAAGACAGAAATCAGCTCCTTAAAACTTCACCGTAATTCTCAAACTTCAGTTCTTAAACAGCATTGTCAGTAATCAATCTTTGTAAGACTTCCCTGCCTAATTTGATGGCTGTTTTAACTATTTGATGGCCACATTTAGCATGTCTGGATGCAAGGTATCTTCAAAGGACTTTGTGCAAATGGGAATTTGGAATTCTCTCTTAATTTTGGCATCTAAAACAGAGTCAGCACCTTGGTGTGCCAAAGCTGGTGTTGAACCAGAGTGGAAATAAACTCCTTTTCCTTACCAGATTTCTCTGCTGGTAACAAAACCCCCCTTGCTGAAGGGTGCTGTTGAAGTGCAGAGGGAAGGATGGGTGAAGAACATTTGAAAGGAGCACTGAGCATTCCTGACTTGTTTTCCAGCAAGTCCCAGTCCCTCCTATTTACAGGCTCACCCTACAGATATTGCTCCCCAGTGCTTGGCTCTCTGACAGTGGAAATAAGTAAATAAATCAGAGTAGAAAGGCAAGACCACAAGCTGACAGTGGGTTGATTTGTCATTTCAAATCTCCCCAAACCAAAAAAAGTACCTGTGTTTCTGTGTCAAAACTATTATCCAATCTAGCTGAAATTATAACAATCCGTGACAGTTCAACAACAACATCACGGATTGTTATAAAAAGCATCACGACAACTTCCTTTTCTCAGTTTTTGCATGTGATGGGGGAACAGCAAATTCCCTTTTTCCTCCAGTGGTGCCCCACACCCAGGGATGGAGGGACTTTTCCAAATTGGAGGGCAGAGCTGTGCTGTCAGCTGGAGTTGAGATCCTTCCAGGGCAGCAACAGGAGAGGATTTGTTTGTTCCCACTTCAGAGTTTTCTGCAGAAAATAATGAGAACCCTAGAGCCTGTCCTGAAATCACCAAATCCTTTGCTTCTGTAGAATAAAGTGAGCAACTATTTAAAAAAAGGAAAAGGGGGGAGGAGGAGGGATTAGCATGGAGACTGGAACTGTGTTACCTGAAAAGCACCAGCCAGTCATGGGGTGTTCTGAAAATAGCCATAATCAAATCTAGTTTAATTCTTTCACAGTGGTTTAGATATGATAATTCCAGCGTGGATTTGAGTAAAAAATATTTAAAATAAAATTGCTCCGGTTGCTTCTGCTGTACAGAACAGAGCAGTGTTGTGGTATGTGTAATATATCAGAGTGTAAAATATCAGAGTGTAAAATACCAGAGTGTAAAATAGGTGTAAAATATCAAGAGTTCTGATATTTTGCAATGGGTTTTTTTGCAGTGGATCATTTAAGAAACAATTTGGGGGGTTATTCATTGACTTTCTTGAGCAAAGTAGATACTGATATTTGATATTTGTCCTAAAGGCGCTTCTCTTGAGGAGATGTCCCCACTTGGCTCTGGTGGGCTGAGAAGGGTCTGTCCCCAGTGACAGCCAGCGGTGTGCAGAGGGCAGCTCTGGGATGTGACTGCCATGGTGTCCCTGCCATGGTGTCACTGCCAGGGTGTCCCTGCTCTGGGCTGCTGCCCTGTCCCTCTGTCCCAGCAGCCCTGCAGGTGCAGAGGTGTCAGTGCCTCCCTGGGGTGTGTGACAGGCTGCTGTGTGGCACAGCTCTGCAGCCAGCAGGAGGATGCCAAGGAGCGATAAGCAGTGCCATCTAGGGTTAGGCTGGCCCAGGAGCATCTCTGAGTGAGCACTCAGCCCCAGCCCAGCGCTGGAAGGCTGCCAGGGGCACAGTGTGGCATTACTCACAGGGAAATATGGCTCTCTGCAGATGATAATATGTGTTTGAAAAGTACTGAACAGCACGCCCTGAATCTGAGCAAGAACGTTTAATCCTCATGTTATATCCAAAATAGATACCTGTGCCAGGGAGACTGCAGGTTGTTTTTGCTGGGTCTGTGACGTTCTGTGAAGTCCTGTGGTGTGTAGGGAGGGGGTGAAGCATTTGGGTTGTTCTTTAGAACCACAGGATGTTACCTTCTGGCTGCTGCATGTGGGAGAACTTCTGCTTGAGGACAAGTTACTGAATATATTTGAAGAGGAATAATGTAGTTTGATCATATGGTTGAGCAGACCTACCTGAGCCAGACAGGCTGCCCAGAAGTCACTGGGTATCCTGTCTGGGGCTGGATGTCACTGCAAACCATATCTTTTTCAGAGGTGGGATTGGAATTAAACATTCCGTCCTTTCCATGTTTGAAGTTCTGAGCAGCAGAGCCCTCTGACAGCACATTCATGTTTATTCCATATATCTCCATTCCTTAGGGGCAAAGTCTCCAGAAGACTCAACTCCAGAACTGACCCAGAAGGGAAAAAAAAAATTTGTTTTACAGATTTCTCTGAGGTTTGTGTGTAGCTTTGGGGGAACTCGTTAAACTTGCCAGCAGATGCTCTCTGGTCTTGTCAGCACCATCCAGAAAGGCTTTGTGGTTTAGGCTTTGGATTGCAGTTTTCCACTAACACCCACATTATTTTAGGGTAAGGAATTGAAGAAGGTTTCAATGTTGAAGTTCTGTCCTGTCTTCTGTGCCCAAACTGCAGCTCTGGTGCTGCTGGGGACACTTGAGCACAGCCTTTGCCCAAAGCCAAGGTGACACACACAAAATGCTGCTTTTCTTCGGCAGAGGAAAACTTTTTTCAGCAGAAGAAAACTGCTTTTCTTCATCCTTCTTCAGGCAAACTTAGGTTTCAGGCAACTTTCTTCAGGCAGGCTCAGGTTTGCATTAATTTTCAGCAATGTTTAAGTTCAGATGACTGTAATTTACAACAGCAAAATCTTACTTCAGTGGACAGAAATAACTTCCCAAAATGCTGAGGAGTCTGTGTCACCTTCTGTTGGCAAATTATAGCAGGATGTACAATGGTCTGTGGGTTTTATTTATTTCTGCAGCTGGGGGGTTTTCCTGGGTGGAAAACCCTGAGTGTGGTGAAGGAATATAGTGAATTTATGTGAGGAGAGGGGCAGGAGGAATGGAGCCACAGCTGGGCAGAGCAGCCTGTGCTCAGCAGTTCTTGTGAATTCTGTGGGCTTGAAGGGCCTCTTCTGACCCATGGAGCCAACCTTTGTTCAGCTTTCAGTTCGTCTTGAAAATTACTCATTTTCCAAGGAATTTACTTGCCCTTTGGCTGTGTGCTTTAGCCAGGGGGGTTGACAGTGAGCTCAATAAAAGGGAGTTATTTTGGAGATGCCCTCCACCCCACCCCAGAGCAGCAAGCGTGGTTTGCCTTGGCATTCCACATCCCTGCTGCTTCCTGTTGGAATTTCTCTATTTGCTAGCTTCAGGCTTGCTGATTACCTTATTAATTCAATTTTTTTTAACCCTTCATTTTTTTCCTCTGAGAAGAACTGGTATAAACTTCTTCAGCATGTTCTTTCTTGGCTCTCCTGATCAAATGACTAAAGGCTGGAGTGGGAAGAATGCCTGGCCTTCAAGTCTGTGATCTGCTGATTCATAGATAAATATCCTATAAAATACATAGTTGAGCTGCTCTAAGTTTAGGGCTGAATATTCTTTCATTATCTGTTTGGGAAAGCAGCCACAGCTTGACTCAGACTTTCCAGTTCTGTATGTCTTGGTTGCACTATGATTAAGTTCATCAGCCTGACTTAAAGTGAAGTCCTGGTTATTCCTCCTGTGTGTTAAACTCATTTCTTACACTGTTTGGAGAGCCAGGTGAGCCAGCCTTGATACCTCCCTCAAATAGAAATATTTGTGATCCTGGAGCTTTTGAAATTCATCCTTGCATTGGCCCAATTAAATAAATAAGGCCTGGATTTAAAGTATTAAAAATAAATCTCCAAGACAGCTCGTGTTCATCAAATTATTTAGGAAAATGGGCAGAGGAAAGCCCAAAAGCTCTTTTTCCCCTCTTTTTTTCCCCTGCCCCCAAAAGGGAAGTTCAGAGAGGAACTGGTCTGTGTAAGTGCTTAGTTTTCTGTGGTGAAGAAAATAAATGTTTTTGTAGAATTTACACTTGTGGGGAAAGAGAGAAAAGAGAATAATGAAGATGAGTGCTGAACACAGTGGTTCATAGTCCCTGCTTGGTTTTCTGTGGAAAAAAAATTAATATGTAGCAAAATAAATTATGTACAGTCTGAGAAGCACTTGTTTTCTTTCTTGATCTTGTTAAAGCATTTCTTAACACAATGGCTTTTTTTCTCAAGTATTAGCATTAATTACTGAAAATGTTAATAGGTTTTGTGGATTGTACAAGTGGGAAGACTAGCAACAACCTGATATTTCAAAAGAAAATAATATTCCATCCTCTAGATTCAAAGATAATTCAGGAAAGTAATAAAAGCTTGTGAAATCATATAGAAGAAAGCTTTATGTCACTTCACTCCTTCATCAGATAGAAAGCAAATACCTCATCTCATTGGCCAAAACTGTGTGTGTTGGAAGTTAAATGACCCTGTAATTTTTTGTATTTTGCAAGTCCCTGATTTTCATACATTTCAGTGGTCTCTTCCCTCCCCTCCTGGAGCAGAAATCCTACACCCTGCAGGTCTCGGGGCATTCTGGCACTCAGGGCTGCTCCTTCCTGCAGTCAGCATGCAGCAACCATCACTCTGTAAATCACACACTGCAGGGCTTCATTAAAAATTTGGAGAACCATCTTATGACTGGGCTGATGATCTCATTTTAGCCATACATGGTACTTATTAAATAAATACCTTTGAAGCATAGGAAACCGTCTGGGAACCGACTTGTGTTTCTTCCTCTGCTCTGTTATCTTAATTTGATTGGTAGGACAGAAGTCCTGAAAATACTTTCTAAGGGAAATATACATTGGAAATAAAGCAGTGCTATTCTTAGCTCTCTTTGCAAACTTCCTACTTATTTTCTTTTTTTTTTTCCTTTTGTGCCTTTGCTGTTCTTCAGGTGCTTTAACTTTGTATTTACCCTGATTTCCCCCGAGGGGAGGATTGGGTGAAGTCCTGAGCACGTTTCAGACCTGACTCCAAGGCAACAGGAGGTTTTCCAAGAACTAATTCTGGCTGTTTCTATGAGAATCCTTGTCAGCACATTTTTTTGCTGTAATGAAATGGTGAATAAACCTGAGTATTTTTGGTAGCAGTGGTACACCACACCTTTATGGAGGCTGTCCTTTGGGGATGTGTGTGCTTGGAGACTGGGGAACTGTGCATCTTTTGCATGTTTGTGATTTATGAGGAAGGGTTTATGTGGAAGCTCTTGGGAGTGATTTCTTGCTATGTCACCAGAAAAAATCCTCAGCCTCTCTCTCACCTTCTGTGGTTAATAACTGGCTAGCTGGAGCTCAGAGCTGTGACTGAGGGCATCATCTCCTCTGATTTGGGCTCCTCTGGAGGCAGCCAAAGGAAAGATCCTAACACTGGCTGGGAGGAATGTCCCAATGTGACAAGGGACTGTCACCCACTCTGTGTGTGTCCTGGCAGAGCACTGGGGCTCCCCACAGATGGAGTTCCCCCATCATGATCTCTCAGTGCTGTACCACCTTGGCAGTGAAAATGCCCCTTCTGAGCATCCCAAAAAATTGTTTTGGCTGTTGCTCCTTAACTCAAACCCTCCCAATTTAGATTGTGTCACTCTTTGCTTGCAGCATGCAATGAGCTCTTAATTGCCAGGCCTTGTAGAAGACTCCTGTGTTAGGATGGTCAGTAAATGCTTTTCAAGAGGATGGAGCTGCTCATCTGAGCCTTAATTTTCACATATTGCTGTTGTTACCTCTGCAAAGCCAACCTCTGTGTTTGACAGAGGGAGCAGCAGCTGGAAAACTCCTGATGAAGAGAAGGAGGAACCAACCAGCCAGCATTTATCCCAGCATTTCTGCACATTGTGCTCTGGACTTCCCAAATTGGATTGAACGTTTTGATTGAAAAGATTGTCAGCACTATGCAAATGAGAGGGAGAAGTGAAAGTGCATCTCGTGCAAGTAATTCCTATGTAGATAATTTGCCATAAAAATTTATATTGCAGTCCTTAAAACCTTCAGAGATTTATTCTGTCTAGGGAAAGGTGATTTATATGGTATTAAAACACTTTTTATGTTCCAGTCCTTTAGATTTAATGTTTATTGCCTATAAAAATGAAATCTTCCTGTGGATATTTAAAAGTTTTGGTACTGTGTGAAATATATATTCAGCTTAGAATCTGAAATGCTTTAGAGATGCAGTAAATAAGTGATGGAGTGTTACCTCAGGTTCACCAGGCTCAGCAGTCCAGCCTTACTCCAGGGCTGAATCCATTATGTAGGTGCCATTCTGCTTACCTTAGACATATGGTAAAGCAGAGCATGTAATGACAGAAGTAATGTGTAATTTTGTCATTCTGTTTTGGCTGACTATTTAAGGCGCTTTGTATATTTGGGTTTTTTTTGACTGATGTGTGTAGTCAGTATTAAAATGCAGCAGTAGCTTTATTCCTCACCCACAAAGGGCTGGATGAAAGCACAAGATTAGGGCACACTGCAGGAGTGTCAGAAGGAGGAAAGGCATTTTGCATCATTTCTCTAAATATCCTCTAGTTGTGGTGACAGGGAAGCAGGGCAGGGCTGCTGCAGTCCCTGTGGATAGATGGGCAAGGTGGAGTCTATTTCTCATCTAATTGTTGGTGATTTTTGCTATCCCTGGTGCTGTTTGGGCAGAGATACAGAAGGAACTGTACTGCTTTGAAAGCACAATTCCTACCCTCACCATGAATCTCTCTCCCCTTCTATCATGGACAATTTTTTAGAGCAGACTCTATCTGTCTGGAAATGTAAAAGCACAAAGCATGAAGGATGGAGCAGCAGATCAAGTGAGGCTCTACACAGAAATAGGAAAGTGTGTGTAGGTGGTTGTTTTGCCTTGTAGCTTGTGGAATGGTGGTGCCCTGAAGAAGGAACTGAGCTAACACACTTTGCTTCTTCCCAAACACTTCCCAGCCTTTCAGGGTCCATCCCACAGCAAACCTGTGCCAGTTCAGCCCAAAGGAGTGTCCTGCTGGGTGCTGAGGGAGATCGAGGAAAGGCTGGCAAGTCCTTTGGGGATTTTTCTCTGCAGGTGGATCACTGAAGCACAAAGACCAAAGATTGATTTCCAGCCACCTAACTCACCCACCCCGAGACGCTGCGTGGAGCTGCTTCATCCGCAGGGCTCCATCAACCAGCAGCCACACAGCCCTTCCCAAATGGCTGTTTCCTAGCAGGAATCTGGCATTCCTGTGGCTGCCTGGCCAGATTCCCCAGGAGCCCCAAGCCCTGGTCCCCGGCGTTCTCACACCTCTGCCTGCTGCAGTGTGGGAAGAGATGCGATGCAACGGGGATGTCGCAACGCCGGGCAGCCGAGGGGATGGCAGCAGTTCAAGAGGAGCTCTGCTGAAACTCCCCAGGGCTGGAGCTGTCTGTGCCCTGGCACGTGAGAGCCAAGGGAGCGTTGGAGGAGCAGTCCAAGTCAGGGATGTAAATGCAGCAGCACTTGATGCTGCATGTTGGGCAAAGGTGTTTTGGTTGGTGTACACAGGCTAAGGCAAGCAGGTGTCCTCAGGTCTGAGAATGAGAATGAGGTCCTCAGCTCTCAGAATGGGACAGACAGCAAAATGTACCGAAGAACTGTCAGAATAAAACCTTTGTATAAAAAATACACAGACAGCCAACCTCCCAGCAAAACCTAACACACCCGTCCCATTCATTTTTATTCCGGTCTGCAGAAGAACTTTGGAAAGGCAGGATCATATTCTAAATGTCTTTTTCCTCAGTGTTGTGAAAGAAGTGCTTACAGAGTTGAGAAATATGATTTAGCTAAACTTAAGTGAAAAACAATAGTTAAAAAAGTACTCAGGCATTAGCTGGTGGTTGCTGGGCTTGGTTCCCTCACTGTCCAGGTTTCCATCTCTAATGTGAGGTCACTGCTGCATTCCCGGCTTTCTGCTCCCCTGGTTCTGTGGATGCAGAGAATTTTCTGCAAGGTGTTCTCAGTGATCTGCCTTGGATGCCTGTCCATAATGCAAAAATTACCCTCTTATACTTTTTGTATACTGAAATCTGAAAAGCCTAAGTTTTAGGCTCTCTGCTGTTGGAGCAGATGTCTACAGATGTCTTTGTGTAGAAAAAAATTGTTGTTTTATTTAGATTATCCTTTGTACTTATCACCCAGATACACTGCCAGAACCCAGCTCTGGTGGTCTGATAATTCCATGGTTTTGTGGAGTTTCATATTTGTTCACTTGCTGCTTCTGCAATAACCTTAGTAGCTACATGTACACCCAGAAATGAGTTTTCTTTTAAATACATATATATTCTTTAGCTACATCTTTTTTTCTTCTTTTCCTAATCATGAAAGATCTACGCTGAGCAAGAAAGAAAATCAGTTTCAAAGTGAAACCTCTATTGTTTGATATAATGCGTAGCATGTTGTGTCATCTCAAAAAAGGCATTTTTGGATCAGTTTCATCTTGTCAGGCCTGGGGCTTTGTTAGTGTTCCGTCGGATTTCTCAGCAGAAGTGTTTGCTGGCATTTGGGTGAGGGTGTCCAACCTCTTGTCTGCATGTATGAAAGCTAAAATTTGGCTTCTCTTCAAGAGTGTCTAGATAAAGGATGGAGATCCTAGAGGCAGTGAAGCTGAGAGAGTGGCTCCGAGGTAATGCAGCTATTTATTTGTGGTTTGCTGGAAAAGCACATGGGGGATGGAGGATGGAGCTGTTCACTAAAAACCTGCAGTTTGCTGCTCTAGGTCACAAAATCCAGTGCTGGTTTGGGGTCAAAAATTGGTGATTCTGATTACATACATAATACAGATAGAAAATTATTCATAAGGACTTAGATAATCCTAGAATCATAGAGCAGTTGTGTTGGAAAGGACCTTGGAGATCATCTCTTTGGTTTCAGCCACAGCAAAAGAGAGGAGAGGTTATTTCCATTCCATCAGAAAGTGGTGCTCTTTATTTCATTTATCATGCAGGAGAGATATGTGTGTATTTATATATATATGGACTGAAAATCACTATATGACTGAGTGCCTGGCAAAGACACAAATATAAATGATTTCTTGGTAATGAGGCCACTTGTGTCCCTGGTACATCATCTACCTCCCCAAATTGTCGGGAAGCAAAAATTACTGTATTGTAGATAACTGTATTTGTAGTTTCTTTCTGAGCACGGGGAGGGGAATGAAGTAATCTGTTCCATCAGCTTGTAAAACTGAGCTAATTAACAGACAATCAGCACTGATTGAGACAGCTGCATTCTTTACTGCGGGATTGTAAACACAGAGGCTTCACAGAATTGGTTTTACTGCCCTAAAGTGCAAGAAATTGAAATTGTATTTGATAGCCAAAATTAAGGACTTTTTAGTGCCAGTGTATCATAGCGAGGTTGACAGTGCCACTGCAGCTAAATCTGTTGTTTGCATTCCAGGGTGATTTGTTACAGTGAATCGTGGAGGAATTCTGTAAATTATCACCAAAGTTGGGGGGGTTTTTTTGGTTTAAAAAGTGTTTTAGCTGTCCTGTCTGCCTTAGCTGTGATCATGGAGAAAACAGATATTGACTGTCCATGGCTTGGTGCTCATCCTGGGAGGGATGTACTGCTTGGAAATGCCAGATTTGCAGTGTTTAAAAACTATTTTATGAATGCCTTTCTTCATACATCACTCCTGGAAGGCCTTTAAATAATTCCTGATGTACAGTTTGGGGTATGCTATTAGAAATGTTGGTTTAAAAACAGTCAGTCCCTGTTAAAAATACAGAAAATAGTCTTTGTGGCTCTGAACCAGCACCATTATTAGCATGAAGCATGTTAGTTTTTGTTAAATGCAGTTCTGGCTGCTGTCAGCTCCAATCCCAGCCTCCTTGTGACTGTACATCAGCTAATTTTACTTCATGAGTCAATTCTGCTATTTTCCTTTTCATGTCACAGAAAATGAGCTTAACTAAGTACTGCAATATGTTGTTGGGAAACACCTAGAAAAGGCATTCTGCATTCCACCTCCTCTGCCTCTTGATTTCAGTGCAGTGTGAAGGGTGGTTGGGATTTATTTATGCTGGACTGTAAGCATCCAGATTAAACACCAAAACATGTAAAAAAAATCTCTGAAAGCCTTCAAAATCTGGTTTTGTCTTCAACTGTCCAAAATATGTCATGTTTGCTATTGGCATTAAACACCAGATATATATTTCTCATTGTGTGTTGTCATGCCAAACTGAGTCACTGTTTGGGATTTAGATCAGAAAGGATACTCAAATGCCTAAATGGGACTTTTTCGTAGTAGGAAAAGCCTAAATAAAGAAATTGTTGCTTTCTTGTTTCCTATTTATATCTATAATTTTTTAGAAAACTTCCACCAATTGCATTCACAGGCAACTTCTCAAAAAAAAAAAAAAAAAAAGCTGTATTTTTTCCCATCATGGGAAACTGCCTAAACCTTACAGCAATGCCCAGAAAGTCAACAAACTCAGAGCAAGGGAGGAAACATGTTAGTCAGGAGTCAAGGACCGTTCCCTGGAAACCCTCTGCCAAATACTCTTCCTGCTCCAATTGTTTATCAAACAGCAATTTCATTTGCCAGTAATTTTCTTCTGATCTCCTTTTTGTTGCTACTGATTTTTTAGCACAAGTTCCCCATCCAGCTTCCTCCATTCCCCTGCTCTGGGGAGCTGGGAGCAAAGGCCACCAGTGAAGGGAAAAAATCAGAATTTAAATGCTTCCCTGCATCAGCAGCAAAAAGGGGAGTGAAATTGGGTCTGCCAGAAAGAGCCACTGGGCAGCATTTTCATTATGTATTTTATAGGTTTTCCCTAGTGCACATGCCTGTGGTTAAGGATTTGAAACTTATAACAACAAAAAATTCCAAGTTATGCCTAGCCCCATCTTTCCAAACCATATTTGTCATGGTAGGATAGTTTATTCATCCATTATCCCATTTCTGCAATGGGCAAAAACATGAGAAGGGAGCAAAACATGAGGTGATTAGTTCAAGTCCATGGTAATTTTTTCCCATCCCTTAAGGAATTACTTTGTTGAAATGTGGTTTTAAGAGTATTTTTAGGTTGCTTTTTCAGTGTGTATTTATACTTTTGTTGGTAAATATTTTATATCCCAATGTTAGGAAGCAGCTGAAGGAGTTTTGAGATTGGAAATCGCATTTGGAGACTGAAGGATTATTGAGTGGCGGCTGGCATGGGCTCAAGGTGGACATGAGTCTGTCTGTGATGGTTAACCTTGTCAAGAAAAAATAAAAATACAATTAATTACACATTTCATCAAAGAAAAATAGCGAATTTTTGTTCTAGAAGACAGTGCAGTTAGGAGTTGGGTGAAGCTGACCAAAAGCTGAGCAACGAAATCATTTTCACTTAGAATAAAAACAAAAAAGCTTGAGTTTATTTTTTTTTCCCAAACAGCAAGTTCCCAGAACTCACACTGCAACAAGCCTGGTGTGTATATATATTATTGATTTATTGGTGGCAACCTGTACAGCAAGTTATAAATCCTGCTCTGTGTTCAGGACGTGTCTCGCTTACAGCCTGGTCATGCTTCATTTAGCAGCACAGCTTAGGCTGGAGAGGGGAGTAACTCAATCCTTTAAATGCTGGAACAGAGCTTAAAGAGGTGAACTTGCTGCTATTTAAACCACTCTTTTAAGACTACGTTTTACTTTGATGTGTGGTCAAAAGAATTATTTAATGTAGGTTGTGAATCTGATCTTCCTTGGAAGGGAGACATCAGCTGGAGGTGTGTTATTGCAGAATGGCAGATAATCCACCTGAGCACAGGGCTGCTGCAGTTGGGCTTCAGACTAATGACAAGAGCAGTGCATTCAGCAGTTTGTAGTTATTCAGCAGTTAATTGCCTTTGATTTTGGGTGTTTTTCCAATTTAAGGGCCAAAACTCTTTTTTAAATTGTCTACCAAAAACGTGGTTTGTGGCTCATGGGTGTTGTGCATCTCCTGGCTGGAAGCTCCTGGTCTGCTGGGATCAGGAATGTGGTTTAGCTGTTGGTTTGTCCTTCTCCATCCCCTGTCCCCCATATGTGGGGAGGGCTGAGGAGGGGACAGGGGACATTCCTCCTGCCCTGAGCAGCTGGGGATGGGAAGGACAGCCCAGCCCTGGTGGGATGATCATGCCATGATCTCCTTGGTGTGGTTTTCATGTTCTCTGGGGTCACTTCACCCATGGGTAAGTGGCTGCTGTGGTGTGGTCAGAGCTTTGGGCAGTCTGGCCTTGTGCTCTGCTCAGCTTTTGATCAACCAGCAAGAGAGGAGGTCCAGCAGATGGACTTTACACTGGGTCTTGCAGCAGTGGTTTCCTTTGGTTTCCCATAATTTATTTTATTTGGCAGAAGAAGATGCAGTTTGAATCCCCACTGTCCTGTCACTGCCCTGGAAGTCACAAATACTAAGCTGAGACATTTTTTTTGTTTCTTTCACGGTGATTAACCAGCGTGTTTGTGATGAACTGAATTTTATCTGTGGCAAGGCAGCACAGAGCAGGAGATCTCAGGGTTGTATTGTGATTTTATTCCATGGCCAGTGGGTGAGCAGATTGCTCCAAGCCAGAGCAGCACTCACTGCTTCCCACTGTCCCCTTGCTATCCATCCAAAATCCTACCTTCTGGGAAGCCTCCCTGCAGCAACACTTCAATTAACTCATTACTTTTGGGCTTTTTCTGTTGTAGCTATCGAAGCAACCGGTTTGAACTTTAATTTCAAGTGGAAGAGTGTGAAAAGGATGGTGTGGGAAGTGGGGGAAGCTGCAGGCAGGGATGGGAGCCACAGCCTGCTACTCTGGGTGTGCTGTGCTTGCAAAACGAAGGCAAACACTCACTTTTTAGGGAATTTATGGCCTTTCAGAGTGTGATGAACTGCGATGCAGAATCAAGAGGGTGTTAAGGAGCTGGTGGAGTGGGTTTGCTGACAGTTCCTCTGGCAGTGTGTAGCTCAGGCTGCGGGGCTTGGGGTGAGGTAATGGAAGTTGGTGGTTTGAGTGTGGAGCTGCTGTGGGAGAGCAGCTTGGAGAGGGCTGGGAGAGGAGCAGGCTGGAGGTGCAGGGAGTGCTGCTGGGGGCTGGGAAAATCCACCCTCCAGCTGGATTTTAACTCTCCCAGTGCTCAAGGTGAATGGTGCTGCTGCAGGGATGAGCTGGTAGACCTGGTGGGAACAAAGGGACAAGTGACAGTCTGAGGAACATGAGGAGAGAAGCTTTGGGGTGAAGATTGAGGGTGCTGTGAGTGAAGGCTGAGCCTCATTTCTAGAGAGAAGTCAGAGCACATCACCCACATGGTGTCACTGTCACCTGCCCCAGGTGTGCTGTGACCACTGTGACACAGCCCAGGTGCTGCTCCTTGGGCCTGGGACTTGGGCAGTCCTTCTGCACTTCAGTCTGGGGAGGATGGAAAGAGAGGACATAATGCTGGAAGAAGAAAAACTACCTTTTGAAACAAATAGGCAATGTTTCATTATTTTCTAGTCAGAGAAAAAGCTTGTTCAATACAGACTTTTGGCATTAAGGTCTTTATAGCTCTGGACAGTCCCCAGTTCCTTGTGTTTTCTGAAAAGCTTTGAATTCAAGGTGTAGAAGAAAAGACAGGAATAACCATCTTGGCTCTGCCACTGCCAGGCTATTCCCCTCACAGTGCATTTGTTGCTGGTGTCGATATTTTTGGTTTTGATTTTGATATTTTGATTTACTAAATCAATATTTTGATTTACTTTTGAAAAGCCAGTGCTACCTTTCCCCTCCTTGCAAGATGCATTGATAGGCTTTGCCTACACTCGTGGCACTGTCTGGTGGTGTTGTGAGCAGACAAAGCCACAACAGCCTTTCATTTACATTTTACTTGGGGTTTTTTTAGTTGCCTGCTGATTAAGATAATTTTATTGATGGCACCTCTGTTCTGTGCTCTCTTTGTTCTCTGCAGTGCCCACCACACTCATTGATTCCCTGTCCCAAAAGCATTGCATAGAGCCCCAAATTTGTCCCAGTTAAAGCTTGTTTAAAAACTTACTTGGAGTCAAATTACTTCAGTATGCGGAAATAAAATGTGTTTATTGAAATTTTCTAACTAATTCTGCATGTGAAAGGTGCTGGAATCAGTTTCCCAAGTGGCAAAATGCTTAAGAAATGTGTTTTAATGCTTGTGGAGTTTTTTGTTGGTTTTTTTTCTCTGTGAGTGTAAATTAGAGGTGTTCTGGTCTTTGTTAGTTGTTTAGGAGTCACTGTTGAATTTTAAGATGGGATGGTGGTTCCTGAGATGTTGTGCTGAACTCTCTGGTCTTTCCTTTTGCTTGTGATAGAAAGTGGCTTTACAGCGAGGCTGAGAATTCTGACAAAGTTTTACCTTTCTAAGCACTTTCAGCTTAGGACTGGGGCTGGCCTTTTACAGACAAAACAAACATTAATAAAAATTCCCAGTGTCAGCTCTGTGGTTTCTCCCCCAGTCATAATCTAGAGCTTTATCAGGTGAACAAGCCTCTGTTTTTCCAGAGGAACTCACCAAGCTGGCAAAGCCGTTTATAATTTCTGAAATATTCCTGAAATACTTATGTAATCAGTAATTGGCTTCTGGGCAGGTGAAAAGGATGGGGATTTGAGATTGAAGGGTGGGCTGCCTCATGGATCAGTTAGGGAAATGTAAAATTTCCCCAAGACAAGTAGGCTGTGAGTGTGTGGAGTTGTGCCAGACGCTTCTACACTGGTGTCATCCTGGCACTGGGAAATTCTCCTTTAATAGGAAATTAAAAATTGCAAAAAGTGACATTGAGAGCTTTGATAGATCTGACAAATGCAATCCTGGGAGAGGATGAAAACAGAAATGAGACTTCTGAAAACTCCTTTCAGTAGCAGATTATCAGTAGACTGGGGAACTGATTGAACTGGTGATAAAGGGAAATACCTTAAATACACAGAAACAGGATTTCGAGGGAAGTGGTTAATGCTACATTTACTGGTAGAAAATTCCTGATCTACATGAAGTTGTGGTTTGTGTCTGTCCCTGTAACAAGTAAAATGAAGCTTATGGTGAATCACAGAATCACAAAGGTTGGAAAAGAGCTCTGAGATCATCAGTCCAACCTGGGCCTGATCCACCTTGTCAACCAGAGCAGAGCCCTGAGTGCCACATCCAGCTGTACTTTAATTCTTCCAGGGATGGGGAGTCCACCATTCCAATCCCTGACCACCTTTCCCATGAAGAAATCCTTCCTGATGTCCTGGTAATCTCTGCAGCCATGCTTCAGGCTTTCAAAGGCACAGCCAAGGCTTTGCATCCATGGCTAGAAGTCTAGCAGGAAATAACCAGTTTGTCCTAAAGCTGTGATATGTGTTCTTGCTCCAGTGTAGGAGCTTTGGGGTAAATGCAGCAGAGATTAAACATTTGAATATGGGAGAATAACAGAAGTTTGGGGTACACTGACATCACAGTGCTTAAGGATGGTTTTTGCAGGTTTTTTTAACTTCTTCCATGAGAGCCATGGGAATGCTGGTTTGAAGCAGAGACTGAGGACTAGTTATGGTTGTTGGAGCCCTTTGGGGGGAATTGGGATGCTGCAGTGTGGTTGTTTCTTTGGCTGTGAAATGCCCACGGCAGGGCAGTTCTAACCAATAGCTATTAAAAGTAGGTGAGGCAACAGAGACTTCAAAAATATCCAAGAAAGCCCAATTTTTTTTCTGGTATCTTTTTCCAAAGTGAGTAATTTTTCGGCCTCAACTTCAAGAGCATCCAGCTCTTGAGCAGCAGCAGCTCCCAGAGCTCAGGCATGGAAGGGCTGACTTGAATCTTCTCCTTATGGAAAGGGAAGGGACTTGTTGTGCAGAGCTGGTCAGTGGTGCAGACCTGCTGCTGGGTGATTATCAAGGAATGCATCTGGTAGGCAAAGAGATGTCAGCCCTAAAGGAAAACAACCTGCAGTGAGCCTGCAGTTTCATAATGACTTGGGGTCAGCCTAATTGCAGGCTGGTGCCAGAAAGGGGGATTCCACAGCCCACTTTCCCACCTCCCTGTGTGATGGTGCAACTCCTGTGGGCACAGATGGGTGCTGAACAGGGAGCTGATCCAATGCAGCAGCAATCAGGAGGGAAGAAAGGATATTTTTGGGGGATATTTTTAGCAGGCTCTGTGCTCTGGTGGATGCCATGCAGCCATGGGGTGACAGAGGCAGGAGGAGCAGGGAGTCTAACAGAGTTGGGAAGTACCTGAGTTAAAAGAACACAAATCACTTCAAGGTGATTGTTGTTACCATGGATTGACCCTCCTAGTTTTAGATTTTTTACATTTCTATACTGCCTGAAAGCAAGCTTTTAATGTTTGTTTTCTGGGGACTGCTTCTAATGACTCCCACACTTGAGAGCATAAGACTTTCTTGTCTCCTCTCCTCCCACTGCCTCCCTCCCACCCCCAGTAAATTTGTTGCAATTGGTCAAAGTAGAAACCCTGGAGAGTTCTTCAGTTATCTCAGAACTGTGCCTGCCCTAAATCGATGGCACTTTGGGGCAGGGGAGGGATCAAGGCCTTGCTTGTTCTCTCTCAAGATGTGCTCCGAGCTGTGACTCCCTTTCTGCAGGGCTGATTGAATGGTGGCTATTTGGGGCCAGAAAGTTCATTAGCCACTGGTGGAATCAGTGGAACTAAAGCCTTTGAATCCTTTCCACAGCCAGGTCACTGCTGCAGCACCTCTGAGCCCTGGGTTTTGTTTGCTTTTCATTGGAGCCTTTTTGAGTTCAAAGGTGTGGAGATGATACTGATTTGTGGGCTCCTGGTTTTGACTCTCCAGCACACTTCTCTCTGTACAGAATTACATCTCTTTGCTTTTTACCTACTTAGAGAGTGATTGTAAGGCTTGGGGAGGTGTTTACCTCTGAGCAACACAGTGTTCAGGTTTGAAATAGTGAAGTTACTACTGTTTGCTCCTTAAAATGTACTGTCTTGCATTAATAATGCATTGGCCACATTGAATTTTTTTAAAAAATTAGGCTATCTCGTGAGATTCAATCACAAAAGTATGAAAAATCTGCCATTAGTTGTGGGTTGTAACACTGTATCTATTATTAGGTTTAAATAAATAAAACTTGCATTGTCCACGGTTCAAATCAAGGCAGGAAGAGAAGATTAGCAATTTTCCAAACAGTTTTGATTTGGGCCTTATTAACTGAGCCATGGCTTGAATGACTCTTCTCTTCACTGTAGCAAAAAATACAAAATTTTATTTATTTTTTAATCAGTTCTTTCTTGCCTCTAAGCTTGGCAGCACAGGTCTGTAGAAGTCTTGCTTTTCCATTGGTTCCTTGTGGGAAACCAAAGCTCTTGGTTCTTTGCTCAGCTAAAATTCCCTCTTACTTCATGATTTGTGTTTTCTTTGCTTGGCTCTAAATGTGTGCTTCCTTTTTAAATATAGTTTTCCAAGTTTCTGGCCGTACCAGATTGTTTATATTTTTTAAAAGCCTTCTGCTTAGCCGTTATATTGCTCTTTATAGTTCTGCTTAACCACATTGGTTTCTGTTGCTCTTTTTTCTTGCATAAACTTAGCTGGGATGAATTTCAAATGTGGTTTATCCAACTGTTAAGTATTTCCCACTTTTCTGCAATAGATTTCACATATGTTACAGAATTCCAAACCAAGATCTGGTGGACATATTGCCCTGTTTCTTTACTCAAAGTCAGATATAGAAGGATTTTTAAGCATTTCAGTGACAATATTTAGGTCACTGGCTCCAGCATGCTGCTTGGCTTCCAATCCATTTGTCATATTGAGGTGGTTTCCAAGGATTGGGATAACTATGGTCCATATATTTATTTAAAAAAAAAAAAATCTTAAATTAATGGTAATAAACCCAAAGAGGGGGAAAAGTGTTGGTCCTCTTGAGTTGGGAGCTGCAGAAGGCATTTTATTGTCCCTGCAGAGGTCAAACTGTGGAGTTACATAAGACACATGTCCATCCATCCAGCATTTATCCATACAAAAATGTCTCTAAATTTAAGAATTGGTCTTTTTCAGAGTATTTAGACAACTGTATGTGTATCTATTATCAAGTTAACAACTTGAACACCTATTTGGGATGTGATATTAGACATGACAGGAGCTCCCAGGCTTGTGCTTTTGGTCCCTTACAGGTGCTTGAGCTATGACCAAATTCCAGAGGCATGGTTGGTTTTCTGGTGGAGAATATTGGGAGTTTTGCAGGCAGGTTGGAGACACATTGTAGTCTTGCTCTAGCATGTTGTTCTCTCTTTTCATGAACTTTCCTCATAGCCAGGCTTTTGTTTTGTTCTCACTCTTCATGAACTTCTTTCTCATAGCCAGGCTTGTCTCTTTTTGAATTCATAAGGGGGAAACATTGCCAAATCCCTTTTATGAGTTCTCAGTTCTCTCAGTGACCTGGGGAATGATGTGTGCAGCTGAATTGGAGGGGTTTGCCTTTATTTTTTCACATTACATGGAAATACTGCAGCAGAGGCTCATACTGACACAGCAAATTGAGTACTGCTGGTTTCTGCACTGATAAGTGACCCATTCAGTCCATTATGGTGACATTTGAGCACAGAACTGAGTGCAGGAACTGGGGTGGGGATAACACACTTGCAGGAGATGGGAAACTTCAGCTGCTTCAGCTGAGTACAAACTGCTGGGAGATACTCTGAAATTCATTGTGGGCTTTAAAAAACCCCATGTTTTGGGGAGGAAATGAAAATACCTGCTAATAATCCTGGAGGAACAGATTCCAATAATAGGAAAGGATTATTTTGTATTTAAAAAAGGGAAGACTTCAATGGAAAAGAGCACTGCAGTGGCAGTATGGAATTCTATACAGCATGGCATAGGAAATTGAGAGTGGCTGAAGCATAACCAGTCTGTGCTCAAGTATATGGTTAACCAATATTTGAATTAATAATTTTTTTTTAATGGGATCACTCAAAAAGGGGAAAATCAGTATCTTTAAAAAGCAGACAGGTGAAAATAAACCTGGTTTGGATATGTCCAATATCTGTAATCTTCACTGGATTGGGGAATTTATTAGGACACTGCATTGTGTCCTAATAATGCTGGCATGGAGCCATGAATGCTTTTGAGGAAAATGGTGATGTTTGGGTTGCAAGATGGGAATCCAAAAGGTTGCAGAGCTTCATTTGCTGATATTCAGTGAAAACCTGATGCTTCATTCTGTGCTGCCCATCCATCTCAATATTCCCAATAACACAATGTATCTACAAGGGATTTTTTTTGTATTTCATTTCTATGACAAACAGATCTCTGACTCTTTATTTCTTTTTCTCTTTTTTTTTCTTTATGTTTCTTTTTCCTGACAGAGAGAGCTCGATACCACAGCAACAATATTGGCGAACCGGCAAGATGAAAGTGAGCAGTCCAGGAAAAAACTTATTGAGCAAAGTCGTGAGTTCAAGAAAAACACTCCAGAGGTAAGGAGAAAAGTCCCTTGCTAAGATGGTCTTAGGCATGTGGAAGTGATGATTCCTTCTTAATGGTTTATTTCTGTAATTTTTGGGTATTTTCTGCAATTTTTGGTCCTTATTGAAACCTGCTTATCTCTGATGTTTTTCTCATCAGGCAGCTTTTGCATTCTGTAAATTTTGAAATATGGATTGATGTTTTCAGAGGAAGCATCAACACTGGCCTTCAAACTGGCTCTAAATTATATAATAACGTAAAACCTGGAGAATTGCAAAAAAAAATCCTTTGCCAATCCAAACTCTGCGAGCACTTGGATGTAGAAAGTGACATTTTGCTGCCTAAATAAATCTATATCAAGGGCATAACTTCCAAGATGCTCATTTTTCCATCAAAAATCAAATCAAGTTTCACTGTTGATTTCACTGGGAACACAACAAGGTCAGGGCTGAGCCCAACTCTCCTGGGAGGATGAGCAGAGAGCAGGTGTGGCTAAAACCTGCAGGGACCAGTGGGAAAACTGGGGAAAATGAATATTTAGTGTGAGAAGCAGTGTTTAGTGTCTCCATGTGCAGTGTGTGTGTGCAGCTCCCTCAAACCCACAGATAATCTCACTCTGCAGCCTCCTGAAAGCAGAGCAATGCTCAGGGCTGGCTGCCTGCTCTGTTTGTTTTGTGCTTTTGGGTATTTTTTTCCCTGCTGATTGCCAGCAATCTGTTCCTCCAGGAATGTTGTGGTGTTTCAAAGCCAGTTCCAGAGAACTGATCCACCACTATCAATTCCTTCCAAGCCTCTTCCTGGCAGGGAAGCGGCAAGCAGCTCTCCTAACCTTTTTTTTTGCTGCTTTTCTGTTCTGCTTCTTGTGGGTGCAGAGGGAGGAATGCTGACCCAGAGAGGGAAAAGGGGATGTGGGAGGAGGAGGGATTTGTGGGGAAGAGGCAGTGTGGTTTACCTGGTGCCCTGAGGAGGCTTGGTGGGGCAGAAATTAATTCTTTTAGAAGAAAGCAGAATTTGAGGACTGCAGGATTGAAGGAACAGGAATTTTTAAAAGGAGTAAGGGAATTTGAAGAGTGGAGTTCAGGAGCTGAGAGAGGTGAGTTGATTCCTTTTGCAAGCTGTTGGGAAGAGAAGGAGGAAGGAGAGAAGTGAAAGAGTGTGGAATTGTACAGAATCCAGAAAATACATGGAATTCTGGGGCCACTTTTTCAATTGTTTGCTACAAGCTGAAGTTCATACTACAAACCCCAACTTGTTTCCTGCTGCCTTCCTTTTCTTCCTACAAGGAAAATGAGCAGTTCTTCAGGATGTGGCTATAGCTGCCAGCTCCCATCTGATGGCTTGGTACAGACAGATCTCAGGAGGATTTCTTTAAGGCAGTTTTATTTTTGTGGAGCAAAAGGGGAGCAACAAACAAAAAACCCCAATGACACCACACTTTCTAAGTTCCTTGTGAGAGCACCTTGGTAACTCAGTGGGAGAGGAGTGTACAGAGGCAAATATATCCTCCTGTAGTTACTTTAGGAGATAAAGTGGGAAATTATATGCAATTAGTCCTTTCCAGTAAGGAGGATTCAGAAGTGAAATCATTTAATGGAAGGGTTTTTAATATTATTTTACAAAATATGGTTTTGCAGCCTCTGTTCTCTTCCAAAATATATGAAAGGAGTTTTATTAATTCAGGGCCAACATTCTGAACAACATTCTGAACATCCCCAGTGTTTGAGGAAATAGGGATCTTTGTTAGATTCTACATCCTCATCCTTTGTCCTGAGACCTCTATGAAACCACATTCCTTTATCAGCCTGTATGGATCTTTTAGGTTTTCTTCCTTTGTCTGTTTTCTCTGCTGTGGTGCTCTTCTGCAGCTTGCTTTCTAAAGAGCAACTTCTACTCTCCCTGACAGAGCTAAAAATGAAAATGGGATCAGAGAATTAGAAGGAAGTATCTGAACTGTAGGAATAGGCAGCTGTAGCCAACCTGAGATGTAGTCTTTGCCTCCAGGGCCATGGAGGGAGGTCAGATGTGGAATTTGGGGTGGTAGATGTCCAGCTATCCCTGCTGGAAAACTGCACTGGATCTCCTCCTCACACACAGCTTAAAGCTTGGGCAGTGTGTGTTCACCTTTAGTTGTTTTTTGCACTCCCAAAAAGCAGGGAGGGCTGGGAACATTGCTCAAAACTTGGGCAGATTCTGAGAATCAAAAATTCTCAGGTGGGAATCAGAAGGCAGGATGAGAAGGTGCAGCTCGGTCTGGAAACCTCCCCAGGATGAGAAACATCCTTGAGGTGGACAGGGAGCCACTGGCATTTCCAAAGTGATACATTTATGTTCCTAAAACATCCACCATGCTCTTTTTCATAACAAAAGAGTTCTGTGGTAGAAAACCAGCCTGCATGCAGAATGTTCTTCACACAGATAAATAACCCAGTGTCCAGCTCAAGTGAAATTTCCACAATGAAGTAACAACTTTCTTGGCATTTAAAAAAAGAAACAAACCCACAAAGATGGAATTGTTAAGTGTAACAATATGTTTCTTCAGAAAGAATTCTGCTTTCCATTTTCTGTTTCCCCCTGCCTGCATCCCTGTTGGTTTAGGCTGTGCCAGCAGCTCCTTTCCCTTGCCATTGCCAATCCCACCATAAATCAGGAGACAAATGTTGATTGCCTTGACTTTCCCATTCACTGCTGCCTCTAGACTTTCCAGAATATCTGCTTGAAAGTTATCTCCTGTGCAGCAGAAAAGGATTCAAAAAAAAGTTACTAATGAAGTTCAGGATACTTCTGTTTCTTTTTCCTTTAAAAACGGTGACAGATCTATCTGGGTCATTTCTGCCTTCCTTGCAAATTATCAAATTGCTGCAAAAGCAATACAATGTTTTCATGTTTAGAGGAATGACCCCAGGGCTTTTGGTATTTAAAAATGTTAAAACACTATTTCTGTCTTGGCATACTGGGAGATGACTCTGGGAAGAAGTACCTCATGTTTGGGAACTTGATGTGAACAGAAAATTCAATGGTGGTTGTGCAGAAACTCTTAAGAAAAGGTTTTTAACCTGTTCTTGCAGAAATACTCTTTACTTCCTCCCACCTTCCAGGAGGTCATGGCAGACCTGCTGCTCATAGATGCTTTGGAGTGTTTTCAGTCTCAATTTGTTTTCCCCCTGAGCAGCTACTGTGGAAGGCTGAGGCTTGGTCAGGAGATTACTTGAAACATCAATTTTACATGACTGTTCCTTGGAAGACATCTCCAAATATATCATGTGGATTGCCAGCCTGCATCAGATGATTATTTTCTTACAGTGACAAATCCTGAACTGTTGTGACTAACTGTGATCTTTTTGGGGTATTTTAATCTCTGTGAAATTCTGGGGTTTCTCAATGCTGTCCTCATATGCCAATTCTCATGTGAATTAGGGTTTGAATGACCATCTCGGACAGATGGGGTTTTTTAGTCTCTAAATAATTTCAGGTGCACAGGTTAATGATTTTTGGCACAAAGTGTAGATAATTCCTAATGTTCATAACTTGGTTTTTACCCAGATTCTTAGCTCAGTAACCACTTTTTGCTTACCTAGTTCTGTTTTAAACATTGAAAAGCTTAGCTAATACTTCCCCTTTTAAGCCTTTTTAACCTGTAACTCCCAATTGCTTTCCTCTATAATTTGGCCACCTAAGCCAGGTAATAATTTTATTCATCATGTTGCAGGTCAAGGTGATCTTTAAGATCCAAAAACTTTAAAAAAAAACCATTATAATTGCAAGTCATAAGGAACTAAAGGAAATTAAGACAGTTTTT
This sequence comes from Lichenostomus cassidix, assembly GCF_008360975.1. Lineage (NCBI taxonomy): Eukaryota > Metazoa > Chordata > Aves > Passeriformes > Meliphagidae > Lichenostomus > Lichenostomus cassidix. The sequence continues at coordinate 4,548,335 of NC_139499.1, forward strand.
ACGGAAGGGCTCAGTTTTTTAAAGTGTAAAATTCTGAAAGTCTTTGTTGTTTCTGGAGTATTCCATTGAAATATCCAGTCTCTACAGCAAAAGATAATCAAATTAAAGGTAAAAAGAAAAAAAAATAAATGCATTCTGCTGCTTGAATTAGTCACTGAAATGAGAGCAGGATCTTCAGAGTTGTGGGTAGTGAATTGTGGTGATTCCCAATGACTTTGCACAGTCAACTTTGGTCTAGTCTGTGTGACAAAGTGGAAATAATAACAAAATCTACTGAAAACACCCAGTCTGTCTGAGGCTAATTGATGTTCTCAGTGTCTGTGGACAGAGGGGTGAATATTGATTTGCTGCCATCTACAGCTGGGTTGTTCCACTCCTTTTATTGTTTCCTTTTTTCCTTCCCCCCCTTTTTCCTTTTCCCATTTCCCCCTCTTTTTCCTCTCTTTTTTTCCCCTTTCCCTCTCTCTTTTCTCCTTTTCCTCCTGTAATGAATACTTCTCCTTTAGGATAATATTTAGGTTCCATGTCCTACCTTCCCATGGTTTTATTCTTAAAGGGTTTGTTTGCCAGGGAAATGATTTTCATGATCATTTGTACCACATGGGCTTGGCATTTCAACAGCTAAATGGAGAAGTTGTTTATTATTATTCTGATGGGACTTTTTCAGCAAAGTAATAAAATCTAGTTCCATATCTTTAAATGTGATCTGAACACCAGTTTTGTGGAGTTAGAGGGGTTAAACCAGGTCTGTCCTTATCCTGCACAGCCCTTAGTCATGATCTCAATAATTGTATTACCATTATTTAATACATATTTCACTTTAGCATGTTCTCATTGTTAACAGGAAACTCATCAGTGTTTCTGGCATACATTTTTATATAATGATCTCTTGCTGCCTTTTTATCAGAAGTGAGAGAACAGTAAAACAATTATGATTCTCAGTTGTATTTTTCTAGGATTCTCCTAAAACTGACCTCCATTGACCATTCCTACCATATTCACTAGACTTTATTAATTTTTTTTTTAATAATTGTCTTTATTGTCTGAACTTGTGTTGTTCCCAGCAGGGCAGGGTGGCAGTGCAGGGTGGGCAGCAGAATCTGTGCAATTTCTTTGGGGATAACAGTGCTTGAGAAAGTCCTTTTACCAAATGAGGCCATATTTGGGGATTATTGCTATGTAGGATTTCATAGATTATGATTTTCAAACAGCATCTGTAAAGGTGTGAAACCTAGGAAGATAGTTCCTCTGAACTGCAGAAGTCATGACAGTGTTGTGTGTTTTTAGGCAGAAAAGTTCAATTTAAATCATTTTTCTGAAACCACATAGCCTGGGCCACTTGGAGTTACTGTTTCTATCCCCATTTGCTTCCAATAGAGCCTCAAATCCATTTTCCACAACACATTAACCTCAAAAGTATTTTTGTGGATCTGAAAATATACAGGCAATTACTTTATTCAAGAATTCCAAAAATATTCAAGAGGGAGACACATCTGATTCAACTGAACCACATCAGAATAGCTGAACAGATTAATTCCTCTAAGCCACTTGCTCTTAGTAATTTAAATTTATTTATTTTAAGCATTTTCCTGGTTGGGCATCCTTGATAGCTGAAGAATTCACTTTCCTTCTGGCAGCATCACTTGCAGGTATTGGATTTCAGTGATGCCAAAGCTGCTGCATTTCCCATTGCAGAGAAGGAGAAAAGGGGATATTTTGGGTATTACTGTGCTTTACAAAAGGACACTCTTGTAAGCAAATATTTACAAGTTAATCTGCCTTGTTAAGCTGTTGATGCTGCAGTGAGTTTTGCTGTCAGTGCCATGAAAGGAGGCAAAGCAAACAGTTGGTTTTTCCCCAGTTGTTCTTCCCTCTGCAGGGCTGACCCAGCTGGAAAACATCCAGAGCAGGGGAAGGTTGGGGTGAAGTCTGCAAAACCAGAATGTTTTCAAGGTCAAAACTCAAGGAAAAAAAAAAAACTTAATCTCCCAGAGCATTTGTCATCCTTCCTCCTGCAGAATGGTTCTGCTTTCTGCAGTGTGCATTAAGATATAAGGTGATTTATTGATGTAGCATTGACTGGCTTTTAAGGGAAAATATTGTCATTTTTTTAGCTGAAATAGCTGAGATTTTTCTCACTGTGGTACTGACAATTACCATCCCTGCCATTCTTACATTCTATTTTATGGTACTTATAAAGGTAAGTGTAAAACTTGGAATTTATATCTAGATCACCCTCCAAGCAAGGCTGAAGTTCAGTTCCTAAATTCACTCTGAACAACAGTTTGACTTATTTTCCAAAGTCATAAAACCAACATCCATCAATATCCCTGCTCTTCCTTCCTATATATTTACCAAGAAATAATTAAACACCTCCAATTAGTAGATTTTTTTTCCTTTTCACTTTGCCAACAAACATTCAGTGACCCTCAGTTCATCCATGGAGCACCTCAAAGTCACTCAGGTGTGATTCAAGGAACATCTTGTTCTCATTAAAATTATGATGTTGTCATGAAGAACTTTTAATAGGAGTTGCCAGTTAGGAGAGATTCTTGTCATTGCTGTGACAGGGGATAAGTGAATAGTTGGATCTGCTTGAAAGAAAAGCAGAAACTATTAATACGTTGAGTAAAAATACTCACAAAGCATTTGTACCCAAGGTACAAATGATAGTTTGAAGCTTTTCTGTTTAAAAACCTCCTAAATACCTAAATAGCCCAGGTTTCTGTAAGGCCACTCTGCTGTGGTCAGTTTTGGAAGAAGTCTTGATTTTTAGGGGGAGAAATGTCTGTAAAATGCTCTTAAAACCTATTTTCTTCCAGGAATTTTTAGTGTGTTTTGCTTGGTTAAAACAAAACAAAAAAAAAGTACTTCCTGGTAAGAATTTTAAAGTAAATGAAATGACAGATGAGAATTAGAGCAGTTGAGAGTCATTTTTATTTTGGAATTCTTTTTGCATTAACACATCTGCAGTGTTGATGAATATATGGAAAAATGAAATTGTGCTTCTATCCTGCCGTGTCTCCAGTGTGACAATAAATCACCTTTTTTTTCCTTTTAAAATGTCTGGCCTTGTAATTTATGTTTGCATAACCCATTACTAAATTCATAGGAGGTGTTTTAGTTGGCAGGCACAATTCCAGGGATTCAGTGGACCTGTTTGAATAGTGAGCTTTTGTTACTGTTCATAATTATGTGTAGAAATATATGTATTTTCTTAATTATAAAAACCCAGCCTGCTTTAACTTTGGATCTCCTCTCACTTCCTCCACTCAAATAGTGCTTTAAAGCTTTGAAAGAATTAGTGCTTTTTTTTGACTGGAGAAAAGAAATGGCTTTACCAGGCTGAGGTGTTTTTTTTTCCCCCAGTTTTGAAAAAACAAACCACCAAAAAAAGTAATAAAATACAAAAAGCGAAGTTGTGATGCATCCCTGGTGCTATTTAGAATTTTTGAGGATTCTTTCTATTTTACAGTCCAGCTGTAAATATTTAGGGCAACATCAAGACAGAATGCAAATAAAAGAAGTTTTATTAATAACCATTATCTGGCCTCTGGTAATAAATATGTACGACTCACATAGGAATAAACCCACCCAATAAATATAAAAGCCATACAAAACCATTAACAATTTTTAATGGACTTGCAGATGGAATAATTTAATGCAACTGTAGTTACTCAGGTTCCAACTCCTGTAACTATTCCTCATCTGCTTGAAAGCTTTCATCTGAAATACATTGCCACCATTCAGGATTCCACCTTGTCTCTGTTGCAAACCATAAAGCTGTGGTTTCACAATTTTTGAAGCACTAATGCTTATTTATGGCCACAGTTCTGCACTTTTTAAGTGCAGAGGTGGTTATTTATCTCCTGAACATCCAGAGACTTTTTAAAAAGGGAGTTTTTTTCAGCAGCAGTGTTGAGCAGGAAGGGTGAGGAGCTGGGAGTGAGATGTGTGTTGGTCCTGGGGATGCCTGGCACAGAACTCACTGGGACAGACATCATTTGGGACACTGAGGGTGAGGTTTCCCCATCCTGGAAAAGCACAATTCCATGGTTTGGAGCACCCTGGGATAGTGCAAACTGTCCCTGTCCCTGTGGAACTGGATGAGCCTTAAAGTTCCCTTCCAACCCAACCCATCCTCTGATTATTTCTTAAGACTGAAGCTGTTTAAGAAGTCAAACTTGAGGCACTTCTGCTCCAAAACAGTTTCCTTGTGGTTCTGTGAAATAGAGAAAGCAATGAAAAATGTCACCTGCTCAGCTCATAAATCAAAGCAATCTGCTCTGTGGAGCTGGACGAGGCAGATACAGCATCATCCCATTTGTAAAAAGCTTCTACTGTGGGTTTTTTATATGTTTTGTTTCCTACTGGGTAAATAACAGTAATTTAAAATATTCTGAAGAGCATGTCAGGGTTTTCAGCATGTCCAAGTGTGTGTGTGTGTGTGTGGGGACACCAAGTACCTCTCCATAAAATATTACAAAAGCACCTGAATGCTGCTGGGCAAGCAAGAGGAGAGCCACCTGCAATAATTCTGCACTTTGCAAGGTGATTTTAATCCAAAGCTTTCATTCAGTGTAAGATTGCTGCTGGGAGTGCTTTTAAAAACGCCCCAATGTGTTAAGACTCCTCAGTCCTGTTTGTCAGAAGCGATTTGAGCTGTGAGGAGCTGAGCTCCTAAGCACTTTCAGGGCACTTTAGGGCTTGTCCACACCTGCAGTGCAGCTTTGCTAGGGCTGTGCTGTGGCCATGGCTTTCAGTGCAGCTTTAATGCATTCCTTGGCTGGCAGCAGCTGGCGGCTCCTTTCAAGCTGCCTGGCCTGTGCTGCACCAAAAGCCAGTGCCACATCTGCCAAGCCTTCATCAGACTCATTACACTGTTGCTGATGATCCCTTTTGCCTGTCAGTGCTGCTGCTGAGAGCTAGGATGGGTCAGTCAGCAGCACTGGGTGGAAACAGGAAGGCAGAGGTAGATTTGGGGCTGCACTCACTGCCCCAGCTTGGCAGGAGGCAGGTTTTGCTGCTCTCAGAATGCCTGCATCATCTGACTGCCTGCAAACATCCCTTGCTCCTTGGGAAGCTCTATCCATTGCTTTTTGGGAAACTATCCATTGCTCTCTGTGAAAGTATATCCATTGCTTTTTGGAAATTATCCATTGCTCCATGATTCACTAACCATTTCTCCCTGCAAAAGCTTTTCACCTCCTTTTCCTGCTCAGCTGGAGGAGCTGAGGTCAGATTTGCAGATCCCTTTGGAACTTTGGAGCAATCCACTCCAAAAACCATCCAGGTTCCAGTGAGTGGCCAAAGGTGTCAGTGACAGGCAGTGTGTGTGAGATCAGAAGGGAGAAAATCCAAGTTCAATTCCATGCTGCAGGGATGCTGATCACTCATATTATCACTCATGTCAATGCTGAAATTCGGTGTAAAATGAGGAGTTGAGTGTGGACAGCAGCTCTGTGTGATCCACTTTTAAACCCTGAATCTCCCTGCAAACCACACTGCTGCTGCCCACGGTGCTCTTGGCTCAGCCAGGCAGTTAAAATAAGGGCAGCAATAAAGAAATGAAGTGCTGCTTTGTTAGGGATGGGAAGACATTATTAGTCTAAAAAAAGATTCAAACAAAATCAGCTAACTGGTTGAAGTAGTTCTTCAATTAATGCTTGAAAAAGCAATAAGTTTAAAATGGTCTTTCAGTCAGTCACAGGAAAAGGCATATATTAAGCTCACCTGTTGAGAGGATTATCTCTGCTAAACACACTCATTTTACTTGAGACCAAAATAGATCCTTAAAAAATTAATACTGAAATAGGTTTACAGCCGATAGAGAGATTTCCTTCAGACCTGTTTTGTGGTATGCTCATCTGCTTTTTTCAGGAATTTTAAGCATTGAAGGAATGAAGTCAAAGCTGCTGCTTGTCTTTGAAATGGATGCCTCTTTGATAAGCCTCTGATCTCTGTACCCAGAGTTGTAGTAGCAGATTCAAACACTGATTGTAAAATTGGGAGACTAAAATGTAGCCACGACAGCTTCAAACACTCTGTCTCTCTGTCAGATCCAATGCACAGGACATTGCCAGGAGTTAAAACGATGCAAAATTAAAGTAGCCTACTAAATTTACCTGCCATGGAGAATCCACAAAAGAGCTGCCACTTCTAATCCTCCAATTCGTTTCAAATTATTATTTTTTCAAATTGGACTCCCTGATCTCTCCAGCTCAAGCTGTTGTAGAGGTTTGAAGAGCTGTCTCTTCTTGTCAGATCACTGGTTTAATAATAATAATATCTTACGTTTATATAGTCCTTTTCATCCTGCAGCTTCCCAAAGTGCTTTACACGCTTTCTATACACAAAATCATGCAAGCACCTCTTGGGTGGCTGCTGCTCATCAGCTGCTGAAGTGTCTGGCAGCTCTTATTCTCCTTCCTCACTCACTTGAAAGCACCAGGGAGGAGGAAAAGTCATGGAGATGATCCCAGTTTATCCCAAGGGGGTGAGAAGCATTGTTGGGGTGTTCTGCCCACCCCAAAACTGGGGGTGCAGTAAAGAACAACCATCACCACACTGTTAATAGTTTGCTGTGTGATGATTAATTTTGTTGTACTTACAGTCTGAAAAATCTTAGCACCACTCCATTCACAAATGGGCATGGGAAAGTGCAGTTACCTTGAATAGAAAGCAGTTATTAAAAAAATTAAGAACTCCAAACCTCTACCCAGATGTTCTTACTCATCTGTTTTTGCTGGAGAGCAATGCAGAGCTGTTCTGACCTGTCAGCAAGTGCCTTCCATGGTTTCTTTAAACCTCCAGAACGTGGGGATGATGGTGCAGAACAGATTTTTGTCAAATTACTTCTACCTCTTGAGGTAATGATTCCTGGGAGGGAAGAGGCATTGAAGTGGCATGAGGCTGCTCATTAGTGGAGGAGGCACAAAGGGAGTGCAGCCACTCTGCATTGGTTCTGCAAGGGAAAAAGGGCAGGAGCACATTGATGGAGGTTTAGACACAATTAATATAATGGGACCAGCTTTCTGGAATGATTGATCTGGCTTAATTTTTTTATTTCCTTTAGTACTTCTTGCTTTGGCTTCAAGTGTGCTCTTTCCAAGATTGCTGGTGCTGAAAGGTATATTTAAAAACAAACAAACAAACAAAAATCAGGGACAACTAAACTTAAGAGCCACTGACACATCTGCAGAGCATCCTGCTGTGCTGTGCTCATCTGGCTTTGGATCATGTCCAACCTCATAACTTTTTCAAATTACCCTGAATTTAGTGTTCTAGATACCATTAGAGACCATTTACTGTGTCCAGGCTGACTTCAAATAATCCTGCCTTCTTCCTTACCTCCCCTTTGGGGGTGGAGAGGATGCTAAAGAGGAAGGCTTCTCTTCTGCCTGCAGGGAAGGGGTTTTACTTCAATGGTTTGGAGCCAGGAAGAGGGAGAGCCAGAGGCCCAGACATGGTCTCAGAGGCCTTAAAACTGTGGAAAAATAGAAAGTGTACATCCACAGACACTAATGCTAATGGACACTTATCCTGTCTCTGGCTGTAAATTATTGAGATCCTGCTTCTATCTGGTAATGCAACTTAATCAGAATCAGTTTTACTGCTCTGACCCCATAGGGAATCTTCTAATTTCATTTGATTTTACATTTTGTCTAGTCACTGTGCTAGGAAGCTTTGCATGCAGTCTCCTGGTGACATTTGCAAGTGACATGCTGTTGTATTTACCTAAAAACACTGAGCTCAGGCAGCTACAGCTCATTGCCATAGCTTTTTTTCCTGGTCAGTTGGCCAGTTAAGAGGACACAAGGTGCCCAGCAGTTTGCAGTCCTGCACTCCAAACCATCCCAGTGCCAGGATTTCCTGAGCAGAATTCCCCAAGGCAGCCTGCTGTGCTGTGCAGAGGATCTCTCCACACTCTGCATCTTGCAGCCTTGTCAAGGTGCAGCTTTTTCTTTCCTCTCTCTGAAAAACCCATGCCTGGGATGTTGCTCTTTGCCTCCTCACAGCCTTAGGGCTGGGTTTGGATTTTTCCAGTCTCCCCCTGGGCAGCAGCAGCTTTGCAGGGAGGAGGAAAGCTGGGAAGGAGCTCTGGAACTGCTTTACACACATTCATGGGAGATGAACATCATTTTTTGGTGCTGTCCAGAGGCATGATGGTGGCACAGCATCTCAGAGCTCCCACACAGCACTTTCCCAAGGCAGTCTGGCATGGCATGAGAGCTCACTTTACCCACTCAAATGCCACCTCTGCCAGCAGGAGGTGACACTCCAGCCATCTTCTGCTCCTCCACGAAGCACAGGCACCAATTCTGCGCTGTGCAGCTCCAACAGAACTTTCACCTTCATGCAACACATGACAAGGGGAGGCATTTGGGAAGGGCTGAAGGGTTGTGGCTGCTGCAGGTCACATCCCTTCTGCTGCTGAGGTGAAAACACAACATCTCTGTGGTTTCCAGTTCCCTGCCCAGGGAGAAGCTGTGTCCATCTCCATGCTGACCATGAGCTGAGTGATGCTCTCCTGCACCTTTCAGCTCACCAACCACCATAGTTTTATTCTCTCAGCCTAGTCTGCAGGTTCCTTAAAAGGGATTACACTCCCAAGCCTGGGATTTAAAGCTGGGTTTAATGAGTTTGATGAGCCTGTGTAGCAGACTTGCAGAGAAGCCTGTCTGTCTAAATAGCATTTTTAACAGCAATTCCCCCTGCTCTGGAGATTAGTGAGATTAGTGCCAGAGGGCTTCTTCCCCATCCACGGGGCCACAGAAAAACAGCCTCTGCTGATCACTGAGAGCCAAAAAATGTGTCTTTAGACTTAAAATAGTGGTTTTTTTAGTGCTAGAGCCCTCTGTCCTGGGCAGCACGGGGTGAGCAGGGAGGATGCTCAGCTGCATCCCCTCAGCCTCTCAGCCTCAGCCCATCTGGTGTGGAGGATGCTGCCTGCAGATCTGCCAGAAGTGCTAACTCGCTCTAAAATAACCCAAACCCAGCCTGCAGGATGACTTCTTCAAGGCATCTGTGAATTGGTGGTGTTTGCTTGGATTTCTGTTGGAATTCTCTGAACTGTGAGCTTGGCAAAAAGGCACTCGGATGTTCTCTCTGTGGGTATTTGCATTTTGATATTTATTTGGAGATACTCACGTTAAAAGTAGCTCTACTCAGAGATGAAACTGGTGGTGGTTGCTCAAAGCAAGTGGGCTGCAGAGTCCCTCCAATGGACAGGCTTTTCCACTGAATTCTGTCTCCACAATGGTGTTAGCACATTTTTAGATGTGTGAAAACATAAAAAGAAGTCTTGGAAAATAGCAGCTGATAAGGAACTTTTTATGTGAGCAGTAAGTGGGTAAAACAGGTGAGGGTAGATGGCATGTCTTATGGGGTGTTGACTCTTAAAACCTGTTGCTGGTCCAAAATTAAGTATTACTGTTCTGTTTTCCAAATCAGTGTAATTATAGAGCAAGGAAAAAAGTTCTGCTTACCTTTTAATTTTTTTTTTAATAAAAATGAAAGAGATAACATGTTTTATCTGTGGGTATTAGAAATATTAGTAGTATTTTGGGGAGATAGTGTGGCTGGCAGAGTGCATGTGGTTGGACTGCTGTTCAGAAGCAAAAGCAGCTTTTGGTGGGTATGAGGATTTTGATAAATCTGATCTCACACTCATTTTTGTGACCTTAAAACAAGGATTGTCCAGTCACAGACGTGAGATGAAAAACTTGGATAACTTTTCCAAAACTCCCTCTTATTACTGCAATGATCACATGCTAAGTTCTTAGGCACATTCAGTTTGGTTTTTTTAAAATACCTTCATGTTTCAAACACACAGCAGAGAGATAAATGGTATTTTGGGGGATTTGGGGGCATTGTTGTCTGTTTTTTGGACTTACTTATTTAAATTATACAATATTTTTAGACTTTTAAAACACACCCCTACTTTATACCTGAATATATGACCCTGGAAAAGGGACAGGGGGAGAGAGGAACTTGGAAAAAATATGAAATTTGAACACTTGTAAGTTGTCTTTTCCCAGTAAAAGTCCTTTGGTGGTTTGTGTCATTTCCAGCTCCATAAAAGAGAGTGAAAAAGTGGGGATTTTCCCCTGTAGATACAAGTAAATGCAAAATGTTTGGCAGCATCCACAGCATCATCTGCAGCATTTAAGCATCAGCAGATATTGAAGTGCCAGCAGCATCTCCAGCAATGATCTGAAGGAAGAGCAAAAAGCCCACAAGTCCTAACTTGCTGCTGCCAAATAGGAAAGGCTATAATTGAAACTTTGGCATGGGCTGCATGTCCCTTTCATAAGGGTTTGCTTTGTACCTTGCAGGATTAAAAAAATTGGAAATGAAATACAATCAGGTGTAAATGATGTTATATAAAATCTTATTGCCAAATCTCTGCTGTTCAGAAATAAAGTATTTTTTTTATTGAAACGAATAATTTCATTTTACCCGTGTACTGATTTTCTCTTGCTTCCAGAGTAGGAAAATTGGCAATTAGTATTCCAATAACTTAGTCTTATGGAAAGATTTGCCTGTTGTTAGATATGTTATAATTGATATATTACATAAAACCTGGTGTGTTCCATGCTTTAATATTAGTCAATCATTTAAAATTTCTGCCAGGAATCAGAATCTAATGTTGGAATTAAAGTTCAGAACATCCAACAGCTGTATTTGTTGACTACAGGAGATAATGAAGGGATAACTGGGATATCCATTGTGCTTGAACCATCCTGGCTTTTAATTCAATTATTTAAGACCTTTGGACACAATATTGAAATGTCTATTAGTAAAACTTGCACGTTTTCCCCTGTGTTGACAGCTTTTAAAAACTCAGAGATTGGCTGGAAAATGTCAGTGAAACATGAGCTCCAAATGGCAAGGAGGTGTGTTTGGAGCTCCTCTGCTGCTCTTCTCCTTTCCCCCTTCTTGTTTAGGAACAAATCCTGTGTTTGTAGTAGGGATTTTATCCAGGGATCTGCAATCACTGTGCTGCCAGCAGCAGAGTGGTATTTGTTTAATAAAAGATTGAGGGGAAAAAAGAACTTTGGTGTTTTGGTCTCCAGCACAGTCACTTTATGAGCTGAATATTCTGGAGCCAAAATAAGGGAAAGGTATTTAAATCTTGGAAACAGAGCTATTTCTGAGAGTTCTAGTGGCTTTTCTGAATATCAGTGGGTGGATTAAAAAAAAATAAAAAGTGCTTAGCAGATAAATATAATGAAATGTATCTTTTTTAAGCCAGGGTCTTTCAGGTTGGGATCTTTGGTTGGAGAATTTCCAAAGCTGGATGACTAAGTAAGAAAAGACAACTCCCAAAGCTCCTGGGTGGAGTTCCTAGACTGGTACCAGCAAATTCCCAGAAAGGAAAACAATTGCTCCTTAATTGGAATTCTTTCACCCAAAGATTATTCACTTATCAATACTCTAAAAATATCCTAAATAGTTTCCCAGAATTCTGGAGAACAGTGGTTGTTTTAGCTGGGGCAGGAGTGTCATGTTCATTCAGCAATGGCACATGTGCCCTGTGATGCCTTTTTGTGTTTCTTTAGTATTTAAGAGCAGAAAGGAAGAAACAGAAAATTAAATTGGGTGTAGTACAACATGGACTGCTTCCTGTGAGGGAAGACTGGGAAAGGTCAAACATTGTAAAAATTTAATTTAATTTTTTGGGGAAGAGTGGTGTTGGTTGGTTGGTTAGTTGGCTGGTTGGATTTTTGGTTTTGTTGTGGTTGGTTGGTTTTTGTTAATTTTTTTTGGTTTGTGTTTTTTGGTTGGTTAGTTTTGGGTTTTGAGTTTTTTGTCTGTTGGGGTTTTTTGTTGGGTTTTTTGTATTTCTCTTCACTGTAAAATTGCATTTTGTGACATACTGAGATAACAAAAATACATTTTTCAGCATGAGCATCTTGATTTTCCTCAATAACTCTCATTGAGTGTTGTGTGTTCTGCTGAATTTGGGGGTAAAAGCCAAATTTTTATCTACAGTGATGCCAGTAAAATGCTTTCTGCCCCATATCCTCTGACACCTTCTGGAGGAGGAAATCACTGAATCTGTATAACCAAAGTCTTGTTTGAACTTCTAAAACAATTTCTTCTCCTGGGATTACTGAACAATCTGTGAATATTTTGTTTATTCTGGTCCTTAGGTTGGACCTGGCAATAGGAATTCCCAAAAAATCTTCCCTCTCAGCTGTGAAGGAGAGATGCTTAGCAGGAGCTGGAGTTTCCTGATTATTGAGCAGGGGATGAGATGGCAGAGAGATCACCAGGGAACTTTCTGTTCATATCCAGGACATTTCTGTGCCAGGGAAATTCTGCCAGGGATGGCAGCACAAGTTCTGTATCATGTTGGAAGTTTACTGTCTGTGTTTACCGTGGTATCTGAATTATTATAAGCTAAAATTGCCCATATTTAGTTGTTGCCTCTGGCACTGTGAGAACCACCTAGGAGCTCTCAGCCCAACTTGTGTTGAGACACTTTTTGTTTCTCTCTTCCCCTTGCAGAGGAGGAGAAGGTCAAACAGGACTTTCCCAGAACTGCCTGCAAGAACCACTGGCATTGCAAATATAGATTGCAAATGCCTATAGGATAAAACTTTATTTTAATTTGCTGATCACCAGTGCTAATTAACCCTTCCCCTGGCAGAGCCTGGAGCTCTGTCCAGCATTGATCAAGCCATAGCAGTGAATGCTGGCTAAACCAGCCAGTTCCAAGCAGAGGTTTTATCTGCAAGATGTGGAATTTTCCATGGATTGCAGGACAAGATAAACCTTCTCTGTTAAGAATGATGAGTGAGGTTGGGGGGAGTTTTAGGAACCAATTGGACACAGAAAATCAGTTTCTCAGGGACATGTAGCACTTCCTCCTGGCCTGGACTCTCTGTTTGGCCATCTCTTTCCTCACCTATTTAGTGATGCTGATTAATCAGATCAGTATCATCATCAGTGTCTTACAGGTCTGTCTTTTTCCAGAGATTTAACAGCTCAATCATTTTTTGTTGTTGTTGCTGGCAAGATTAATGGTGGTGTTTTCTTTCCATGGAGATGGTTAAAGTTTTAGTATGGTTGTTGTCAGGTTGGCAGTTCTGAGTAATTTTGGTGGCTTATTTATACAAGAAGTTAGTTTGTATACTCCAGCTTGTACTTACTCTGGCTGGTTCTCTTAAATCCACGTAAAGTAGCAAAGCAGAGATGCACAGCAGAGGAAAAACTGGAAAAACAAACCTCTGGGTAGAAGCTCAGTGTTGGTTTGAGCAGATCCAGGTACAGGGGATGGTCTCACCCTGCACTGCCACAGACTCTTAGCTTGCAGGTAGTTTGAGATCTGGTTGTGCTGAAAAGTCAGGTGTTTATTTATTTCCAGCCTGGCCAAGTGATCAGCAGTCCTTACATGGATCCTTCACACGTGCTTGTGTAACACATTTCTCCAGAGCCAGAGCCTGCAGGATAAAACTCCCTATAAAACTGAACTAAAGTACTTTCAGTAGAGTTCCTGAGCTGTGCTGGTTTCTCTCCTTGCACAAGGTCACTGGTTTTATTCCTTTTCTCCATCTGAGGACACCAATTCTCTGTGGTTACATTGAAAAACTCAGCAGAGCTCCAGCTTCTCCTTTCCCCTAATTTGACCCCAGCTGCAGAAAGTTGCCTCCAGTTCTTGCTTTTCTCATCCAGTGCAGCGAGCAGGTCCTGACAGGACTCCTGGATTTCACCAACTGCCTGATTCTGGGTTGGCTCCATCTTATCATGTGTAAGCCTGTTGTTGGCCTCCAAGCTGGAAGTGCAGTATTCCCCAAGCACAGGGATTTGGGAAAGGTTCTCATAAAAGAATTGTCTTGAAGTTCCAATTGACCAAAATGGCTTTTCATGGGAAAATGTTCTGATAAAGTTGAAACTGGGAATGGTTGCTCCCAGATAACTCATCCCACAGTGAAGGAAATTACCTGAGATGAGGTCTGGGTTGAGATGTGAATTCCCTGAGGGTTTGGGTCAGGATCCCTTTACTGAAGTGGAATTAAACAAGAGCCATCCATGCCCTGCTCAGAGGGTTTAACACTGATCCACCAAACTGATCCCCCAAACTGATCCACTGAGGTGATTTCTGCTGTAAAAGCTTTTCCACTTGCAGTGCAAAGAGAGATCATGGTTTAAGATGAACATCTTCTCCTGAATTATAATTTACATTACAGACAATTTTTTTGACTCTTTCAGCAAGTCAATCTGATCCTGAAAACACCAAGATTTGTGATTAAACCCCTTTGGTTCATGGCAGTGACCAAGCAGGAGTTGGTTTCCACCTCTCCCTCCTTGTACTTCACCCAGTTCTGATGGCTGGGAGAGGGTTGGTCATTTCCTTTATTCTGTTTTTCCTTTTTAGGAAAGGTTTTGTGGGAAGGGAGAACTTCCATGTGCATGCAGGAATGCTTTGCAGCACACATGGGATATATAAAAGTATCTGCTGGTGTCCCCTTGTCCCCTGTCTGTGGTCCACACCTGGCCCCCCACCTTGGGTGAGACTCCTGGAGCACACAGGATCTTTGAATCAAAGAACAGGAACAAAGATGAAGAAATTCCAGAGCAATTAACTTGTTGTGCAATATTTAAATTATTTTTAATCATAGTTTTACCTCAAATTATAATTTAAGATATATCATGTAATCACTAGCAATACAAAATGAAAATGGAAAGGGCATGTTCTTTCTTCTGAACATTCTCCATATAATCATCAGCTAATAACTCTGTCTGCTTTAATTCAAAAAGTTCCTCTCGCTCAGTTTTTAAGTTGGCAGGCTGCTTTTTAATTCTTCTCTTCTAATTTGTTGCAACATGTATGAAATACACGGGTTAATTTGAGTAAATACAGTGAAGTTAATCAAAGGAAATGATTACAGAAGGAACCCAAGAGGGGAGCTGGATATCGCTCAGGAAAGCATTGTGTAGCTCTGCCAAATTAATTAAATACTACTGGTTAAAATCAAGGCTTAGTGATAAGGATCTTGTTGAATTTGGGCTCCAAGTGACTTGTTTGAATGGGTGAAACGATGACCCTTTTTGGTTTCCTGACAGGCTGAGGATTCTCCTCCCTCCTATCACTTTGAACTCCCAATTCCCATGTGGATTTCCCACAATGGGAAAGCAGGAAAGCTCTGCTCACAGAATTCCTGTCTCACACACTTCCTGGGGGTCTCTGCTCCTTGGTGTCCCTGTGTCACCAGGAAGTGTCCCCTGTCCCTCCACAGCTGTAATGAACTCAGCACAGCAGATCAACCCCAATGACTGCATTCCCCTTGTCACTAATGCCACTTCACAGCTCCCACTAATCTGAGGTGGCAACTCCCAGCTTCCCCTAGCAAAATCACCGTTTTTCTGCTCCAGATTCTGGTCTTTTGGCTCCATGAAATTGCTGTTACAAGGGCAGTTATGGATCATCCCAGAAATTCTCATCAGATTATTGCAGTGATGTCAGATAAGTAGAGGAGGTCTGGAGTTGTGCTTGGTTTTAATAGAGTTTAACACAGATCTAAGGGGGCAAAACTCAGAGAGATTGTCTTTGGGTTGATCAAAACTGTGTCTGCACTTAAATGAAGGTTCTTGTTGGGGGATCAAGTCAATGCTGCAAATTAAAATATCTTCAGAAATCCCAGCTTTGTCTTCTTTTCCATCTCATGGTTTACAGGACCTTTCCAACTGTTGCATTTGCTGTGCTGTCAATACCTGGTTCCATATTTAAATAGTTTGGGTTTTTTTTGCTTGAATCAGTTTCCTCAGATATTCTGTAACAAATCCAGGGAGTTACAGGGAGTTGGGACAAGAAATTGAGTTTATCTACGTGACAGAATAACTCATTTCAAATTATTTCTCAGCTTTCAGTGTTGCAGAGGCACAACCTCCTGTAACCTCTGGCATTTTCCCATCCAGAGGGTGGGATCTGTAGTTGCTGGATGTGCACAGAACACCCTGACTGGGCTGAAAGCTCCAACAGGAGGTATTTCCATGCTCTGAGATCCTGCCCAGCCAATCTGATCCAGCTTTTATCCTGGAGTATTCAACTGATGTGATTATCTCTTCCTAAACTTGTCTCACTGCCATAAGGAGTTCCTGCTTTGTCACCTATTAATAATCTGATATGGAGGACTGAATTAATGTGTTCCCCTGTATTTCTCCAAACAGTTTTGCTCCAGGGCCAGATCATTGGGTATTTTAATTCAGTGGTAGATAGTGGTTTTGACAAGAAGATTGGTTATGTTGGGAGTTCATTGAAACACATTCACTGATGGGTTTTTATAGTTGTAGCTTTGCTTTGAGTTCCCAGGTAACATCCCTAGGATTAATAATCTGGATTAATTCCAGCTGCAAAAAAATAAATTTCATACTTTGATTGTGACTTATAACTGTCATTAATGAAGCTGCCATAACTGCTGTAACTACCATGGTTTTTCATGCTGTCCTCAGCCAGGGTTGATGAATTCCACAGGCATGAAATGCAAAATTCTTACTCTGCAAAACTTTCCAAAATTAAATATTTGCACTTTTCCTGATTGGCACAACAGCAATACCCTATAAAGAAATAGTTTTTTATATATATACACACATATATATACACCCACCCCCTTTACACCTCCTCCTTTTTGCACCTGGCCCATGCCCAAAGAGGCAGCAATGTGGCACCAGGAATTTTTTTCTGGTAAGTGGCATTCTGCAGTTTTTGCCTTCCATGACTCAGAGTAATTTCTTGTTGTAAAACTCCAGTTCCTTCCAAGCAAATTTAGACCAGTGCTGTCAAAGATCTGTGTTTAAATAGGATTGCAGTGCTGGGGCTGATCAGCCTCAATAAAGCCAACTCAGAGCCCAGACTGGAAATGGCCATTGCTGCATTTATTGGCATTTTCTTTGTCAGCAAAGTACATTGTTACAAATAAAGTTCATTCTGCATTCTCAAGTAATATTTCCACATCTTTATGTCCATTTAATGTAGTAACACTAAGCATCTTCTTCTTTTGCTGTTAATAAATTTACCAATATCTTCATAATTTTGTCCTCATGGATCACATTCATCTTTCTCACTGGTAAGGCAAGGAAGAATATTGCCAAACTTCCAGAATATATAAAAATTACAGCCTTTTGAGCTTCATGGATCTGCAAGATCCTGAGATGACCTATCAGAAGATGATTTTTTTTCCCCACTGCAGCTGCCTTGAAGGAAGGCATTAGCAGATTTGGGTTGAAGGCTGGGAAGAGCAGAGCTGGAGCTCCTGCAGGGGAGGATGGCTGCTCCCTGCAGAGCCATGGCCTGAGAACACCTCAGTGTCACACACTGGGTCAGACAGCAGCATTTCACAGCAGCTGCAAGGGGCAGGATTGAAAATGGGGGATAAATTCCAAAGTGCTGCTGCTCTGCACTGTTTCCTTTGTTTTCATGGTGTTTGAGGATGGAGGGCTTTGGTTTGGAAGGGAATTTGTGCAGTAGCTGCACAGCAAACTGCAGAAACAATAGGAAGTATGGATAAAATACTGAGGTGGTTTTGGGATAGATGGAAGTGGTGGCTTGGATATTAAAGAGTGCTGTAGATAAATGATGTTTAAATGGAGAGGTTGTGGAGTGTCCCTCACTGGAGATATTATTAAAGAACTGTGACAATCCTGTGTCACATGCTCTGGGATGACCTGCTGGACCAGGTGACCCACTGAGGTCCCTTTCAACGTGACCCATTCTGTGGGGACAGGAATAACTTCTCTTTCATTTTAGTGCCTCTTGAATGATGATAATATTCAGTACCTCCCACTACCTTCCATCCAGATCCTCTCAAACTCCAGTTGTACTGGAAAAGAATTACTTACATTACTTACTTAGCTTCATCCCAGCTCAATTCACTGGAGTTGTTGCTGTAATCACTGATTTTAGACTTATTTTAGCAAGTAACACATGAACAGCATTCAGCTGGGTTTTACCATGGTCCATAAAATGGACCTGAAATAACTAAAGTGGATTTTTAGCCACGTGGCTGTGGCTTTGACGAAGGCTTTGCCCATAAGTTGTTATGCTTTGTGGAGGGATTGTCCTTCTCCTGCCCACACTGGAGCTCTGTTGAGAAGGGTTTGCATCCTTCTAACAAAAAAAATCAGGGAAAAGAGGTATTTGTGTGTGGAGAAGTCATGATAGAGTGCAACACGGCAAGAATAAAGCCTTGCTCTTTCTTCTGAGACTGATTATGGAGAGGGTGGAGTTGGTTGCAGTTAATTTTATTGTGTTTTTACAAGTCATGCTGGTTTTTTTTTTCCCTTCCCTGTTTGTTCTTACTTGATTTTTTGGGAGGATTCAATTTTTACTGTTTAATTAGTAGGGAAAATATCCTCCTTTTTTAGTCTTGCATCATGGGTTAGACCCATGTTCTGACATGGTGGAGCTTGTGGACCCTTTTAAGTACAGCTTCATTATTTATAAGGCATTAATCAGATTAATTTCGTAATAGTTTCCTGCTAATCCTGCCATTGTTCCTTAACTCACAACTAACAAAAGCACAATTTTTAATACCCTTTTAGTTGCTACAACATCCTTCTATTATTGGTTATATTTTTATTAGAGAGTACTTTCAAACAGTTTCCGAAAATCTTAAAATGATTGAGCAACATCTTAAAATTGCAGCACTTTTTACTGCTGGTAAAAGGACAATTTCTCAAGCAAATCTCTTTTTATTAAAATCATGTTTCTTTGTCAATTGAAATTTGTAGGAGTTTTCCTCTTTCTGTACAACCAGATTTTTTTCTAGCAGTGATATTGAGGCTCACTTAAAAATGGGTTTCATTTGTGGAAAAGATGCTTTTAGAGATCCTGAGAGCATTTTCAGTGGAAGTGCTTGACCCACTGACATGCAGCAATAAACACCAAAATCCTAATTAATTGCATGTTATTTTGTTATTACTGAAGAAACCTGAGTTTGAACATCACTTCCTTTTTCAGTTTGCAAGGGGCTTCATTTCTGAGGTCTTTTAATGAGATTAATTATTTTCCTGGTAGCTTTTTCAGTTCTATCTTATAAAAAACTTCTTTATTATCTGATACTGAACTGTGCCATTCATGAAATTTTGTGACATTAGGTAGCTTAGAACAGAAACTTTAACTAGTGTTAAATAAAATTTAAAAAACCAAAACCCAAACACTGGAAGTTAAAAAGAAAGAAGCCTTAAAAAAGGTTATCTGATTACCTGCCTAGATAACCAGATTGATCTCATTCTCTTTTAACTGCTGCTCATCTCATCTTCAATAGCATGTTAAATACTCCAATAAAAACGAATATATAATTACCAAAAAAGCTATTCTAATCCAAACCTAAAGGTCGTCAAGCAGATTTCTGAACTGATTCCCCTAAAAAGTACATTATTTCCAATGATGAGGACAACTTATTCTTTCAGCACCAAAAAGGATGATGGGAAGTGAAGAAGAGACTTTTCCCTCAATAGCTCCCCATGATAGGGTCGTTGAGGTGTCAATTACATATTTTATATTTATAGAGCACTTTGCTTCAGCAAAGATTCCTAAGTGCCTCCCAGGTCTTACCACACACACACAGGGGAGATTAATGTCTTATTTTTCCTTTGGAAATTGGAGTGCTTCAGAAATAGTAGGAATGTTCTGTTCAATGGAAACTCTTTTCACCAAAAGACTGACTGAGCTAGAAGGGGGTTGTAAGCATTCCTGGAGTTGTCACAGGAGGTTTTTTCCTGGATTATGTGTACTGGGATAATTTGCTTTCTGGGAGGGGGTTTCCCTGGAGGAGTTTCTCATGCCTTGCTCAAACAGGAATGACTTCTTGCTTTAATTGGAAGAAAAAAATGAATTTATTTGTTTTGAAAGCGTTAATGTTTTGAAAAGCCTTCTGATTTTTCCTCACTTCTGATTTCACTGATTAGTGAGAGAATGCAAGTTTTAAAAGCACTCAAAACTCCTTTCATTAATAGCTTTATCTCCTTTTAGAAATTGTGTCTATACTGTACTTTGAAGCACCAAATGGAACATCATTTTACAATCCCATCTGGTGTGGGTCTCCAATCAGGGTGGCTTTAATTGCTTTGAAGGAGCTCCACAAAAATGGGCACAATTTAAAGAAAAGGGTTTTGTTTCTGATTTTGGAGACAGAGCTGTTATGTCAACAGCACTTACTGATCTGTTAGAGTTTGGTTTATGTGGGAAACATTTATGTAGAAATGTTGATCTCTTGGAGTCAAGTTTTCAATGCTCAGCTTGGCTAAGATACATGGTTTGTTGTGAGGTTATTTTTTCCTGAGCTTTTGCTTTCTAGAGTCTTTGACTATTACAAATGAATGAGTCTTCAGTGTCTCTCCCTGGCAATGAATTCATTGCTTGCAAAAAGTTCTTTGCATGTTGCATCTGACATGGTCCAAAATTACAGCTGCTCCTGTTTACAGGGTGGCTGTGCTGTGCTGCAAGCAGAACATTTCCCTACACACATCTATTAACATTCTGTAAACCAGGTTTTTTTTTGTTCTTCAGGATCAAAGCTGGTATGTTAGCAAAAACTTCAAATTCCTGTCTTTTAACCTGCTGGTTAGTTTGTAGGTGAATCTATTCCTTCCTGCTTTATTGCAGAGAGCTACATGGATCTCTCATGCTCAGCTGAAGATCACAAAGCAGCTGTTGTTATTCTGCCATTTAAAAGCGACTTGAACACTATTTTTTTTAGAAGGAAGAAGCAGGGAAATTAGTTTTCTTCCCAGCAGCATTAGCAATACCAGCAGAGGTGCTGAACAAGATCCTGGAAAATGCAGAAAACCCAGTCAGGAAAGAAGTCTTGAGAGAAAGGAGGGAAGGCAGGTAGTTCTGGGAAACTGTAATTAGGGCAGATTTTATAAATATTTTTGTGTTCCTAAAAATGCCAGCATGTATTATCTCCATCAGTGATGACAATAACCAGCAGCAGGAGAGAGAGGAAGGGGAAGTGGAGAGAATTAATACACAACCCAGCAACATGGCCATTCCTCTTTTCCTACAAGCAGCTGAACTAAGAATCACAGAATAAAAAATTCTGCCGACGAGAAGCTGGTAGGAAATTAACAGCTGCATGGAGGAAGCCTCCAAAAGCCATGATGTCCTCAGCTTTTCATGTCAAATCATGCTCAGAATTTTATAGTTTGGAGCAAGTTCTGTGCCAGGATCCCAAAGGCTTCCTTGTGAAAGCAGCTGTGCCAAGGGAGAGGGAAGGACAGTCCCAGCTTCATCAGGAGCCTGTGGCAAGGAGCTGCTTTGGTTTTATGGCTTCACATGCTTTGGCTCCAAGTGCAGAAATCAAACAGGAGCTGCTTCTTGTCATTATACAGGTGGGTGAGTCAGCTGCTTGGGTAGCTTTTCACAGCCTTTCCAATTGTGCAATGAAATCATGTTGAAATGCATTTTAGCACTAAACACGTTGTTTCTCTAAAAGCTTCACTTCGGTTGGCTCCAGAATGATTCCATTTCCCATCCCCACCACGAGGATTAGCCACAGGAGGAGATGGTAGTGTGGCAGATTGAGCAAAGCAGGACACAAGGTGAATTCTGGCTGGGCAGCTTCAGGTCAGAGCATGGGAATAAAAATAAAAAAGTGACCAAAGGAGCTCTTTCTGCAGAAATTCTTGTTCCTAATGCTGGTCCTGGGAGATGGGAACACTTAGTGGAAAGGGCTAGGGTGGAAGGAAAGGAAAATGAGATTCTTGCTGGTTAGGATGTCCCCAAATTCTGTGAGGAAATGTGTTATCCACACCTGAGTGCAAAACCATGTTTTATGTAATGCAGAAGATTGGAGGTGTTTTTCTTCTTCTACTTAAAAAAAACCCCCAAAAAACCAGGAAACAACAACAAAAAACACCTTTAAAATAAATCTTGTGTAGTTTTTTTTGGGGTTTTTTGGGTTTTTTTTTGTAACAACAACTTTCCCTTTGCCCTAAATGGAATATTCTAGAAAACTTGCCTAGAATTCAATGCATCATTATATTAGTCTTGATTTTCTTCCTGTATGACTGAAGCAATTGTTTCAACTTTAATTCAGGTTTATTAAATGTAGAAAGTATCAAAGAAAGCATGAAGCTTCCCACTCCTTAATGGCCTTGGTTCCTGCCAAAAGTGCATATTCTTCCACTGCATCTTCCCCTTACATGACTGCAGGTCCAACTCCAAATTATTTGTTGCTTAGCTGAGAGCAAATAGGTTCAGGGAGTTTTCCTTGCCAAATTCAAAACATTAATGCTTTCAAAACAAATAAATTCATTTTTTCTTCCAATTAAAGAAAGAAGTCATTCCTGTTTGAGCAAGGCATGAGAAATTGCAACTCTTCCATCATGGTGATGAATTTTAGGGTATGAAGCCTTCCTCCAAGCAATGTGAAATGCTTTGAAAAAGGAGCATTTGGGAGAAAATAAATGAGCTTCATCTTGGGCTGTTGGAATTAACCTTTATTTTAGTGGTGGAAATTGGAAGCACCGATATAGGGAGTCAGTAGGAATCAAGCAGAGAGAGAAAAGAGGACATTGCTCCACACTTCAGGTGTTTCAGCATTTCCTTTGGAGAGAAGGAAGTTAGATTCATCCTTGTGTTGGACTTTCCTGCAAGGCTTTTAGCAAAATCCAGGGGAAAAAAGGTCTCTTTGCAAGTTTTGGCTGCTTGTTCTAGTGTTTGTCTGGAATTGACTGCTCAGGGGTTGTCAGGGGGTGCAGAACACTCTGCTTTGGGGTGCAGCAGAGGGGAATCAGCCCTTGGAATTTCCACAGGTGTTCCATTTGAGTTTTTGGAGGGAAGCTGGGCTCAGCTCAGGAGGTTCTGTGCTCCATCAGCTGCCCCAGTGAAGCTCAGATGTTTGTTTATCTCCCCGTAATTCCCATGCTGATGGAGGGTCACACTCAGTGGTTTTTGGTGCTTTTATTCTCCATGACACAACAGCCTGTTGCTGCTCCTCAGTACAGCTGTGCTTTCAGTTCCCTGCTCTGTGCTCTGTCCACACCATGGAGAACATGTTGCCACCTTCCTCTTTCCAGCAACATTTTAGATTTGAAATCCCATTTTCTCCATCATCTTCTCTTTCCCAAACCAGCATTCTTCTGATGATTTTAGCCAGGAATTATCCTGAAGCATCCCATGCTTTGTTATCCTCCTGCATCCCAGAACTGCCCTGTCCCTTCCTTGCCTGCCTTGTGCTCCTGCCAGGGAAGCTGATTGCATTTTCCTGATTCCTGAGCAGGCTGAGCTTCCCTCCTGCCCTGCCTTGCCAGCAGATGAAGCTTCCTGAGCCTCTCTGATCATTTCCACTGCTCTGGAGGTTCTCAAACTGAGCGATATCAGTTCTGAAATGCAATACCCAAAGCCAGCAAAGCCTCAGCTGGAAGATTTTGTCCAACACTCACTAGAGCAGAAGAATTATTTCACATCTTATTGGCTTTCTGTGTGGGTTTGCTCTTCTCAGAACGATATCTCCCTCCTTTAAAACAGAAGGACACTGTTGAGTCATGTTCAACTCGTGAGCCAGCAGGATCTCTACCTTTTTCTTTTTGCAAAACTGCTGAGTGCCCAGTTGTTCCTGCTCAAGTGCAGTCTTTCACATTAAACATTTACATTGGATCTTTGGGTTTAGGGGCTTTTGTGAATGTTGGGGTTTTTTATGGTAATGGTTTCAGTTTGTGAAGTTGTTTCTGTTCTCTGCAGATTCAATAACTTTATCTGTATAACTTTATCTATATATAACTTTATAACAAAATTATTGGTGACACTGGAGTGTCACTGGGACAAATCCAGAGCAGCCACTCTAGGAACCTCTCCCTACACATGGAGGGGTTTGATAAACAACTGCTGAAAACTCCTCAGTGCCTGCTGAGTCCAAAGCAGCTTTCCTTACCTATCTTGAGGCTTACCTCACTGAAGCCTCTCTCAATTCAATTGAGGCATTGCCTGTTTTTTTCCTCAGTCCTTCAAGTTCCTTAGCATCTCAAAAAAAGGAAATCTTTGCTTTAACAAGGATTTTTTTGGTGACAATTTAGAGCTACCCATGGGGTTTCCTATAGGTGCTTACAAGCAGGTGGTGATTCATGTTGGTTTTTCTTGATGTCTGAGGTGTCCAGCCGTCCCTGTCCTCTGCTCCTTTTCCTGCCACTTTACAGATGTGCTGTATATTTGGCCTTTTTAGGTCCTTTTTAAGGTAACAGCAAATGTCTTGAATTATTTGCCAGTTTTTCAGCACACACAGTGACAAAGTTTATGAAGCCAAGCCAGTCTGAAAATAACCAAACCCTTTAATTGACATCTTTGTAATCTGTTCCAGATAAAGTTTGAAACCCTCCCCTCTCCTCTCCTCATGTTATCCATCCACTGACAGGTCTTGTAGTAAAAACTGATGTAAAAAGACATCCCTTGTGCTCTTGATGTCCCTTTTCCCACTGTTAGGATCTGCCAGGAGTCCCTCTGGTTGTCATTCCACTCTTCCTTTATTTATAAAACGTGTTTCTTGCTGCTTGTTGGATTTCTTTCTGCTTTTCTCCCATTCTGTGTTGGAACACTGCTGATTTCATCTCCAAATGTTTATGCTGTGTGTTTATACTTGGCTTTGGCAGTCTCACCCAAAAGTTTCATCCCTTTCACTGGAGGTCAGGGAAGAGCTTTGCTTTAGCCATTGGGGTTTTTCACACTCTTTCTCTTTGGGGTTCACACCTGTGTGTTTAATTGCTGCTATTTAGGATTTTGCCAAGCTCTTGCTTAACTTCTCTCTATGCTAGGTTTGTCCTCTCTCACTCAATCTGCCAGTTTTGTGAATTTGTTACTCTGTTGTTTTGTGTGTGTCTCACAAAACCTTCTCCCTGATCTCCCTCATTTGGAGTTCAGAATCAATTCCCACCAGAAAAACTCCTCTATTTGCTCTCTGCTTTTGGTCACTACTAGAGGCTTTTATTTCCTACAGGCATCTAAAATTTGGAGTAAATTTATTGAATCCTTGGTGTTTGACACAATCTTTCCCCTTTTTTTGCCCCCTGTGTCCATCTCATTGTGCATTTTGTGATCCCCACTTTTTTCAGGATCCCAGCTCTGCTCAGCCCTGGGCTCAAACCTGCAAGCAGCACTAACAAGGTGTGACAGAACTTGATTGCCCTGATTTTTCCTCCTTTAAAATGTGCAGAGTCAAGTGTGTGGTGCTGCTACTGAGGCTGTGATTGGATTTACTGAGTTCACTGATGGAAACACGTCCTGACTGTGTGTTGTGCAGCCCTGCCTGGACTGGGGATGTGTGAGCATTTATTCAGGAGCTCCTTGATCAGAATTGATGGAGACAGGGGGTGGGAGAACAGAATTGATAACTTTCTGGGGGATGCTAGCAGTAGGTGCTGTAAGGAAATGCAGGATCTTGTTAAACTGGGATAACTAGACATGCTGACAGTTCCTAAAGTATCATTTGCTGCCCAGGGTTTACAGGAAAGGTGCTGGTAGGAGGTACCTGTGTAAGAAATGTGATAATCAGGTATCCATAGCCCAATTTCAGACTGGGGATGTAGAACATCCAGGCAGGCAGCAGCTGTGTAAGAAATTTGATAATCAGGTATCCATAGCCCAATTTCAGCCTGTTTGGGGATGTAGAAGATCCAGGCAGGAGGCATCTGTGTAAGAAATTTGATAATCAGGTATCAACAGCCCAATTTCAGGCTGTTTGGGGATGTAGAACATCCAGGCACAGTGAACCAGGACAGACTTCAGGGTTAGGAGAGGCAGTGTGGCTAAAGCTGAGCAGCAGTTTTGGTGGTCACTTGCCAGGACACAGGAAAAGGATGAGGGAAAATGGTGATTTAAGGCTGGTAGAAATGACTGAAGACAATATGCTGGAGTTGGGATGTGAGGTGACTTCAGGCATTTATCAGGAGCCATGAAAACTCTGTGTAAACTTCATTGTTATAATCCAGTTTTGACTTTACCCTCCTGGATCATTCATCCTCATAAATCAACCTTCCAAGAAGCAGAAAGATGTTTTTGTCTTAACCACAATGACAACCGTATTTTAATCATGCTGAGTTTTTTTTTTTCCTTAATGTTGGCATGATGGGTTTTATTGTGTGTGGAGCTGGGAGGAATTGTACAGAAATGTTGCATTAAGTAGATGAGAGAACCAATAGAGCCCACGGATTCACTGCTAACACTTGCAATAATTGTCCATTACTACTTCTTAAGAACAGCTCTCCTGCTCTTAGAATTGCCAGCATGGGGTCCTTAAGAACCCCATTTTGGGTGGAAGGAAACACAGTTGTAATCAAAACAATGATTACCACTGCCTTCATTTAAATGCAGAAGGAGAAACTAATGTGTGCTCTAAAGGGATGTAAAAAATTCACAAGTAATTCCTGGTTTTGAGGTTAGGTTTCTGATGTCCATGGGGAAAAAGTTAATTTCTTACCTTTCACTTTCAAGTGAATATTTTTGTATTCATTTCTCACTCTGCATTTAAATGAAGGTGATAGTAATCATTGTTTTGATTACAGTTGTGCTTCCTTTCCCCTGTAATGGTGTTCTTGAGTACCCCATGCTGGTCGTGCTAAGAGCAGGGGAGCTATTCTTAAGGAGGAATAATGGACAATTATCTGAACATTCATAGCGAGTCTGTGGACTTCTCAGGACTCCTCAGCTCTTACAGAATTCTCCTTTCCCTCCAAGGTGTGGGGAAACTCCCCAAAAACCTTATCTAACCACACAAAGTTCAATTCCCCAGCTCTCCACCAAGCTCACAGCCAAGCCAGCTCTGTCTCCATTTCCCACCCAGCAGAATTGCAAACAGATTCTGCATCCCCTGTCCCAGGCTGCTGGATTTTTGTGTGTAACTCCTAAATACCAAACTGCAGAAATGCTCCATAACTGTCAACATCAATGCAGACTTCTGTGCCATTAGTAATGGGTGATGACAGGCTGGATGAGGAACACATTCCCTGTCTCTGCCATTCTCCTTTCCCCCACTCTCCAGCCACCCACTCCTTTTCATGTCATTACTATTGTTATTATTTTTCCTAGCAGGCGTCGTATCTGGGAGCAGGGGATTAAAGGAATAATTCCATTTGGCAACAGGCAAGGCAGCATCAGTGCAGGAATCCCTTCTGTTCTTTGGTAATATTAATGTTGTAGGATATCATCAGGAGGGAGGTGGTTGACTGGAAACTTGCATATAAATGCAGGGGGGTGATGTGGTCAGTATTGTTTTTTAAAGCATTTAACTACATGGGAGCAGCAGCACTGCTGAAATGCTGAATGCATATGTTTTTTAATGCTTTTTAATCCTGATTTTTACTTTAAAACTAGAAATATAATGCATTTTATTTAGAATTATGGTGCTAGTTGGGGTGGCTGTCAGTACAAAGGCTAATGCTATTTATTAAGGCCCTGGTTTTATTTAATAGCCAGATGAATGGAACAGTTAATAAAAGAAATATTGCTTTATTCCCTGACATTTATGTCCTTGGTTTCCAATAAAGAATTGAAATTATGAATAGTTGATGGTTTAAATTGATGTTTTATGTTGAACGCTAGCTATAATTTCCCCTCTGAGGATTGTAATACCGAGAAACAGATGGTTTTTCACAGTAACAAATTGCTGTGTGTGTACTGGATATAGAGCTGCCTTTCAGCTCCCTCCACCTTCCCCCAGCTCAGGCTGCACTGCTGCTCTTCCAGGACAAAGCCAGGGCTGGAGGGAACTCACCCTATTTTTCCAGGTGGGCTGGAGATGGGAAAGTGCAGCAGAAATGTTGAAACTCGCTGTGAACAACCGAGCAGCATAAACACCGAAGTTCTTGGCTTTTCTCCTGCTTGAAAACACACCAAGCCTCCTGTTCCAGTGTGCTCTGGCAGGCTGGGCTTCCTTCACTTAGGTGGAAATCGTGGAAAAATGGGAAGAGTGGGGAAAGGAGCAAATTGAGTTTGAAGTTAAACAGGCAGCTCCAGTCCAGCCCCAGAGGTTTCTGTGCTTTGGATTTCTGAATGCAGCCAGTTCTTGAGGTTTTATTGACGTTTGGGCTGAAGTGAATGAGCACTAAATGCTGTTGTTTATGCGTTTTTAAAGTGTTTTTCGATAATTGTTACTGTGGGGAAGTGGTGTGAGATGATTAGTGGAGAGTTTGGCAATCCACATTAAAAATACACCTTTTTATGAGCTAATTATCGAGGGAAATGGTTAGTAATTACCACTTCTAAATGTTTTTCTGCTCAGGTTTACATGTAATATTTGGATCAAGAGTCATTTTAAACTCCATTTAAATGCAGAAAGAGGAAGAAAATAGGGGGTTGAAGGGATATGAGGGAAGAAAAGGATCCCGGGCAGGTCTGTCCTCCACAGCTTGGGGGTGTGAGGCCAATGTTGGACTTCAAAATGCTGCTGCTATTGGCAAAATTTGGCTTTTCACAAATCCTTCTATGATAAATCATGTTACTGACATGTGGTTAAAATACACGAGCTTCAAGTTGAAAACAGCAGCTATTTCATAAGAGACATTAATTGTTCAAAACTGAATTGCATAGATCACAGGATTCAATTTTTAGTACTAATTTTCAGAAGAACTCTTACTCTCAAAAGTGATAAAATGCATTCAAAATCCTTTTTTTCCTTGGGAGCATGAGAGATTGCTGCTTACTCAGTCTTCATGTCCTGACACTTTTCTATATCCTACAAGATTTGGATCTGAGCATGGTTATTGCATACCTTGACTGGAGACCACTAGTGAACTATATTTTTTATAAAGCAATGAGGTTGCTGGAATGAAATACCACATGAAAAATCCAAATAGGTTAATTTGATTTTACTTACCCTAATTTTTCTCGTTGTTCCATATGGGCTTATATTCAAAATATTGGCTTATATTCAAACTAGTGAAGAAATGCATCAGCAATCCTGCCCTTTACTTTTCCCCTTTTGGTTTATGTCAGGAAAAGGCACATTACAGCAGTTTGTGTGGCTCTGCAGCACTGCTAACAGAGATAAAGCACTGAGACCAGGGCTGGAACTGCCATGGACAAGGACAGGAAAGGTTGGGAAAGGTTCAGATGGTTGGGAAAGTCATTTCACATAGAGCAGCTGTGCTGTTTAATAAGTTACCTGGAACCAGTTTCTAGCAGTTTGTAATATGGAGCTTAAGCAGGGAAATTGAGCAGCAAACCCACCTCTAGTCCGTGTGGTGTGGGTTATAATTTAAAAGAGCTTGCTGGGACCAGCTTTACACAGCTTGTGTCATGAGCAAATTGCCATCAGAGGCATTTAGAAATGGCCTTTTGTCTGTAGTTTCTAAGTATCGCTTGATTAAAAAATTCAAGATGTGATTGCCATTCATTTTCTGGTACAAAAGGGTGGTCAGGTGGAGATTTCTGCATCAGCAGCCATAAAAGTGGGATCAGCCCATGGGCAAAGGAGAGCCCATCGTGGTTTGAAAGCAGCGCTGAGGGATGTTAATAAACTTTATTTCCTGGCTCTTGCCCTGAGGAATATTGTGCTAATGCAGCCAGGGTTAGCTTCCAGCTGAGGGGAGAGTGGAGAGAAGGCAGAGGGAGATCAGGAGATCTGCACAGGCAGAACAGAAGGAACTTGCACTGGGCATGTGTTGTCTTTGACTACAACTCTGGTTCCTCAAAGTTCACGGAGATGACATGAAGAAATAAACAGATATTTGCAGTGCTAAAATAAGCCTGGTGTTCTCCAACCATGTCCTCCCTCTTAAAAGAAAAAAAAAAAATCTTTTCCTTTTCCTTCCTTCCTTCCTTCCTTCCTTCCTTCCTTCCTTCCTTCCTTCCTTCCTTCCTTCCTTCCTTCCTTCCTTCCTTCCTTCCTTCCTTCCTTCCTTCCTTCCTTCCGTCCTTCCTTCCTTCCTTCCTTCCTTCCTTCCTTCCTTCCTTCCTTCCTTCCTTCCTTCCTTCCTTCCTTCCTTCCTTCCTTCCTTCCCTCCTTCCTTCCTCTCTTTCTTTTTTCTCTTTCTTTCTTCTCTTTTTCTTCTCTTTTTCTTCTCTTTCTTTCTTCTCTTTCTTTCTTCTCTTTCTTTCTTCTCTTTCTTTCTTCTCTTTCTTTCTTCTCTTTCTTTCTTCTCTTTCTTTCTTCTCTTTCTTTCTTCTCTTTCTTTCTTCTCTTTCTTTCTTCTCTTTCTTTATCTCTTTTTTTCTCTCTTTCTCTCTCTCTCTCTCTCTTTCTCTCTCTTTCTCTCTTCCTCCTCTTGGCCTGTAAACGTTGTCCATGCAGAACTGGAGGAGGTTGGCTCCCAGCCCAGCATTTCTGTCTGGTGCCCTGGTCTGAACAGGAAATCCCAGGCAGAGCAGAGCAGAGCAGCAATGAGAGCATTCCTGCCTCATCCTGCCTGCAGTGTCCTGAGTGAGCTGAGTGGCTTTGGGCTGCTCAGAGCCTGGGTGGCTCTCAGAGAGGCTCAGCTGTCCTGGCAATTATCATTTCTCTGCTTCACCCAGTCCCTCTGTAGGTCTGTGCATGAACAGGAATATTTCAGTTAATGCTTGAGCAGCTCTTAAGAAGTGGTTGATTGGAGAATATTGATAAGAGATTTCTTAATCCTCTGTCTTTGGGTTCAAAAGCACTCCATGCCTCTTAAAGACTAAATTTTATCACTTTGATGAGCATGTGTTGGACAGCAGTAACCAGTGATTTTTAATGTCAGAAATGCAAGGGTCTATGCCAAATCAATGAGCACTCCCTTTTCCCCTAATAGTTGCATCTGCTGATGATTTATTTACTTAGGAAAAGGAAGAGCTGATCACAAGTGAGCATGTCTGTGATCTGAGGTTATCCTTTCCCCGAAAATCAGAGGTGTGGGGGCCTCTGGCTCCTGCTGGAGGAGCTGCTGTTGGCAGAGCTCTCATGCAAAACATGCTAAGCCACATCTGTACATAAGAAATTGGAGGTATTAGGCAGCCCTGTGCTGTAAGGAAGAAGCACCCTGAATTTCCATCCCCTAATCCACTTGTCTTTTCAGTACATGTATGCACAAAACATCATTATAGCACTTTTTAATAAATGGAATAATAGCAGACTTAGTGTTCCATACAGGAGATTATCATCTTGGGTGATTGTGTGTGCACAGCTTGCGTTATCAGCAGATTAAATGAATCTTAAGGAGACGCTGCTTCACAGTGAGATTTGATTTTCCCCCTTCACCAAACGCTTCTTCAATTCTCCAAACGCTGCACAACACTTGGCAGAGAGAAAGCCAGCAGGAGAGTTGCGAGGAGGCTTTCCCTGTCTTGTCAAAGGGCTCACCTTGAGCACAGAGGGTGCTATCGCTGGGAATACATGGGGTGAATTCTGGGCAGATTAAGAGCTTCCTCCTTGGCTTAAGGCAGCAGCAGCAGCACAGCCTCGCCTCTCCCAAGGACTGCTGCTCCCACCTCCCTCTGCTTACCCATCCCCTGCTCCAGCCTTGGCACCAGGGACCATGAAAACTATCACCTTAAGTAAATCCTCATAAGCTATTCATGCTCCTCGACAACTTTGCTCATGCTGTTTGATTCACAATCCTCTCTGCCTCTTTAGTTCTCTCACATATTAACGAGTTTGATCACTGCTCCATATAAATGAGGCATAATCTGGAGCTGTCAGACCTAAACTGTCTTGAACGTACACTAAGTGAATATATTCAAATTTCTCTTTAAAGCTGGGAATATTTATAATAAAACTTGTCAGAGCTTCGGTTAACAGTTTACACTGGGAGTATTTTTGGTTGTGAAACACAAAAACAAGTCCAAAAATTGACTTTTGGAGCTGATATTATTATATTTGCCTTGCATATGGAAAACCCGTGTTGTGATTTCAACAACAAATGAGAAAATCGTCAAACTTCTATGAAAATTAATTAAGCTCAAACTCCTATGAAAATTAATTAAGCCGAAACGCCTATGAAAATTAATTAAGCTCGAATGAAAACGCGTTAAAACACTTCACAAATTTATACTGATGCGACTTGTAACAATCCCAATAAAAGAGCAACGAGCGCCGTTAGCAGTGCTTTTAATTCGGCTTGTGCTGCCTGAAACTGGATAGCTGTGGAAGTGCAAACCCTGGACTCATTTATTTTTTTATCCTGTGATGTTCCCAGGGAAGAATGCTGTGTAAAAATGTCTCCTGGCTCTGGGGAGAGGCAGCCTCTCCTGTTTTCCCTTTGAAAGCTCTTTGGTTGTACCTCTGTCTGGGTTCTTCTATCCTGTCTGATGCAAGGCTGCATCCTCGCCTGGGAGCTTGATTCCTGTCTGGATTTTCATTTGTGCTCCTGCTGTAAGTTTATAAAATTCGGGAATTTTCACTTCTGTGCGAGAGAAGCGCAGAAATAAGCAAAGTATGATTGTTACAGGGCTTAAAAAGCTGAATTCCTGACATCAAAGATGCAAGACAGGCTGGCTTTATAAGGAACTGGCAAAAGGAACAGTAGTAGAAGCAAATGATGTCTTTTTTTAGCTACTAGATAATACTTTGGAACTGAATGAAGGCTGCAGCTTATGAATCTCATTTCCCTCCTCAGCCACAGCAGACGAGTAGATCTTAGCAGTGTGTGATCTGAGGCAGAATTTAAACCCAAATGAGGTGTTTGGAGGTAAAATTTAAACCCAAATGAGGAGTTTTTATGGTATCTCAGCCCTCAGGTGAAAGGGGGAGAGAGAGGTTTGGCTGCCTTGAGCATCCTGGAATTCTAGCCTCAAGTCTAACAATAAAAGTGTCACCGTTGAGCCCCTAAATTCAAAACACTATCTTAGCCAGTCAGAAAACATCCCCTGTGTCTGGTGCTGTGTCCAAGGCAAAGCAGACACTTGAACTGAAGTCAAATCCAATGTGGGGAGGGAAGGTTTCCTCAGCAGCCCTGATGTGAACAGGAAATTGATCTCCAGCACAAGGCTGGAGTGCCAGGAGCTCCTTCTGCACTCACATAATCAGGCACAAAATGCTGCAAGTTCATCAGTTCACTTGCAGTTTAGTATTTACATTCACTTCAGCTTTTAAATAAGCATTTCATTAGTTCTGAAAGCGGATTTCGTGTTGGACCTGGTAGATAATGAATGGTGCCTGTGAATTTTGGTTTGTTACTGGAAAGTGGAACCAGATGCAGCTTCGCCATCCAAGTTCAGCCTCTGGCTGGCTGGATGCCCTGGAAGATAGGAGTTTGTGTAATTTTGGGAGTTTTTTGGGTGCTGCACTAAAGCTGGTCCTTGTGTTAGGGAAGGATGTTGATTCCACACAATATTTAAGTTGCTGGAACAACATTCAGACATACAAAAGCAGCAGAATTGGATTCCTCTGTTCAAAAACAGTAAAAAAAATTAAAGGGATTAGTCTGTGGTTAATTTAATAACTCCCAAAGTTGCCATTACAATACACCTATATTCATTTCCTTATTAATTACGTGGTTGTGCTATTTAAGCTTCCTTTCTGTCCTTTGGGACCAAATTCTTGTCCTGGGTGAGAAACGAAGCTGCTTTTGTGTTGGGAATCATCATGTGATGCCAGGCAGGGATTATGCCATTCCTGAATCACTGAATGGGATTCACCACTGAATTGTTTCCCAACTCCCTGGCTTCCCTGCAGGGCCCCTGGGCCTGACCTGCTCTTGCTGCTGCTGAATTTTGGGGTTTTTTCACTAGCTCAGGGTTTGTGTGGTGTTGAAAAACTCCTGGAAGCAGTTTTTTCTGGGATGGCTTTCTAAAAAATACCCATTTTAGATTTACTTAAAGCAGCCCTGTGTCCTCTCTCTTGGGACAGTGTGGTAAGGATCCTCCCTGAGGGGATGCAGAGAGAAAATCCTGCTGTGTTTGTGATGATTTAATCCCCAGTGTGTCCACAGCCTGCAATAAATAGAACATTCACCCTTCTGCTGGTGGATTCCTTTCAAATGCAATTCCAGCGTCACCTGTGGCATCCCGATTCATCAAGATCTGTTCTAAGCACTTCTGAATCTTATTGACCACTTGTTTTACAGGATGATAAATCCCTCTTCTCCCAGAGCAAATAGATTTAATAGAGCAGGGTTTTTTTTTCCCCCTTGATTTATGTTTGCCATGACCAGAAAGCAGGAATTCAGCATCCAGCAGGCACTGCTGCACAATTACGGAGTCCCAAGCAGGCAGTGTCTGTTTTGCTGCTGAATGACAAATACTGTGAGAGCACTTGGTGACAGTTTATGTGTTAATATAGAAGCAAAGCACGTGGTGCAATTGTTGCTTCAAGATGAAACTTTCTTGAAACCTGTTTTGGATTTTAGGGCATGCCTCTGAGACAGGAGCTCTGTAGCTTACTGGTGAGGGAATAAAAAGAGGCAAAAAAATTATAATAGAAACAAAAAGAGTGTATTGGACTTGAAAACAAAGATGAGATGGTTTTAAAGTGTGTATTCTTTAAAAAGTGGAAGTAGCATGTATTGTACTGGAAGATGACTGTGGATATTTGAAAATTATTTTTATCCCTCCTTCTGTGATGTCACAAGGGCATAAAAACATCCCTAATTGCATTTTAACAAGCCACAGTGCTAGTGCCCAGCAGCTGAGGAAATGAAGGACTGACAAGCTAAATTGGGCCTGTATTGTACATTTAGATGGAGTGGAATAACCAAAACCAGGGTTTGGCTGAGGGGATGGCTCTGTGGTGACAGCCCTGGGCTTGGACATTGTCACAGTAAATGAGAGTCTGAGCTGCAGGAATTAGTGGTGATGAGGTTCCCAATTCATTGATCAGGAGATGAAATACAAACTGCTTCCTGCAGCTGCTGCTGCTCCTGTCACCCTGGCTTTGTGGGATGTGGAAAGGGTGCTTTGCCCGGGGGGATTTATGGGGTATTTATGGGGTGTTTATGGGTATCTATAGGGTATCTGGGCTGTCACTTCTCAAACCTTTAGGAGTCAGAGCCAGAGAATAGCCCAGAACGGTTTTGTGTATTTATTGTCATCCTTGCATTAGAACAAGACTTGTCTTAACAATGAAACCCTGCAAGAGCAATCTCTCCCTTGAAAACCATATGTCAATAGAGCTTTCAAATGGCTCAGATATGAAGAGGATGTTACACAGAATAGATGGATTCTGCCAGCCTAAGGAATAGGAATTGACATATTTCAGAACACGTGTCATTGATAATTTATAGGTGGCTTTAAAAATTAAACTTTAGATAGAAGCTGGCTTAAAAATGAAGTGTTGTCAATGTTCTGAGTGCTTTGGGTACATTAGGCAGAAACGTTCTTGTCACTCAGTGGTATTTAAATACTGCAGAAGTCAGGAGCAGCTGAAAGTCTTCTCCTGTTCAATATTAAAGGCTCATGTGAGTCTGCTGGATTGCAGGTGATAGAGCTGCACTTCCTAGGAAGTGTTTTGAAACTAGAAATTATTGATTTTGTCCCTCACACTTCTGATTGAAACCTGGAAGTGAAGCTCAGGAGTCCTGGAGAAAAAAGACAATTTTAGATCTAAAAAATATCAACTTGGCTCAGTGGTTTAGTAAGCTGTAAAAACTTCATATTGATGCCCTCCTAGTTTTAAAAGCAGACAATCCTGTCAGAAAGCAGAGGCATGTGCTCTGTGTGCAGCAGCACAGAGCTGGGAAAATTATTGGAAAGCTTTCTGGTGCTTTTGCAGAATCAGGATTTCCTCTTTTTGTTTGGTTTTTTTTAATAGACTTTTTGTTAAACTGCTCCATCTAAAACGAAGCAGGGGTTAATACACATTTTGCTAAGTAAGAAAAACAACCAAAAAAAAAGCCCCAGCCCAACACTGGAGGCTCAGCCCAGGAAGATGGGAATTCTGAGATAATATTCAATGTGCCCAAAGGGACAATGCTGTCTCTTGTTGTCACTGTCTATATTTAGCCACCGTGCTCATATGCAACTTAAAATACCTAGAATAGCAAGAAGAAATTTTTTTTTCCCCCTTCATTTGAAGTGGTTCAGTGCAGGGTTGTTAATTTTGGCTTATCACAGCTGACACTTGAGCTAGGGGGGAGAAAATAGCAGTTTGGAGCTTTAACTCTTTCCACATGTGCCCCTCCTGGAGCCCTCCTGACTCCTGCCAAACTTCCCTGGCTGCCTTAAATTATTTGCCCCCCATTTAGGAGAAGTTCCACAGGTCATTTAGTTGATTTAAAATCCATTGTTGTTTGTGCAGCTGATAAGGGGTGAAAAAGCTATTCGTTAACAGAGCCCCGGGTTGAGCAAAAAAATGTTCATAATTCCAGCTTCCTACTTGCACCAACTGGAATTCTTCTGCTCAGTTAATGTAAACAGTGTGATTTATACTTTAATACTCCATTTTACATGAAAATGAGCAACAATTTTCACACTTCCAGGAGTGTTTCATGCTGTTGCAAACTAAATTTTTGTATTTTACCCAGTTACTGAAAAGATAATGAAGTATTTCTGTGTGACAATCTGGCAAATATTTATGTTTTAGGGACACATTACACCCTTCACTGTGCTGGTTTTAATGGGAAATGCTAAAGCTGTCCAAAAATTGGGCAGAAAAATGGGAGAGAGCAAAGTCCTTAAGGAAACACTGGACAAGTTGTTTATGGGTTAGGGAATGACCTTGGCTGGTTTGGATCCCATTAATGGCTTGCTTATCCCAAAAATGACCTCCTGGTCAGAGGGAAGGTGCTGAGCTCCAAGGGTTGGGGGCTGAGCAATCTCTGCTCCAGCCAGACCCTGCTGGGAGCACAGCTCTGGGAGCTCATCCAGCAGGTGAGCAGCAAGAACCACCCTGAAAATTCCCATTTTACCTCTGCCAAGGCTGGAACAATCAGCAGGCAGTGCAGAGAGCTGGTGTGTGGAGTCACCCAGCTGCTGCAGCTGGAATTTGACCCACCAGGAGTGTTTGTTGTGCAGTCCTTTCCCTACATCTGCCCTAAGGAGAAATCCCACAGGAATGCAGCTGAGTGATACCTGCTCCCTCCCCAGAGGTGCTAACAGTTGTTTATGCTTCACTATCTGATGGTGGCACCGAAATGTTTCCTTGTTCTTACCCAAACCTGGGCAGAGGCGTCCAAAATAACCTGCTGGGTTTGGATGGATCAGCAGCATGTGTAAATCCATGAATGTCTCAGTGCTCAGCTCTGATGGACCAGCAAACTCTGCACAAACCACTCCAAAATCAATTTAAAAATGAGCAATTACATCGTTTTATAAGCAGTTGGTCAGGATGCAATACATGGAAATCAGAAAATCAGGCAAGTTTCTTAATTAATCAATACTGATGTGGAAATTCCATGATGTCACTTGCCCAATTTTCCCTTTTTTCCCCCCTCATGGTGGTCCTCAGTGTCTGACCTGGCTAGGAGAGAGCTCAGTGGTTCAGAAATACCAGTGTTTGTAAGGCTGTAGTCAGGTGGGAAAACTTGCTATGCTCTGTGTCTTAGGAGTGCTTATTAAACATTGCATTTCCAGACCCAGCGTGCCTTTAGGAATTTCAAATAACTTGTTTGAACTGCACGGTGTTAATAAGCAGCTGGGTAAGATACAATCTCCTCTGAACAGTAGCTTTTTTTTTTTTTTAAACTATTTTATCTGCATTTCCTAAGAGTGTTTCACAGGATGGAGCATGACTGTGTTTATATTTTGTGTAGCTCTCAGCCCTCTGTGACTCTGCCCCTCTGCTCAGAGTGACCTTCATCACCTGCTGAGGTTCCACCAGAGCCATTATTTGTAGACTTTTGCCCAGGAAGAGGCTGGCTGTGGATCTTTGCTTTTAAATGTCATTTCAAAGTGAGCCCTGTGGTGTTTTTTGCATCCAAAACTCAGTGTTCACTTGCAGCCTTTCAGGTTTGCTCACCCTGTGTCACTGCTGGCTTTGAGGAGCTCCTGCCTTGAGCCCCCAGTGGCACTGAATGTCCATTCTGAGGAATATTTAGCTTAAAGAAGTTGCCTGAACTTGCTGTACCCTTTGCTTTGGATGCACAGAGCAGGGTTTGGATGCAGCTAAAAGCCTTCAGGATTGTATCACATGCTTTGATGTCTGCACTTCAGCATCTTGTAAAAGTGACCAGATGTATAAAAGATGGTGATAGGAAGAAGTTTATTGAGTATTTCTCTGGATAAAGGGTGTTGCAGGCATTGCTGGAATTCCTTCATAAGTCCCTGTGTACATCAGTTGAGCAGTTTTGACCTCCCTTTTTTCTCTTTATATGTGGATTTTGCTTCCATCACCAGTTAGTGCTTGACTTCTCGTGGCATTTGGTATTTCAGGTAATAAGTGATGGAAAACATCTGCTGTTTGGTGATGTTTGTGCACCTTCAGTGACAGCAGAACAGTGTGAGTGAGAACATGAGCTCCACAGCATCACATCTGGGTCACTCCTCCCAGAAATGGATTGCTGAGATGCAGGAGGAGCTGACAAAAGTGAATTCTTACTTAAGCATATCTCAATTCACATATTTTTCCTGCCTTGCAATGAGTGGGAAAATGCTTTTGAGAAAAGCACATGTCTGATTGAGCAGCAGTGCAGCTGAGGGAAGTTTGCCACAAAGGCAGGAATAAGGTAAAAAGTTTGAGGTTCAAACGATGGCAGATAAGTTGATCTGCAGTTGCCATATATAGTCATCCAAGAAAAAGTCTGTAGGAATCCTCCAGACGTTTATGGACTTCTCTGATTCATCTGTTGGAGCCAAACAGCTCCAGCCAAGAGATAGGGAATTTGTTAAACTGCATTAAGTTCCTAAATTGCTGTAGCCCAAAGGAGCAATTCTTCCTTTTATAGGGAGGGAGAGTAGGAGGGAGTAGGCAGGGAGGATGGTGCATTATGATGTCTGGTCTTTTGGTAAGAGTTTCAAGAGATGAGTAACATTCTAGAGCTCTTAAAAAAAAAAAAAACAAAAAAAACCACCACCAAACAAAAAACACAAACCACAGACAAAAAACTTGAATTAATTTCCGTTGCTCTCATCAAAAGCTGGCTGTCTAAATTTAGCCATTTCCTATAGACGCTCAGCTTACGCTGGCAACAGTCAAACTGTTTGTCCTCAAGTGCAATTTGTCACCTCCCCCTTCTAAGTTGGTAGGAGATAAGCCTGTATTAATTCTGCTGATTTATTATTATACAAGTGTGCCTCATTTTAATCTGCCATTGAGCTGATTGTGCTCCAGCATTGCCCAGCACTGGGAACTGCTGCCTCCGTGTCTCCCTCCCTAATCTCCATCCTCTGGGTTCCTTTTCCTGCTCCTTTTATCTCCTCTCCCTCCCCACCCCCTCCAAGCCCTGCAACAGTTCACAGTTCAACACATGAATTTGGGAATTAATCCCAGCTGAGACTATATATTACACTTGTGAGGAGATGCTGCTGCTCCAAAGCTCTTTATGTGGGTTTTTTTTATTTCTTAAATCCAACTAACAAACAGTAAATGTATTGGATAAGTCTGTAGTGAGCTCTTGCTTGCTTTCATCTGGATGATTCATTCCTCTCTACTGTGTGCTCCCAAAGCATGTGCATTATGGGCCTGAGCCTGTTTCCATAGGAATTTTGCCAGGAAGAGTAAAAGCAGCAAAAGTTTGTTTTCTCCAAATTGCTTCGCTCACTGAAGCAACATGAAAAGCTCTGTGCTGTGTTTTTTTTATTTAGGTCAGCAGGATGACAGTTAGATTAATTTCGAGGTGTTTTTACCAGATATGCTAAATGAGATGGAGTAAAACCTTTGGGTCTGTATCCTGATGTTTTTGAGGTTGTCAATTCTATTTTTTTTTTCCCTTTGAATTTCTCATATTCGTTGGAATCTGAAGTTATCACTTCAGCTGCATCCAAAATGCCTGAACCCAGTGACTCCCTGCATGGAAAGAGTCACAAAGAACATAAAGATAGCAAAGATGATGGTCCTGAGAGTTTTAGCAAATACAGGACAAGTATTTGCAGGACAGAAGGCTTTTTACTCAAGTCCTCATGAAACAACTTGTTTTCTGTAGGAGCAACTGGCTTTTGAATCAAACTGGATGGTCAGGATCAAGATGAACAAGAAAATCTTATAAAAAGATTACTAGAGGATTGCGTAGTATTGAATTTTCTCGCATTGAAATGGAAGCAAAAGGCTGAATGTGATGATAGAAATCAGTAAATCCACCTGTGTTCTTGCATGCAGGTATGTCAGAGTGTGATTAATGCACACACTGCTCACAGCTACGTTTGTCATCTGTGGGTAAAGGAGAAGTAAGGAAAACAATTTTGCAATCCCTGCTGTCCCAGCAGTGCCTCCTCCCCAGTTTGCTCTGTAAGGATCCATGAGGATGGAGCCTGGCTCCTCATTATTGTATTCAACACAGAATTATTCCTCTTGGAAGCTTAACTGGACTTCAAAGCAAGATACTTGCATTCTAGAAACCAATAACATGAATTTAGTAATGTCACTTTTCCTAAAGAAAGAAATCCTTGGAATCTATGATTTCTGAATGGTTCTACCCATCTCTTCCTTGAGGCTGAGGAGAAATCCCAGCTCCTGATCCCCTCATCCCACAAGGCTGGGGTAGGGTGCACTCTGATCCCAGAACTCCTTGTGTGGAGGGAATATGGAAAATCACAGCTGCAATTATGGTTTCACATTAAATATTCTTTCTAAATCCACCGTGTGAAGCATTAGGCTGTTTAAACTGGGGTTGTTCATTGGACCACAGCACTTAGGTGCCTCTTCTGCAGAGTCATGGCCTCTGTCATTAGCCTCTCATTAGACACGTTAATTTTTTAGGGCTCATCATAATTACCTTTTTTCAGAAGTTCCCCATTCTATGCTAAAGAGAAACTTGTGATCTGCAAGCTGTGATTCTGGAGAACCAGGGGAGAGTTAGGAACACTTTCTCTGTAGACTTTCAGAGTGGAAAATGCAGTGGATGGAGGACCAAACCTGCAGGGTGTGATTTGGGAGGAGTGTTCAGCATCTTTTTCACTGGAAAATTCAATCACAGGGGCAGAGAACTTGTGGAACAACATGGAATTCATGGAGGGACAGAGCAGCTCTGGTTAAAACTTGACAAACGTAGGTGAGGCTGCTTTTTGGGATGTAAAGCTGTACTGGGAGGCACAACCAAGCAGTCAGTTTGCTTCCCATTTTTTTGGACAGATGGACTCATCTATTCACATCTGCAGACACTTAACAGAGCTCTAATTATCTTTTTTCTGGGTAGGGATACTGACCTCAGCCAGGAATGGCAATTCCTGGATTTCACCACAACATGGTTATCCTGCTGGCAAGAGCAGTGCACTCCAGAGGTTCTGAAATATTTATTTCGTGTATCAAATGGGTTTTCATTACATCAGTAAGGAGTTCTGCTGAGCTGGGGTGATGCAGAGGTGGTTTTTCCCATGACAAGGGTCTGTCATGGCTTGTTTGGTGTCACCTCAAGCCTTCAGCAGAGACCACAGGGTTGAACAGGAGAGCAGGAGGGAAAATCACCATGGAGCCATTACCCAGTGGGAAGCCTTTTAAATGTTTGTTAAAAACTGTTTGTTTTAATGTTTGTTTAAAGTGGTGCTTGATTTTCTGACTGTGTTGGTGAACTATTAACACAAGTCATCCTTTCCTTTTTTTTCCCTACTGGAATTTTACTGGCCAGGCTTTCATTTCCTTAGAAATACCTCCTTCCAAAGCTCCACCTGAACCATTTTTGTTTAAATTCTTTTTTTTGTTGTTTCCTAGCAACTCTACTTTTTAAGTTCTGCATAGTTCCTGTTCAGTGTCTCTCCTAGCCAGTGTTAACTCACTGGTTTATAAATGACATCAGGGTTGTCACATGCTGCTAAAAAGCTTAGTTCATTACTTTTAATTTGTAAAGTTAGTTAATAAAATCCTTTTTCTCTTCTACATGGCGTATGTGTGTATATATACACACTTCCATACATATATATGGGTGCAACAGCTCTTCTCAGGCTTTTTAAACACTTGTGAAGGTGCCCAGGCTGTTTGGATGTGGCTGCACAGACCCAGAGTAAACCTGGGAGCTTTTTGTTTATTTGAACTTGGAAGGAGCCAGAAGAGGATTCCATTAACACTCAGGCAAGTTCCATTGGGAGCCAAGTCCCAGCATGGCAGGGGAGGCTCTTTCCCAAATATTCTGTTTTCCCCAGACTTGGTGAGAGCCAAATTTACACATTGCCACTGAAAAGGGTCACAGGATCAGCCCCAAAATTCTCCCTCTCGACCCATTTTTCTATGGCTGAGTAGGAGGCACGTGGTCTTTGGAGTTTGGGTAGAAACCAGGGAATTTCCACAAAGAAACTCTTGAAACTTCTCCGTGCGTCTGCTGTCGCTTCCTTTGTGCTTGTCATGTGGCTGCAGTCCTGTAAAATTCTCTGAAGTGGTCAAACAGCAAAAATACCAGCTCTTTCCAAGGAATCTATCAGTGTTTATTCTGCTTTGTAACCTCTCTCCCCCCAAATTACAATGCCCAGGGTTTTGCTCAGTGCTCCACTCAGAGCTGAAATCTGCGCTCACTAAATCAGCTCTTCACAAATGGAATATTTTTTCACATCTTGCTGGGTGGGTCCATACACTGAAAAATAGGTCAAGAACAGTAATCTAAATCTACTGCTAATAAATAATTAAAGCTAATGGAATTTGCACAAGATCTGTGAGCTTGAAATCTTTCCGAAAGTACTGTGGTGTACGTTTTGCTACTGTAAATCAAGATTTTTTATTTATCATTGTGCTAGGTTGAAACATATCTATAAATGTGACT
Organism: Lichenostomus cassidix; assembly: GCF_008360975.1. Lineage (NCBI taxonomy): Eukaryota > Metazoa > Chordata > Aves > Passeriformes > Meliphagidae > Lichenostomus > Lichenostomus cassidix. The sequence goes on from NC_139499.1 coordinate 4,591,004, forward strand.
TTAAAAGGGTGGTTTTTCTGTACAGAGAAAACACTGGCATGTTAGTGTATTGAAATAACTAAAAATATCATAGGAGATTGATAAGATCATGATTCACTCTTTAATGATCGGATTTCAAGTAAATACTTCAGCAGCCTTAAGCACTAAGAGGTTTTATATCTCATTAAATCAAAGTGTAAATTGAGCAATAAATTGTTTACTCATATGATCTACTTTGCCTTGTATTTTAGGAATTAAGTAAGTCATCTAAGCTACTGTATAATACCTGTTTGAACAACTATTTGGGATTTGAGTTTCATCTCTTTTAGATTAAAGCAAAATGGAACTTGCTGGAACTAATTAAACATAAAGACTTAAATATTTCCTTTAGAACGCCCCCAATCAGATGTGCCCAGGATTTCTGGTGAAAAGAAATAAGAATAGTCTGGATTCTTTTCATAACCCAAAGAAATAATATTTATAACTGGTAGGTGAGTGTTTGAATGATCCCAAGCCCTTCACCCATTTCCCCATAGCAGGGTGAAGCATCTGTGCTTGCTGCCTCTCTCTAATTAACCAGCAGAACTGCTTACTCCTAATTATAGTTAACTTGCTGATTTGTGTGTTTCATGGTGACAAGTTGTGTCCTTGAAGTACACAATAATCAAACACACCTCAGAAGTCGATGCCAGTGTTCTTCCCAAATCCTTCATGCCTGGCTGCCTCTCGGCTCTCCCCCTTCCAGCCCAATTTATGGGAAGCTCAGCAGCACGATGGGGATAATAACAGGGTGGATGGAGTGTCTGAGCCCTGCCTGGGAGGGCACATGGAGGAACATCCTCCCAGTCCTCAGGAACAGAGATCCACCCTCCCTGGGGACAGGGACACAAAGCTGGCACTCAGTTTGGGACAGGAGAGTTCCCCTCCAGCTGTGCTGTTTCTCATCACAAAGTCATGGAATGGTTTGGGTTGGAATGAACCTTAAATCTCATCTCATTCCAGCCCTGCCATGGGCAGGGACACCTTCCACTAGCCCAGGTGGCCCCAAGCCCTGTCCCTGGACACTTGCAGGGATGGGAAGTGTTAGATATTGATGGAATTACAAACACCCTCCTGCACAGCCAGCACGTCCTGGTGGTTATCTGGGTTGAGTTTTTTCTTTTTTTAAGTTCTTCCAAGAAAGCCCCAGGGGTCAGGCTGTGCAGCCCTGCCAGTGTGGGTGCTGTCAGTGCCTCATTCCACGTGGGCACAGCAAAGGGACACCAAAGGGGAAGGCAGCAGGGAAGCCACAGCACCTCGCAGTGATGAGGTTGCTCTGCAATGGGCTGTGACAGCTGAACCAGTGATGTCACCAGGCTGATCCGAGGGGCTGCTCCTCGTCCTGATCCCTGTGCCAGGCACAGTGACATCCCCAGCCCCTGCAGGCCTCCAGCAGATGAAATTCAGAATAATCTGGAGGCCCACAGTGGAATGTTCACCCAGGTTTTGGGGTTGTTTTGTTTTACAAGAGCACGGTGCTTGTGGAGATGATGAAGGTGTGGAGGGTCAAGCTCAGCCCTGCTGGATCACTTTATCAAGCTGGGGTCAGAGGGCTCTTGTTGTGACATTTCAAGATAAGCATTGGGGAGGAAATGAGATGGAGCAGCTTGGGAGGAGAGCAGAAGGTGCTTGTGTAGCTTCAGACCTCAAGTAAATTACAAATACAGCGTTGGTAGCCTGGCCATTGCTATGTCCTTTGTACTCTACACAGGGTATTAAGATCTAGATAAATAATGTGGTTTAGTTGTCAGAAAGATTCATTTGTTACACAGGATTTTAACATAGATTTATTCTTGGTTTATTTTCCGTGGAGTTATTTTTAATGAGAATGGAAAGGGAGTTAAAAATTATGTGGATTCAGATTTCATTGTTTAGCCACTTGATCAAAATATAAACTCATTGTTTTTACTCTTGGAAAGAGGAAATGCTGTATTAGCTTTCAGCCATCAGATTTGATTCAGATAATGATACAGCATCCTAATTCATGGGCTCTGCATCAGACACTGAGTTTGTCTGTGATGGAGCCTTTTTCAGAACGCTGCTCTACCCCTGATAAATCATCCAGAGAGAGAGAGAGAATTACATGTGTTTAGATGGCACAGAAAAATAGGCTAATAATGGGATTGTATTCCTATACTCAAATATTTCAGCGCGTTTGTGTTGATAAATTATAATTTGTTTTAATGTTCAGTTGCATGGACCCTTTTCAGCTGTTCTGCTTGGCCCCAGTGGGTTGGTAGCTGTGTGAGGGCTGCAGCCTGGATGCTTTTCCTGTTTTGATCACAGCCCAGGCAGTAAAGGCCACCACACTTTAAACAGATAATAAATCACACAGTGTCCTTGCTAACCAACACTGCAGATTCCCCCGGGTCTGAACTGAACGTCCTTCTTCCTCCTGTTCAATTTAGTGTAAAGAAGGTAAAATTCTGTTTGAAGTTCAGTGTAATATTTTGAGACAAAGTCTGACGAGGAATTTTTCCAAACTGCCAGAAATAAATCTCCCCAGCAGAGCTGGAGCTGGTGACTCGAAGCATATGTATTCCTGACTTCTGTCTGTTTATTTTTATTTCCCTTTGCTTGTGAGCTGTCTCAAGTTTTGATGTTGTTTCGCCGAGGAAGGAATTACAAAAGTAGCCTATAAACTCTTTCCTATAAACCCTTTCCAAGGGCAAGACAGGAAAAGAGGGGAGAAGAGAAAAACTGGTGTGAAAAAGGTGTTTATGCCTTTTGCTGTGGTGGGTGCCATTTATCCACTCACCTGCACGGAGCTTTTGGCTGAATTTAAAATCCTCAATCACATCCCTGCAGTTGCCTGTTTGCTCTGGGAGGGGAATGGCAGTGGGATGCTCTCTCTCAGTCGTTCAGCTGCAACAGATTTCAAATTATTGTGAAGATTTCAGGCTGTCAGAGCATTTTACCCCATTCAGTGTGTGCTCTGATGTGTCCTGGGATTGCCCTGCATTGATTGCAGTGGTTTAACCCATTGCTTGCCAACAGGGATGAATATCCTGAGCTGCCTTCTCCTCCATTAGGAGTTTTAAAAACAGTCTTCTCCCCACCACAAGCTGCTGTCTGAATCAAGCACATGTTTTCCCATTATGGCACAAATTTTGCTTGGTTCTGATTGCTGGGATGAGTGTTCAGCATCCTGAATTTGCTAAATGAATGCACTTGAAAGCTTTGCTCCCTTTTTGACAGCTTGACCAACTGTTTTCATGGCTTTGGGATCTTCTATTCCTTTCCCCTCCTGCTCCTCTCCCTCTTTTCTGTTATAAACAGCCAAAACCAACATCCCTCATTATTCAAGATGCATATGAAGGTGAAGTCCTGACATAGTTTATATCATGAAATAAAAAGTGCTGCAAATCCTGTCTCTGAGGAGTTAGGATGTGCCAGAGGATGCAGTTAAATAGCAGAATCCTGGCTGGAGCTTGCCATGGGCACAGGAGCAAGGATGACAATCCCCTGCCTCTGGATCTGGGATTAGATCTGTATTTCTGGTTTCACTTCTGACATCACTGTTCTGGCTGCTGCCAAACAAGTCAGTAAATTCAGAGGTGATATCAGGGACAAAAGCCCTAAACTCAGTGATTTCTGACCAGCTGAGATTTTTATTTCAAGCAAAGTTGCTTAGTTTGGATGATATAATTTTTCCTGATTTTACAAAGAGTGCTGTAAATCTAACTCTGTTTGTAATTTCACTGGGCACTAAAACCTCCTCTGCCAGATTCTGGCCTTGAATGTGGGCATTTATTTTGCCCTCAGTGGTTATTGTTACTTTCCTCAATGTCAGCATTGTCAGGTTACACAGAAAACACATCCTGAAAGGTGCACGGCTCCCTGAGGAGCTGGGAAAAAGGGAAAAGCTGCTCAACCTGCCAGTTTGCTTTGGGAGAAGCAGAATTTGTAGATGTTTGTGATACACCAGGACAAAATCCAACCTTTTTCTGTCCCAAAACAGGCAGCAGGGTGTATCAGGGAATATATTGAGGTGACTTGATTTGGCCTAAGAACAGAAGCACAGCTTGGTTTGGTCCAAAGAGGGAGCTCAGCAAGCTGAAACATTAACATTATCCTTGACTTGATGGGGATTAAGCTGTATTTTAGTGCAATAACCATGTCAGCAGTGAAATTTGGCTGATCATTTGTCTTTGATAGCTTCATTTGCCTTTGGCCCCCTAAGCCATTTCTCAGGGAGTGGGAGAACTCCTGATAGTCCAACTCTCTGCATGACTTGTCATTTAAATGACAAAAATCACTTCTCTCAAAAGCCTACTTTTCCTTCAGGAAAATCAGATTAAATCCAGGGCTGAGAGTGTTTTGGTGAGTGCTTTAACATCCAATATGTTGCATGACTGTAAAAGCAAATGTGTTGGAAAAGAGAATTTCCCAACTTTTTAAGGTCAACTTCTTTTCCAAAAAGCTCGAGGCCTCAACAGATCCTTTTCCATATAGAGAAAATACTTCAAATATGGCTTTAGGACCCTCTACATGAGGTTCAGGTAGCTCAGGGACTGTGGCCTGTGTGCAGCTAGGGAGATTTTGTGGTTTCTGAAGCAGTTGGTGTCTGTCCCAGTTGTGGGAATCATTCCCAGAGCATCATAGGCCTCAGCGTTGGAGTCTGACCAGATCTCACCTGGCCTTAAAAATGGGCCTTTAGCACCCATTTAGCTCTAGGTCTGCTCAGCTGAGCCTTGGAAATGCCCAAGGATGGGAAATGCACCTTTTCCCTTTCCCAGTGCTGCTCTCCCAAGTGATGCAGCATCACAGGATTGGTTTATACCTCTTCCAGATTTATTTCCAGGCGTAAGTGGTCTATGAAGTGGCTGCTTGTGCCTTGTCAGTGGCAAAACCAGGAATGCAGCACCCTGGCTGTGCAGGACTAATAGTGTCCTCTCTAAAGTTACTGGATTTTATTCTTTGGGCACACACATAATACAAATTGTAGAATTTGTAAGTGAATTTGACCCAAACCAGCATGAAGTGAAGCCACAGAGAATTTTATGTATGATAAATATACCTTTGTTGTCCTAAATTATCTCAGTTGCTAAGTAAAAATAAGCTATAAACCTTTAGACTGATTCTGTGGGCAGTAATTTAATGAATTGTGTAGCACTTAAGTGTGTTGGAATTTGGAAGAAGAAATTTTGAGTTAAACAGAAACCAACAAATAATACTTGTCATCTTCAATATGCTCCAGTTCTCTGATGACTAAAGTCAGAGCACTCTTGGGAAAATAATAAATAAAACAGAGATTTTACAAAATGGCAACACTCTTACTTGAAATGATGGTCCAGAGTCGTCCTCCTTTCAGCCTGGCTTCCATTTGTGGGAATTTCCTTGGCATAAGTTCAGAGGTGTAGCTGCTGTGGAGGTAGATAGAGGCATTTACTGCTAATCTCATTAATGTTTCAGCTGAATTAGGAGGCTGAAGGCATTCAGTGCTTACCCAGCAGCACCACAGTTGGGATAATTAATACCATTTGCAGCAGATGCAGGTGTATGTCAAACTGGAGATCCAGGCTGGCTCAAAGTGAACTCCAGGTATAATTCTATTTTAATCAAAGCTCCCATAAAATGCGATCAGAATTTAAGTAGCACTTCAGAACTGAAAATAACGTCAGGAAGAAGGTGATGATGATTTGTCCTTTGCAGTTTTTCTGATGGAATATCCTGTTTCTGTCTTCCAGGACCTGCGCAAACAGGTAGCTCCATTACTGAAGAGTTTCCAGGGAGAGGTAAGAGCTTCTTCTGCTTCTCACAGTGCTTTTGGGGCTGATTTGTGAGCCTGGTGGGCTGGCAGGGTGTGTGTGGCCAGGTGGGCACAGAGCCCTCAGCATTTGGTGTGTGCAGGGAATGTCAGCTCCTGGAGGGAGCCTGGAGATGGAGAGGGACAAGAGGGAACGGTTCAAACTGACAGAGAGTAGGTTTGGGTTGGATATTGGGAAGAAATTCTTTCCTGTGAGGATGGTGAGGCCCTGGCACATGTTGTCCAGAGAAGCTGTGCTGCCTCATCCCTGGAATTGTTTCAGACCAGGTTGGATGGGGTTTGGAGCAACCTGGGATAGCAGAAAGTGTCCTGTCCATGGCACAGGGGGAATGAGATGAGCTTTATAAAGTCTCTTCCAACCCAGGGGATTCTGTGATTCTGTGATAGACTGGGTTTGTGCTGGACAATCTAAACTGGTCCCAGCACTTTGCTGTGAGCATCCCTGAGCATCCCTAAGCATCCTGTCACCATGGCAGGAACAGTTGGAGCTCTTAATGAATGCAATGTAATGCACTCATAAACCATGAGCATACTGCAAATCATTTCCCCTGCAAAGCCTTTCAGCTGTAAAACATTGTATTCCAGAGGGCTGATGGCAAACCTTGAGTTGGCAGGTGTTGGTTGGAGAGGCAGCAGAAAGCATTAACAGCTCCAACTCGGGTTTCTCTTCACACCATTCCCCGAGAGCACACGAGCAGAGTGCTCACGAGTTTAAAAGCCAACTGCTGTTATTCTGAGGAGTTTCTACAGGCAAAGGCAGCTGGGCCAATTAGAGAGTTTGCCATTTTGGCTGTGGCCAGATGGGAGCTGTGGTGCTGTGGTTGTGCTGCTCAGGAAGCGTCAGGGAGGGAGATTGGAAATTCCATTTGTCCTTGGAAAGCTGTGTGGGGTGGTGGATGGAGGTTTGAGCTCACACTGCTGCACATTACAGAGCTCTGGCCCTCAAGAATTGTGTTGCAGCACCTCCTCACTCCATGAGTTGTTCACTGACGTTGCATTGTGGTAGTTCCCATCAGCACAGGGAAATTCAGGAGTCTGCAAAGGGATTTCAGTGCTCAGCTCCCCTTAGTGAGGTTTGCATTGCTGATCACTTCCACCTCCTGCTAAATCTGTGTCCCAACCAGGCAGTAATTCCACATTTAAAAGCAGCGTGGTTGTTTTTGTTTTGCAACCTGATTTCCCAAGTATTGCCAGAAATAAATAAATAAACAGGACAGCTTTGTCCTTGATATATCCAATAGACATTTGTGAGAACAAAGAATGACTTGCGTGAGTCCGTTTGCCAATGGAAATTTACACTTTAAAATTGCTCCGAGTGCATTGCAGTGCTCTTAGGACCTTCTCACTTCAGTTTCAAGCTTGCAATGCACTGACTGAAAAGTGCATGTGTGCTTTCAGCACTGTTCTTTAACGAGGGGAATGGCTGAGGATCAAGGAAGAAGCATAAATTTAAATTTGGCTACAGCGAAGGAGATTCTCCCATTAGATCTTCCCTGCTGGAGACAGCTCCCTGTTACCTTGGTATGGCTCTCACACACTCCTCTTCTGTAGTTTTGCTTCACTGATATAAAAGTGAAGTTTATTTTGGTGTAAATTCAACCTCACCAGAGCAAAATTTGTTGTGGAAATCCCCTGTTGCGTAAATGAAGCACAAATACATGAAAAGATTGTGCTGCTGAATCTCTGAGCTGGTGATTCCAGTCTCCCTAATCGAGACAGGGTTTCAGAAACCTAAAAAACCTGAACTAATCATGATTGACTACATAAATGCACCACATTAAACTGTGAATTATGGTATTTGATTATAGATGTAATTACTGTATCTTGTTTTGGAGACAAATCAAAATACCGAGGATATGAGCCTGTTCTGTTGAGTTATATTTGATTGTTCAGGATATAGATCTGGTTTCTGGTTGTTATTAGGGCTGACTCTCTAAAAGATCAGGAGATGACTGCTGTGGGTATCTCAAAAACAAGTTTTGTTAAGCAAATAAGCTTCTCTCAATTTCAAATCCACTGGAGATGCCTTGATTTCTGTCCCTTGAGAGGCTCAGGGAGCAACACCACTGGGAACAGGACATATTCCCCTGCAGCCCCTGGGATAATTTATTACCTGTCAGGTGATGTTTCATGTCCTGGGAGGAGCTGGCAGAGGGACCTTTTGGTGCCACAGGACCTGTGGGATGGGATGTGAGCAGGGAGGAGGAACTGGCCAGAGGTTCCCTGCTGTTTTCAGCCCCAGGTGAAGATTCTGCCCCAGGCTTGTCCCTGGCAGTGCTCAAGGCCAGGCTGGATGGGCTCTGAGTAACCTGCTGGAGTGGAAGGTGCACATGGCAAGGGAGCTGGAATGAGATCCATTTCAGGACCCTTCCAACCCAAACCTTTCAATGAGTCTGTGATTTTGGGGTTTTTAAAAAATAATCTACAGCCGTGAGTAAATAAAACAAAGGTAAGTGGAGATGTGGTGAGAGCAGATGTCTTCTAGGGCTCCTTGTGCTGGAGAGAGAGTGTCCTGGAGCAGGAGGTAGGGAATTCTGTAGGAGCAGCCATTGTGGGTGGGAATAAGGAATTTTGGGGCTCCACATGTGGAGCACCAGCAGCTGTTCACTCAGCACTGATGCAGCTTCTCCATTTTCCCCCCAGGAGAGTTTCCACCATATTTTTGCCTCCAACTCCTCTCTCCGTCCCCACTGCTGCTGCTGCCCCAACCTTTCCCCAGACTCTACTATTAGACAGAATTAGGTGCTTTTTGCATGGAGCAGTAAATTACAATTCCACATCAGAAGGGAAGTGGGCTTTTGCAGTCCTATGTGGGCTGAACTGTGCCCAGGGCTCTGGGCTCCAGGGAGAGCCAGAGGGTGGAATCAGCTCCCTGATGAGCAGAGGTATTTAAGCAGCTTTTCATGGATATTGCTGTGTTCCTGCTCCCTGCCTCTCCTCAGCCCTTTTTCTGCTGTGATCCCACAGTGAGCACAAAGATGGTTTTTTCCCCCTTTTTTGCTGGCTTAGTTTCCCCCCAGGTGGGTTCAGGGCAGGGGAGAGGCCAGCAGAGCAAACCAGGGGCAGGAGCAGCACAACTGGGTCAGCTCAGGCTGACTTAAACTGTCCTTGAACGTGACTTGGAGAGAGGGGAAGTTCAGCTCAGGTATTTATTTCCCCTCCCAAGCATGATTTATGGGAGCTGCTGGTAAGCTGGGGCCAGTTGGCTTTTTTCAACAAACCCACAGGTCTCTTTATCCAAGTTTTCTCTTCAGTTTGGGCATGGAATATTGATACTTCCCCCAATATTTTCCCTTTATGGAATATGGATTTATACATACTGGACAAAGCAGAACATTCTGTATTCCTTAGTTATTTATCTCATTCATTCAGATAAAAACTGTTGCAGTTATCAAATATTCATTTTCCATTAGTAGTTGGAAATAACTTTTTTTGTATAGATCTCAGTGCATTAAGTGGATTTTTTTGTGATAAGAGTTAAAGTAAAAGCACTGTGAAATGAAATTCAGCATACTAGAGATTTTCAAATGCATTCCTGGTTCAGCATGAGCCCCTATTAATTCATCACCGGAGAATAGTTTTATTATAGTCCTTTTTCCTTATTTAGGATCTTAATGGAAATTTGAAGGCAGTTTTCTAATTTAACAGAATGTTGTGTCTGCTTCAGAGCTGATGGTATTGTTCTTTTGAAATCTGTGGGTAACTTTTCTGCCTTTCCTGGAAGATTTAAGGTCTGGGTGGTGTAAATAGGCTATTGTGAGCAAGACAGTTAAAAGTCATTCATTTCAGAAGTGTAAAATTCCTGTCATTTTGATCTTAAATCTCTGTCTTGCGTTTCCTTTTTCTTGCCATTAACTTGAGGATGCAACTTATTAATGGTTTGCTCACCCTGTGCTGGGCTAAATACAGGACAGAATCAGGAAAGGTTGAAGAGCTTTATCATGCAATCATGAAATGATTATTTGATATAATTTGCAAGGCACTCCTGCAAGCAGCCATCTGAATAAGCTGTGTTTTGGGGAGGTCACTGTGCTTTACCATGGGTACATCAGTGGCTGGATATTTGTACATGAAATCTGAGAAAAAAAAAAATAAAAGCAAAAAGAAGTGATGTTCTTGGGCTATGTTAATTGACAGAACTGGATGGAAATCAGCAGCATGGAAATCTAACGTTGGAATCCGTATTTGTGAAGTCATCAGACAGATATTTTAAGGCTGGGAAAGGATTTCCTGAGGTCATTAGCATTCTTTTCATGTGGCAGAAGAGCACTGTCCAACAGTAATGCAGTAATCCCTCATTTGGAGAACCCTCCAAGGCACAGACTCCAAAACAACGTGCTGGACTCGATGTCTGAAAGCCATTGCTCATCTGCTTCTCCCACAGCAAGTACTTTTAAGGGTATTGCCACTCTGATGAGACCACTCTGGCTCCCCACTTAGCTGAATTGCTCTTTAAACTATTAATTTGGTCAGTCGAGTAATTTAATAATTTTCCATACGCAGACAACAGAAGCTGAAAATCAGTTTGATGTGCTGGAACCACTAATCATGTCTTTGAAGGAGCACTCTAATGATGTGTGTGCCTAAACCACTTCAGACCTGCTGAAGTTCCTGCTGCATTTTGAAGGACTATTCCTGAGCTGATACTCACATATTTTTTAATTTTGCCCCCTTTAATTTCCTTATGTTAAATTTCCAAACCTAATTAATACAATTTCTTTCCTGTACGTTCACTCCATGATGGCTCAATTAGAGTAGCAGTAGAACTGTGGTTCAATATTCAGGCCAACTTCATAATTGAAAACACATTTTCTTCTCCAAAGCTGCAGCTGGTTTGGTTCTGCTCATGCAGAAAAGGATATAACCTTGCATAACATAGGAAATGAACGGTTGAGAGAGAAGCCAAATTCAATTTCAGTCAGATATTTTGAGGATAAGTCCATGATCTATGGAAGCAAGGGAATGAAAAGTGTGTGTATGTGGAAAGCAGCGTGTTCAGCACTCTATTAATCACGGCCAGCCTGGGTGCTGTTGTGTGCCTTGCGTTAGCACTGATGCTCGTAGGGAGGCTGGAGAGCAGCCAAGCACTCCAGAAGTTAACCTCTTAAAGACCCTGAGCTGCTTTCTGTTGAATAAATGTAATTTTGTGGTCAGAAATAAATGCTTGTGATGTAGCAGGAGCTTTGAAAACAACAGCGTGGCAAAGCTATTACAAATTGCTCTGTGTTGGGGAAGTCAACAGCATACATCAAAATCCAGTGCCTGTGTTTGGGCCCAGAGCCTCCCTGCTTTTCACTGGAAGTCCCATCCAAACCCTCTGTGTACCAAAAAGTGAATCTTTTTGGCAGAGAATTTGCTTTTAAAGTCCACTCTGCACCTCAGTTGTGCTTCCCAAAGCAGGGAGAGGTCATGACCTGCTCTTGGGATAACCACAGCTCCACAGTGCTTTCATTGCTTTGTTTACAGAAGTGTGTAAATGATTATTTATTTATTTTTGGCTGGCTTGATTGCCGTTTAAACAACATCTTTCCTGAGGAAGGTGATTTAAATATACTGCAGCATCTCCCAGGCGGGTGAGCTCTCCCTGCTGAGCAGTGGGGTGGCTGCTGCTGCTGCAGGGCTGAGAGGAGACACTGAACTGCAGGGGATGGACAGAGCTGTAGAGACTCAAATACAGTCAGAGCCTCTCCTGTTAAATCCCTTTTTCCCTCCTGGGACAGCTCAGAGCTGTGGGGATGACAGGCAAACCCCAAACCTGACACATCCCACAGAAGCGCTGTGCACCCTTCCCAAAGCTCTTGCAGGTTCTTCTCCAACTTGCAGGCAAAGTTGTACAGAGACAGCAGGGACTGCCAGGATAACTTTGGGGAGGATCAGCCCAAATTCTCTTCTTTTTACATAATTGACAAAGTGCTGAAATTCCTGTTGGCAGCTGGTGGGCTGTCTGTGCCGCTGCCACGCGCTCGGGGGGAATGGGAGCAGTGGTGGGAAATTCAGTGTATTCAGGATTGCAGCACTGGTGAAGCTCACAGGGTCAGGAGTGTCTTCTCATCCTCAGGGGGAAAAAAAAGAGAGCTTGAAGTGTGCTGGAAGGAATGGGGATGGGAGGGTTGGGTCGGGCGAGGTATTCTGCCGAGTGTCATTAAAATCCCTGTTTCTCCAAATACAGAATTATCTCTGTATTTAGTACAGAATTACCTCCATATTTATCACAGAATTACCTCTGTTGATCACAGAGTTACTGTGAGGCTCTATATAAGTAATCTCTGGTCTTGCTTTGTCAGAAAAGCAAAGCAAAGGGTGAGCTCAGTATAAAACACCAGGAAAAGGTTGCATCTTGGTATTTATGTGCAGCTGGATTTTGCACAAAGGTGCTTAATGAGCTCCTTCTTGCACAGATTCCTCTGACCTCATTTTTGAAAAATACCCAAACAAAAGTTTGGATCATCCAAGAGGGAGAGGAGCAGTTGTGGGCTTCAGGTGGCTGCTCAGAGGCAGGAGGAGAGGTGGACTCACCTTCCATGGGGCTCCTGCTGCTGGGAAGCTGGAGGAGATGTGGGATAGCCCAGGCTGCTCTGCCCTGGCTCTCCCCTTCCTCCCTGCCCCATTTCCCACACCAAGCATGGCTGGGATGGCCAGAGCCAGAGATGTTCTCCATCCTTGTGCTCTCACAGAACCTCAAGGATCAGAACTGGCAAGCTCTGACATCTCTGTTCAGTGACAGAACAACTGATTTGCTGACCTATTCACTAGAAAGGTGTTACTTCAGTTTTGGGGAAGGATGTGTCCTCTGTTTGGAGGTCAGCTCTTTGTTTTACCTTTTTGGCATTAAGAAAATTCACAACTAGCCTGTGCTGACAGAGGAGAGAGGCTGGGATGCAAAGTGTAGAATTACAAGGGTAAATAATGATTCATTGTGCAACCAAATTGGGGCACCCCATATCTGGTTTCACACAAGGCTTTTACACCCCTTAAAGCTCAGCTACAACACAATTTGATCACTAGCACCCACACTTACTAATTGGAGCAAAACTTTGCAAATTCCTCCTATTTCTGCAGCATTCCTGCTGCCTGTCTATGGATCCAGACATCCCCAGAGTCAGTCTTGCTGGAGTTACTGGTTTGTGACACCAGAAAACACTGTGAGGGTTTAAATAACGTGTCAGAGGGGTTGGGATGTTGGCATTAGCTTGGTGTTCAGGAGCATCCTTTATCCTGCATGGACACCTGTAAGCTCCCATGAGCAAAGTCCTTATTTCCAGGACCAGGCTGTCCTTGGTTTTGTTTCACTTCAGCATGAAAAACACCAAAGTCTCCAGTAAAATTCTAACACATCATTATATCAGAGTGTATAATATGAACTAATATAGACATTAACAAAGTTAATCCACTTCCATGCTATAAAGATTGATCGATAAAAAGGAATTTTGGTAACATTTGGCACTCTGAACCTCCTTTGCCATCCATTCTTTGTCACTCTGGGGGTGAGGGACAAATGCCATGGGGTGTCCTTGCCCCAGCCCAGGGTCCCCTCCTCCTCCCTCGTGCTGAGCCCAGCAAAAGCACAGGATGAGTCAGTTCAGTTTGCCAGCACAATGGAAAATAAATTCTTCCTCTCCTTCCGTAGTTTCTCACCGAGCCACTGAGCTGAATCATGCTGTGGCAGAGGCAGGAGGAGGCAGCAGGAGCTGAGGAACCTCTGAGCTGCAGGGAGAGCTGGGTGGGATCTCCAGGCTCCAGGAGAGGGACAGCAGGGACAGCAGGGACAGCACAGCTGCTGAACCCAAAGCAGGGTGGCAAACAGGGTTGAATCAGAGCTGCAGCTCTGCTGTCAGTATCTGCAGGCACATGTTGGGCTGGGCTGTTTCACTGGGAAGGAAGATCAAAGATTGGAAAAGCAGCAAGAAGCTGTCCTGTGGGAACATTGCTCGGGGGATGGCAGCGTTGTTTGTCTGGGAAAATCAGGATTTAGCTGGGCATGAAAGGAAGAGGAGCTTTGAAGGGTTCAAGGTTGCAGCTGTTTGGCAGTGGAGGGAGCAGAATTGAAAAGTTGAGGGGTTTGAGGTCTTCCTAAAGCTCTCTGCTTAACGTGAGGTTAAACCAACACGTTGGTGAGGCAGGCATGCCCTTCCCAGGCTCTTTGCTGGTGCTGTACCTATGTCCAGCTTTGTTAAACAGATTGGTATTGGATCCACTGTGAAGTCCTTAATTCCCTTAAAGAATTTATAGCCCAGCTAAAATCCACACCATATGCCTCAAGCAACTGCACAGAAATAATTTCTTTTTAATTTTGCTTCAAAACTGTTCTAATTGCAACAAAGCTAAAAGTAGGAATTTTTTACTTTTTCTTTTGTCAGTGGCAAAATAATCTAACAGGGATGGTGAACTATATATTTTTATTAATTTGTAAATGACAATATTATTTTTTATTAATTTATTTATTAATGTAGATATCTCTAGGTATTAAGAAAGGGAAATCAAGCCAGCTCTGTATTGTAAAGGCTTCAAAGCAAGGCTGATGCATTAATAATCCTGCTATAGGCACCATTTGATTCCAATGCAGTTATTCAGGAATACAGCATTGCTTAAAAGAATGGTGCTTTAATGAGTTGTTCTCGTGCTTTTCCCTTTGTTTCATATGGTTCTCCCAGTTCTTAATGGTGTTTTGGTAACTTGAAGTAATTGAAGACAAATGGAAAAACCTCGTGATGCAAAACAATGCAACAGAAGATGTGTAAGGGAAGAGGGATGGGTGTCTCCTTAAGGCATCCATTTATTAAAAATCACACCAGAAAAATAACTTCTCTTTTAAATAATTTATTTTTACTCCATAAATTAGTTCCAGATTGTGTGCAGGACAGTAAAAGACATGTTAAGGTGGTTAATGAGAGTGAGAATTAAACTGGAGAACCATGAGGAGAAATGGAAGAGCGGGAACTGCAAAGTTCTCATTTAGCACAGTTGTGTGAAAAGTTGTGTTTGTGGTTCTGTGAGCAAATCACCAATGCTTCGGCAATGCCAGACAGACCCAGCACTGGGAACTCCTCACAAAGAGCTGTTTTTGGGATGCTGAGTCCAGCATCATCCAGCTCTGCTGGTGGATCCCAGTGGATCCAAGAGGAGCAGCACGTGTGCCAGTCCTGTGCTCTGCAGTGTTAATGTGCTGATAGCTGTGAGTGCAGAGGATCCAAGGGGCATCTGGCAGTGCAGCTTCCTTGCAGGGAGCTTCATCATCCAGTTTCATCTTCGAACTCAGGAGCAGAGTTGTGCATCTTTCAGCCTGACTGCAGTCCATGAGGTTATTCCAAATTCAGAGCATCACAGACCTGTGCTCAGGAGATTGGGAGGGCAGTAAGCATCAGGCTTGAATTAATGCTGAAATCTCCTACTGCACAAAAGGTGACAGATTCCAAACTAAAGCCACAGGCTTTGCTTTTATCTTGGCTGGACATAGCTGGAAGAGGCAACATTTGGATAAAACTGTGTTTAGCACCTTCCCTGGCAGAGGTGCCAGATTTACTGTGCTTACATAAATGTGGAGATAAATCCTTGTATTTCATTGATGATACTTTGATTTTAGCCAGGTGCAGTGGGTATTAGACTGGGACCAAGTGCTCCTGAGTGCGGTGTTGGGCAACAAGCAGTGCAAAGTGGGATCAGAGCACAGAGATCTGCAAGGGCAGGCTGGAGGGAGATGGTTCTGGAGGGGCAGGGGGGACACTCAGCTTTAGGGTGACCTGAACAACAACTCAGGAGAGCACTTGACCTGGAAAATCAGGTGGCTGAAGGGAGGTCTGGTTTCAGCCTGGTGTCTGCCTGTGGCTCCTCCACAGCTCCAGCAATGTTTTAGGGATGAGGAGCAAGCTGAAGGCTGGGAGGATTCCTGGTGTCTCAGTTCTGTTATCTCACTGCAGCGCCAGTGGTATTATCGAGACAAATAGGATGCCAAAACTTAAAAGTGAACATATGTTTATGGGGGTGGTGGGGAATACAGAGGTCACTGTTGTTTCTTTCTGCTCAGAGAAGACATAATGGGGCCTGGTTTAGATAAATTAAGATTTGGAGCTAAGCTCGTGTCAAGACAACGCGAGTGTAATTATAAGTTGACTTCTTTCAGGGTCCCTGAAGTTTTTAGAGTCAAATAAAAATGTTCAGCAAGAGTTTTATAATGTAGTTCAACTGTTTAATGTGAGCTGATTGCAGCTCAGCCTTGTTGGCTCCTGAACCAATTTTACTTTGATTTGAAAAATTTTCAGTGAACTTCCAAATGTTTCCATGTCATTTGAGTGTTCTGTTTCCTCTCTCTCTGGGCTTCATTTATATTTTGCTATTTTTGATGTCTTTTTCCTCCCATATTTCCTTATTTCCTTACACACCTGGCATGCTTAATTATTATTTTATTCCAGTTAAAGTTGTCATGGTGTTTTTTCTAAATTTTATTTTAAGATATAAAATAGTTGCAGTGCTCATTTTAGTAGAACTTTAAACCAGACAGGTTGATTTATTTTTTTTAACAACTAAAACATAAAACCATATTTCTGCCTGGTGGGATTGTTTGGAATTCTGGTTCTGAATTTGAGGGTGAAAAATGGTATAAAATACCTGTGATTTACAAACTGCTTCCTTTGGAAAGTCTCTGATCTCCTCGGATGATGTTGTTTCAAATCTGGTTTATATTTCCATCACTCTATAACTGGTAAGGAGCAAATAAACCATACCTTTTATAATACTTAGGGAGAATATAAGTACAAATGCTCTTTATTAAAATGTGGAAAAACTCTAATAGGAAAACAAATCCATCCTGTTATTTCCTAGAAATGGAAGCATTTTAAACACTTTGCTTGTCATAAAAGGGGCAAATGAATTTTTTTGCAAAATACAGTACAGAATCAGTGCTGTAATGCTAATTGTATTTAATAATAGTAATTTAAATTTGGCTGCTCTCTGCCGAGCAGCAGCGAGAGCAAATTGTATGTGGGAACATTGAAGTCCAGAAGTGTAACATATGGTGTGGTTTGGTCTCTGTGCACCCAGCAAACAGCTCAACTGCACCGTGCCCTTCCTTCTCACCCCATCCCCGAGCAGTGCCTGACACTCCCCAGCATGGATTTACACATCCCAGAGCCTCCCTGCCTTTGGCACTTCGTTCCACAGGCTCATTTCAAGTACTCCTCGTGTGAAAATGTTCTCTCCGAGTTGCTTCTGCTGCCGTTCCCTAATGAGCATCAGTCCATCTGGGATTGCTCGAATTCACATTATTATTAAGTGGGTTATTCACAACCATCAGTCCCTTGCTCTGCAGCATGGTGGGAGATTCCAGTGCCTTTCCGTGGTCTTTCTTGGGGAACTCTGAAAGACCAGCATGGGCAGCTCTTCTTGAGGATTTATATCTGCTCCCCACATCCTCCATCATTTCGACATCTGATGCTCATTTATCTCTTTTCCAATACCCTTTGATAAGTGGCAAACAGGTCAGGTTTCAGTTACACCACACCTCCACCCATCTCCATAAATTAATCCAGATCCTGGGGGGATGTGAGTGCAATAGGAACTTGGTTTATTTCTTTAAACACAGCCTTGTATTGTGTTGCCAGAACTCATCCCTTCCCAGCCTCTCTCCGTATCTCCCAAGATTTCCTTGCTGCTGCTGCTGCCAAAGCAAGGAAAAAAGCTGCCGTGTCCTTATTTCCCTCCTTGACCCCTCCTCCCCTCCCAGCCTTTTCTTGGCTTATACGTTGTGCATTGTGCTCCTGTGCCATTTCTCTGATTGTCCTTTGGTTTTCTGCCCTTAATCCTGCCCCTGATGATCCCCACAAGTCACTTCCCAGCCATAAGCTGATCCACAGCAGCCCTGCACTGTGCTCAGACCCCAACTCCCTACCTCATTAAATCATCCCCGTTGTAGGACTGCCCCCCTCTCCCTCCCCAACTCTTTCCCCTCTCTTCACAGAGTTTCAGCATGCAGTAAACACAAGTGGCACCAGGTCTGACCCCACAGCACCTCCTGCTTTATCTCCTCTCCTCCCTGCTCGCTTCCTCTCCCTGGCACCCCATGCTTCCCGAAATAAATACCATATACTTTCATAAAATAAAATATCAGATACTTTCCTGAAATACAGATACAGTAAACTCTGGCCATTGTTTCTGCCTTATCTGCCGAATCAATAATGTAGAGAAAGAATTCAAGGACGTTTTTCAGACAGGGCCTTCCTTTTTTAAGGCCCTGGTGACGTCGGCACCTTTAAATGGTTCCATAATATTCAGTGCCTTTCAAATACACAGAAGAATTGATATCAGGCCTTTGTATCCGCAGTTCTTCAGATCCTTCCTTGCCTTTTATTAAAATATGGGAACGATAATCTCCATGCCTTTGGTTTCCTGATTTGGGTAAGCTGCCACAGAGCTGTGTCAGGCTTTCCTGTTTCCCTTTCTGTCCCTCTGCTTTGGGCTATTAATGCAGTGGATCTGATCCTGAGTCACTTTGGTTGTTTATTGTCAATAGTTAGTAACAGTAAATCCTCTGGTTTCTGGTACAATAGGAAAATACGTGTTTGCACAAAAGAAGTTGCTGGGGAATAAGTATTTTATTCTCAGAGCCGTTAAGCTGCCTTTCCTTGCAAAATGGAGCTATAGATGAGAATGCAGATGTAGGGGAAAATAATAAAATGATAAAAATAAATTCTTAGATGAGTACTGTACGTGTTACAAAGCACAAGGAGAAGCTGGTCAGAGCAGCTCAGGAGTGCAGATCGTGCCTGTGCTGTATTAGAAAACTTCTTAGCATGCAGAAGATTCACAGTTATTTAGTGTTAAGTATCACAGGGTGCTCAACAAGTTCATCTTTTCATTGCCTCACAGGCTTGTTGGAAATAATAGAAAATCTATTTACCACAATAAAGGCAGAGTGGGACATCAGAAGTGGCCGCGGTTCCGTTCGCTGCGTTAGATCTCAATAAGTGGTAAAGGAAAACAGTTGTTGAGGAGAGAGAATCTGCCTGGCAAATACCAGGCTTTTTATAAAGATTTAAAGTAAAGAATCACAACAGGCAGGAGTGTTCATAAAAATATTGATGCTCGTTATTGTGCTGAAAAACGGACTGTAAATTATATTCAGTACAAATGAGGCAGGAACAATCTTTCAAGGCTGTTTCTGTAGGAGCTGTACACAGGAGACTTAGGTTCCCTTTTTATGTATTAACTAGTTTTACATGGAATCTGTTAATTTATATTTAGAGCTCTGAGTGTGAGAGTATCAGAACAAGTCTTAAAGCCTCTTTTCTCATCCCCCCTTTTAGATTGACGCATTGGGTAAACGAAGCAAAGAAGCAGAGGCAGCCTTCTTGAATGTTTATAAGAGATTAATTGATGTTCCAGGTAAGCAAATTGTTCCCTTATTCTGAAAAACTAATGGCTCGTGTTTGTGTGAATGTGCTGGGCATTTTCCCTGCCTTTAATAAGGTAAATATGAGCAATGGTTTTATTCTGGAGCTGATAAAATTCCTGTGTTGTTTCTAGTGGAGTGAACTGGAACTGTGGCACATTTCAGGACTTGTCATTGCATCCACATGTTTGTATGAATCAATTTATATTATTGTGATACTGTGTGGTCCTCAGGATTTTGTTTGCTAGAAGGTTCAGCCAATTTTAACATCAACAATTGAAGCACCAAGAAACAGCAATATTTGTACTTTTAAAGGACAGAGAAAATTTTTCATGCCTTCCAAAAAAAACAGAAGAAAAAGCCTTACTGAAAAGTAAATCACTACCAAATTTCAGTTCTTTGCAGTGTAAGTGTGATCATAAATTGTATTCAAAGGCCCTTATTGTATGTGTTTTCAACTTCCCTTTTGTTTGGCATCCGAACTTTCTTTGTTTGGCATTTGGTTTCAGTTCATTTTTTTACATTTTGGGAGTTGATTTTTTTTGTTTTCCCCAGTGGTAAATAAATACTGGCTGAGCAGATTTTTCTTTTTGCAACTTTACCCACAGCTGAGAGGAAGTGAGGAGCCCAAGTCTCCTCTGCCACGTCTTGGCCTGACTGAGCTGTTGGCACATGACAGTGTGTGTGTTCCATTTTATACTTTTATAAAACATTGACATTATCTATAATATTCAAAATACCTCAAGAGTGGTTTTGAGATGTAATTAATACTTTTCAGGCCTCACAGTACCCTGGTTTTACTTTACCAGTTATACCGTTTAAGGAGCACATTTCATGCATGATTCAAATAAAAATTCATTTTTTAATGTTTTAGTTTAATGATTAACTGGTTGAAAGGTCAGTGTTTTCAGATGCTCAGTCTGAGCTAAAAAATCTGGTTTTTTTATACTTTCCCATTCATAGCTGAGCAGTGCCCAGTGGCCAGTCCCTCTGTAGGGATGCAGGGACTCACCATGCTCTTCCTGGGCCACAACTGCCTCGAAATGTTGTTTTTAGGCTAGTCAGCTGTGGTCTGTGAGTCTTCCTTCATTTATTTCCTGCTCAGTGAGGTTCCACTGAGCACAGAGCAGCTCCCTGTGCCCACCCTCTCATGCCATGAGGAGCAGATAACTCAGAGTCCCAACCATCCCAGTTTTGCTGGCATGAGCAGTGTTGGGCATGGGATGGACACCCACAGCCTTGGGTTGCAAAGAAACCCCTCCATGAAAACATCCCCAACATTTCTGCAGCCTGGGAGTCCAGCAGTGAGCACTGGGCAGAGGCACTGCAGCCCCTCCAGCCCTGTATTAACACACAGCCCAGTTTCCTGCCATAATTTGGGAGCTGAGTAGGTTTGATTTGCAGCAGTCTGGCTTTTTTCACCCCCGAGAAGTGGTGTCAAACACGAGCTGTGTGGGATCCTCTGTGTGCTCTTGAGCACAGAGAAGCTTCTTTCTGCAGCCTGGCACAATCACAGGTGTTGGGATTGGAGCAGCAGATCAGACCAAAGCCTTGCAGGGCAGGTAGGATTTATATTTATGTCCCACATGTGCTGTCAAAATGGTGAGGGACTTTGTCAGGACTTCTTTGGAGGAGAAGGAGTTTTCTCTTTTCCTGCATTTGCAGGAGAAGAATTTCCAGCCCTGCTCCCACACCCCACAGCCTGTCTCTTGCCCTGCCATCCCCTGCACGTGCCTTATGTCACCTGTCACAGAAACATTTCTTTGATATTCTTAATACACAAAACAACTCCAGCCTGGCTGAGTTGGGAGTGCGATGGACATTTGGGATGAGAAATATCTGCAGGTTTGAGGACCATGCAGCCCCAAGAGGCACCAGTTTCAGGTTCTCCAGGAGGAGTGCAGCCAGTCTGCTGTAGCTGTGAGCAGGAGTAACAGATACTCCCAGTTTACAACACGCTGCAAGGAGAAGGAAAGCAGCCATGAGGAATGTGTGGCGCTGGTCTTTGTCACTCTGCCTCCTTGCATTGCTCTTTTTCATTTCCCTCTCGTCCTGTGCAGTCTGCTCCTTTGGGCAGTATCCATGGAGGGCTGGGTGGGTATCCATGGAGAGCTTTCCTTTCCTTTATAAACAACCATCAGTACTCATTTATCACTCGCTTTGCCTCCGTGTTCCTTTACATATCTTTTGACCTGTTCGTTTGGTATTTCAAATATTTAGGTACACTTTTAGCTCCCCAATCCTGCTGTGTTTTCTTTTCGGTGTGAGAAGGGAGAGATGATGTTTGGGGGAAGCTATGACTGGAATGCTGCAGAGTGGTTATTTAGCATTAAGCATCGCTGGTACATGACAAGGGTGCAATTTTATCAGACTTTCAATATCCTTTATAGGACCATATAATAATTGCAGCTGAAGTCTAATTCCCAGCAGCCAATTTTATGGTTCTTGAGGAAAGCGTGTATTTCTCTCCTCAGTAATAATGTGCACACTTTATATAATTAAAAAGGGCTTCTATTTTAATTTTACTATAAAATGATCTGTATTGAAACTCCAGCTACAGTGCTTTATGGATTCAGCAAAGTTTAATGATTTTCTTTCCTGACTTGACCAGAGTTTTCACTCAGGCTCACCAGTAAGGAATTTGTGGGAAGGGTGGTATTTTACTTGTAAATTTTCCTATGTACATCAGGGGGGTTTCTCTTTAAAAGATAAAACAGACCTTTTATATATCTCTCTCCAGCTTTATGATGCCGTTAAAATAGCATTATCATTGCTTTCTGCTGCAAAAATTTATCCT
The DNA here is from genome assembly GCF_008360975.1 of Lichenostomus cassidix. NCBI lineage: Eukaryota > Metazoa > Chordata > Aves > Passeriformes > Meliphagidae > Lichenostomus > Lichenostomus cassidix. The sequence continues at coordinate 4,612,970 of NC_139499.1, forward strand.
TCCTAAAGGAAAGTACATGTCAAGGAAAATATTTTGGTTTATGTACATTTATACAGCTGTAATTCTCACTCGGATCGTTCTGTCTTGCTTGAGACCGAACATTTTTAATTTCGTTCTGTCTTGCTTGAGACTGAACATTTTTAATTAATGGAATTAATTTTCTCATTTAATTGCCTTATTTTCAGTATGCAGTACAGAGCTAGGGAAAAGCGAATGCTGCCACATGAATTGCACTAATCAACAAGGCTGTCACAACTTACCTTTAAAAATAATGTGAATATATTTATTTTGAAGTAAAGGGAGGTTGCGTCTGTGTTTTGAGGAAGCCTTCTTCCATCTGTTCAAGAATTCCTTTGTCTTTAGTTCTGTGAAATAAGTGTATTATGTTAGCACCCTTGGCTTTTAGGGTCTTAATCTTGCAACTACTTAAAGTGAAATTGGAGCCTTGTTGTGTGTTTGGAGGAGTCGTGTTGCCTTGCAGAAAGAGTATTTTCATTTTTTCCCTAAAGCTTTAAAGGAAAAAATACTCAGCATTAAAAATACAAAATATTTTTATTTCAAAAAGGAACACTGTTCACGACTTTATTTTTTAAAAACAAAACTTCACTGTAATTTTCAAGTCAAACTTAAAATGTGGAGACTGAGTAAATGCCAGGTGTCAGTGTCTGGATAAAGTGGTTAAATAGAGTTTTCTTTCTGCTGGGTGGATCACTGCACTTACACCCAGTGCCACGGTGGATTTGCTCAGTGTTTTGTCCCAGTGTTGCTCCTGTGTGGGCAAAGAACAAACAATTCTGCCTTTAAACTCCAGCTCTGCTCTCTGGATGTGGCACAATTAAACCCAGTTGGGTTCAGTCCATAGAACAGGAAAAAACACGGAGTTTTTTCAGCATATGCACATCTGAGAGTGAGGGAAGGTTAATGCAAACTGTTTGCTCTTGGTTTGGAGGGGCTGTGCTGCCTTCTAGGGCTGAGCCACACATGGGTTTCGTTTCTCCTTAATGGGAATTTTCTCATCAGGAAACGAAACGACTCTTGGGGTGTAAAAGGGGATGTGTGTGTGGTTTTATTGGAGACTCTTCCCAGGTCTCTGCCATATAATGTGTTTTTAGCTCACAGGACCTGCTATCAAAGGGAAGTATAACAAAACAGAGAAGGTAAAAATAAGATTTTATTTTTTTTTAATGTGCCCTGTCAAAACAATCAAAAGCAATAACAGTGAAAGATGGCTGAAGTGGAAATTTTATCTTTCCCTTACTCCTTGCCACCATAAATTGCACACCCAGCCGTGGGGGCTGTGTCTCACAAAGGGTTTGAAGGAGGAGAAGGCTCATTCCAAAGGAGTTTTCCACACACCTATCACTACATGGAGTATTTTAGTTTACATGCCAGTTCAGCCTTGCAAATTCTTCTGCCCTGCATAGGGCGTTCTTTTTCCAGGGAATGGTTTAGCTGAGGAAACACGAAGTTCTTTTTGAATAAATTATCAATAAGCACTAAATAAGTGTGAAGGAAATACTTTTCAAGGCAGAAATGAAAATTATTTGCAGTGCTTACAGCTATCAGCCATTGCCTTTTGATTACTTAAAATTTACAACTCTCTCCAGACTTGCATTGCTGTTTGGGCTATGAGAAAATTCCATTTAAAGTGTATTTGATCAATGTCCTGAGGTTAAAGGTGATACAAGAAAAAAACAGGTTTGACTTGGGGTTTGGTTGGGGTTTTTCCCCCCCAGAAAAATTATCTGCTGCTTATGTTGGAGGTGATGTGTATTAAGTTGTTGTGTTTATGTGCGTCCTGTGATGGTTTTGGATTTTTTGGTACAGTGTAATGTTCAGCAGAAAGGTTAATGCCAGCCCTGGTAGGAAAGTCTGTATAATACAGATTTTTACAGACCCAGATGACTCATGATGTGCTAAAATTTCAAGCTAGGCACCCCCAGCCTTTTCTGCCTGTAGGGAGAGCTGGATGAGTGTAAATTTAGGGGATAAAAAAGAGAGGTGAAGGAAAAGAGGTTCACTCTAAGGGGCTGTGTGTTTAAGCACATCCCAAAGTAGAATAATAAAAAGATAGTTTGAAAAAGTTAATACTTAAAGCGCTCTTGTCTGGGATAATGGTTAATTGGTTGGCAAAACTGTCTAAAGAGCAAGATCAGGATATAGTAAACCCTTAGTTATATCGAGGCTGATCAGCACAGACCATTTTTGAGAAATGTTTGGTATCATTGCAGTGTGAAAAATTTTAGGCGGTTTCTCATTTGTTAATAATACATGTCAAAACTGTTACCCATTTCCCAATAAAATATACTGGAATAAAACAGAGGAGAGACCCATAAAATGAACAAGTTTATGTTTTTGCTGCCCTAGACTGTACAAGGGAAATGAATATTCATAGCGTGCCTTTTCTCAACCTTCGAGGGAAAAGAAAACAATATTGCAGTGAGTAGTCTCAGGGGGAAAGGAAGCAAAATGAACTTGCTCACGAACACAGAAGTGGCTCAGACACCCCTCAAACACAGCAGTCGGGTGTCTTTCTAAACACACTTGAAAATCTGATAAAATTAAGCAGAAAATTGAGCATAGTTAATACTTGAAAGAGTGAAAAGCCATAAACCCCCGTGGCTGCAGGCAGTGATTTAGCTGGTGAGTGGATCCCATCTGAAGCCAAAATCCTTGATGCTTCAGCAGCGTGTTTAGAACAGTAAAAAGAAGGAGTTGCACAGAGGAAATTCTGAAAGCAAAGTGTACCATAAAAAATTACGGACTGTAGAAATTCGGTGATTTTCCCCAAACTGTTCTGCAAGAAGTGCCTGAGGTGGGGGCGAGAGGAACAGTTTAAAGTCCCAGCTGCAGATGAGATATTTTGAGCAGAGTTCTGGTAGGGGCAGCAGCTGCCACCGTTTCGTTTTCCACAATATCCTGGATCGCCCGGGATGCTGCTCCATCCCGGGGGTAGTGCAGTGCTGAGGAATGTACAAGGAGCTGATAATCACTTCAGCCTCCTTCCCTGTGGGTTTGGGATGTGCAGTTTGGGATGTGTGCTGGAGGAGTTCATGCTGGAAGGGCAGCGCTGGTAGTGTTACTGCTATTTCCACACGGAGCACAAAGTCCTGGCCAGTTCCTGTCTTTAGAACTCATTCACTTTATCCTTCTGTTTTGAAGCCTGTGTCAAAATAACCGAAAATAGTTCTGCCACCTGAATGCTTGAAGTTGGGCTTGTCTGATCACATACTTTTTTTTTTTTCTCTCTAGTTTTTCTCGTTGAATTAATAATTGGATAAATTCCTTTGTAAAAGCCGGAATAAATATTCAGAGGAAGAAATATCCCTAAAGCATACAGTTTAAAAAATTTATAGTGCGGTTGTCAAGCCCTATTTGACTTGGTAGGCTGGAGGCACGGAAGGAAGAGGGGAGGTGCAGATAAGGGGAAGGATGCAGTGAATAGGAGCAGGAAGAATGTGCGGGGTGAGGAGATATCCCAGCAGATAACCCTGCGGGAAGGGGTTGTGTTCACCTGCAGGGTGTCACCGCAGCCCTTCCGAAGCTGTTGCCGCAGGGAGTGGAGTTAGAGCAGCCCCAAGGCTGGAGTGTGCTGGGGAGGAGGAATATTGGACTTTCCCGGTTGCAGGAATGTGAACTGGAATTAGAATAAACCCCAGCTTTCGGAGGGTTTAGTGCTAAGTCTGTTCAGAAGCTTTTTGGAGAAAGAAGGGATGAATGTGGCGAAAATGCTTTCAAACATAGTGGAAAGCTCTTGTTTCTTTTATAATCTCAAAGTAGGAGAAATGAAACTTGGAGTACGAGTGTTTTTTTTCTGTAAGTCTTCTTTGCACTGAGCTCGCTGTGTGAGCAAAAATTCCAGTGTCCTGGCTATTACTAGAACATTAACAAATTGGAGCCTTTTCACTTGCAGTGGCTTCTCTTGTAACTCATTAGGTTCCTTCTCAGCTGATACAGTGCCACAAAATACTGTACTGCCTATTATGCACACCCCACGTTTAATATTAAAAACTTTTCTGGGGATTTACTTTGATTACTCCTTCGAAAATAGAGGGAACTGCAGCGCAGTTCATGAAGGAGTCAGGCATTTACTCTGCCTTACGTGATTTTTTTTTTTTATATTAGAATAGTGACGCATCTCAATCTGGGGCAGGAAAGAGCATCTTTCTAGCAGTAACCATTCCCGAGCTGGGAGATAAATAAAGGACGTTTTTAAATAATAACCCACAAAATGTAAGGACCACACTGTGGGAGGGATCTATATGATTGTGGTCACATAGCCTGTATAGCATCCCGTGTTGTTTCATTTAACCCTGCAAGCTTTGGAGAACTTGTGCCGTGATTAATGGGGAGGAAAGGCGCCGGTCTGCTGCCGCTCCCCCGGCTCCATACAGGGGGGTCCCATCAGTCTGGCTTTGCTGCTTCCAGAGGTCGGCAGAATTTGGGATTCAGCTTTTTTTTTCTGGTAAGGAAAATGAGAGTCCCTCACCCTCTTGTGGGCACTTTGAATTCCCCGGTACAGCCTGCACAGAACGCTCTGACAGCCAGAGGGTGAGGAGAATGCTGTTAAAAAGTGGGAAAAATATAAAAGGAAGACACAGATCCCAGTCCTGTGGGATGGGGGAGTAAGAAAATATGTATAATTCTTGATTGAAGGAAGAAGCTTTTCATGGTTTTTATGAAGTGAGGAGTTGGAGAGATGATGAGCTTTGTTTCAAATGGAATTACGGCTATAACTCTTCTGTCCCTGGGCTACCAGAGTCATAGGGGAACGGGAGCAAAGCTATCATTTATTCCATGAAATCTTTGTCTCAGTCTCTCTAGGCTATTTCAATTTACCCCTGAAATTTCTGGGGAATAATTAATGAATTAATTAAGTATGCTGTGAGGTGTTTGAATATTCAAAAGCTACAATGTAATTATTATTTTTTCTAAAACACACTTTTGGGTTATTTTCAGGCACGCTGTCTGCCACGAAAGCAGTTTGTGCATCAGAAGCTCATGGAGCTTCTCCATGTCTGTAATCCAGCAGGATTCTCCATCAGGAATGCTCCCTGCAAAGAGCAGCGTTGCATTTAGGAAGGGGAAAAACTTCCCTTTACTTCGTGACTGAAGTGTTGTGACAGTAGGGCTGAACTCGTAGCTCTTTGAAAAAGTTAAATCTCATTAATAAAGTTGTGTTTAAGGAGGATTATAATTTTTTCCCCCTCCCTTATCGTGATCACCGAGAGCTTTGCTTACAGCAGGGCTTGGGCAACAGAAACTCAGTCGCGTTGAAAGAGACGCCTTGCCTTCCATGAATTATTTTTAGATCCCAACCTTAGGAAACACATTTCCAGTGATATAAATTATTAATTGCCCCTGTAGTTCTGGCACTGTTTCATAACTTGCTTTCTTATCGTTTCCAGTGTTACAGGCCTGTAAATGAACAGGGAGGAGGGGGGTTATTAAAAGGCAAGTCCTTTGTTTTGGAAGAGGCTCTTCAGGAGCTCCATGTTCTGATAGCAAAGGAATAGATTCAAGGTGAAAGAGAAGGGGTTTAATTTAGATACCAGGAAGGAATTGTTCCTGTGAGGATGTTGAGGCCCTGGCACAGGGTGCCCAGAGAAGCTGTGCTGCCCCTGGATCCCTGCAAGTGTCCAAGGCCAGGCTGGACAGGGATGGTGGAAGGTGTCCTTGCCATGGCAGAGGTGCAGCGAGATGAGCTTTAAGGTCCCTTCCAACCCAAACCATTCTGTGATTCTGTGATTTCTATGAATATATTTTGTGATTAAGCAGGGAGCAAACCTCGGGCCGGGCAGAGCGGGGCTCTGGGCCCTCCTGCGGCCCCGTTGGGGTCTCACGGCACGGAAAATCCCCGCTGTGGTGGTTTTACAGCGAGCGCGGAGCTCCAGCCCCGCAGCGGCACCGCCCGATCCCCCGCGCCGATCCAGGCCGCGCTTTGCCGCTCTCCCCGCGCTGCGGGCCGGGCCGGCCGGGGGAGCCTGCGGGGTCCGGGCGGTCACTGCGGCTCCGGACAGCACCTCCGGGGGCAGGGCAGCCCCTCTGGGGGTCCCTGCGGTCACCCCATGGTCCGGACAGCACCTCCGGGGGCCCGGGCTGTTGGTCCGGGGCTTCCTCCGGGGCTCTTCGGTCACTCTCGGTGCTCCCTCCCGGTGCTCCCTCACGGCGGGGCTGGCGGAGCCCGTTCCTCAGGACTGCTCCCGCCGAGCAGCGCTCCGCAGCCCGGGGGTTAAATGGACATATTCGTATAAATATATATGGGGAGAGAGGGTAATTCGGCCCCGCACGCTGTAAATTGTACATTTAAACAATGACACGGTTTTTCCACTCCGTTTGGCAAACCCCATCAGCCCCTCGGTGTTGTCACCTCACCCCCTCACGGCAGCATCGGCCGAAGGGTTAAGCATTAACTTTAAACATTCCCCGTCCCGCAGGAGCTCCTTTTCCGTGAGCCGAGGTGGGCTTTTCCCCCCTCTCCTTAAATAACGAGGGTGGTCCCAGCATACTCTATATCGAGACAGCTTTTCATCAGTTGCTCATCAGCATGCTAATTGCTGTATGACTAATTATGCCCTGAATTCCAGTTGATTTTCTTAATGAGACAGCTGGGTTAATTATGTAATCGTATGATTACATTAGCCCAGAGTGCCCTGGCGCAAAGGAAGGCGGGCAGGGGATGGCACCGGGCAGGGGACAGCCGTGGTCACAGTGACCGGGGAGGACAGCCCTGGGATGGGTTAGGGAGAGGAGAGCTGTGCCTTCCTCCAGCCCGCGGTGTGAACACACCGGGATGGGTTAGGGAGAGGAGAGCTGTGCCTTCCTCCAGCCCGCGGTGTAACACCGGGATGGGTACGGGATAGGAGAGCTGTGCCTTCTCCCAACCCGCAGTGAGGGAGGAATGGGGGCTCAGCGACACAAGTCGCTTGGGAAGTTCAGGTGGTTATTGATGGATCTGTTGTGTGTTTGGGGTTGAGGTTGGCTTTGGGCTGAGCGATGTGGAGTGGGTTAAAGAGTCGTAGAATATCCTGAGCTGGAAGGGACCAACAAGGATCATCAGTCCAACTGCCTGCACAGTACAGCCCCAGAAATCCCACCCTGTGCCTGAGTGTGTTGTCCAAACCCTCCTGGAGCTCTGGCAGCCTTGGGGCTGTGCCCATTCCCTGGGGAGCTGTTCAGCGCCCCACCACCCTGTGGGGAAGAGCCTTTTCCTGATACCCAAGCTAGACCTCTCCTGGCACAGCTCCAGCCATTCCCTTGGGTTCTGGTCACTGAGAGCAGAGATCAGAGCTGCAGACCCCATGAGTATGCTCTCAGTCTCCTCCAGCTGAGCAAACCAAGTGCCCTCAGCCCCTTCTCATACGGCCCCTCCTGACCCTTCACCTTCTGCATCTTCACCCTCCTTTGGACACTCTCTAACAGCTTTATATCTTTCTTACATTATGATACTCAAAATTGTACCTGAGATAGGGAGGGGCTGCCCCATGCAATGCATAGTTGGGGCAAAATCTATCTTGTGCTTTCTTTTAAAATTGTTTGTGAAGTCAGTCCTTTACATGCATAAACAGCAGGGGAAAAAAAAAAGGGTTCTCTTGAGCTGCTATTCAAAAAAGATTCATCGTCAGGGCAAGTGTGTGGTGTGAGAACAGCCGGAGAGGTGTTGCTGCGGCTGCGTCGCACCAGCTCGTTTGATGTGGAGTATTAACTGCTATAAAAATCACAGCGCATTTGTAACATTAATCGTTCTCACGTCTGTGTCCACTGAGACGTGTCCATCCTCCTCCTTTGTGGGGACAGACGCTCCTCTTCGAGGGGACAGCGTGGTGTGTCCCAGCAGTGAGCACGGGGATGTGCCCAGAGCTCTGCAGTCGCGGGGGAAGGAGAGGCTTTGCAGATCCCGGGTTTGAAATTCGGCAGTTTCTGTTTCTCCTGTGGTAGCGGGGAGGAAACCTGGGCAGGGATCGGATCCAGATGTGCTGGGCTGCCTGCAAACACAGGATGCAGGGGGCTTCTCTGTGGGTATGGCGTGCAACAAGTGGATTAGGAAAAATGAGCAGAATAGGAAGCAGGAGAGAAAAAAACGCACTAAATTTAGTGTAAAAGTAGACGTCTCAATTTACTCTTGGGCAGTAATGATCTTGCAAAACGCTTCTTCAAGTTCTGGATGATCAGATCCCTTTTACCAATTTTCTCATTTTTTTTATTTATCCTGTGCCTAGCAGGGATTCTGGACTTTGACAAGAGAAAAGTCAAAGCAAGGGAATAACGTGTGATGAGTTTTCCACGTTTCAGTGTTTAGCGAGGTGATTTTTCTCTTTTACAGACCACAGAAAGGGCATTTCCTTCACGGCCTCCCTCCCTAAGCCACGGCCAGTTGAGTTTTTTGAGCCATGTATGCCTGTTGTTTGTGTAATGAATCGAAAGTTTTGGTCCATTGCTTGTTTAAAAATTCAGTGACCTCCTGTTAAATGACATGAAACATACTTTGCAAACCTGGTTAATATAAAAAGGTATGCTTTTCCATGCATGCGTGTGTTGGGAAAAGGAGAGTATTTTTATTTATTTTTAATCCACTCCACTCAGGTAAGAAAAAAGGCATTGTGACTGTAAGGTTTATACTTGTTCCAGGTTAATTGGTGTTTATAAATACTCCAGAAATAACAGGTTTTTAGGTTTTTCAAGCTAAAAGAGCATGTTGAAGCTTGCCATGAGAAATTATTTTTCTCTCTGCCCGAAATGTCTTGGTTGGTCATTTTCTTGTCACACAGTGATTAGTTTTCTTTAATGCAATTTATAAAAACTAAGTCTGAGGTGCTTCACCCGTGGGTTTTTTACATGTCCTCCAGCATTATTTGGTGGCTGCAGGCCATTAGTCCTTCAAATAGGCTCTAGTGAAGTTTGAAGTTTAATGCGCAGAGACTTTTTTTACATTTTGTTTGTTCTGCCACTGTTTTGCTACTTGAACATTAACCTTTAATAGAGCTAAATTAAATATACATGTCCTGATGAATAATTATGAGATTGCAAGCATTTTCATTTTGTACATAAAGCTTCTCAGGGATTGCAAATTTGACTAAAGGTTTAGTCATTATTCACTTTCTAATGCCCATGTTATTTTTGTCTTCTAATTCTTTACCGATTTCAATATAAAAAGCCCTGTGTATTAGGAGCAAAATACCTCTTGTGGGTGTCCCAGCTTTTTACAATGGGTGTGTTAAAATCAGGGTGGGGAAAAGTGCACCCACAATTTTGTCAAGTTGGGTTTCTTTCATCATGGCACTTTAATGCTATTTCATAGAAATACCCATAGCTGAAGCTTAAGATGCCAGGGCTGATAGAATTCGTGGTTCCCGTAACAATTTAAGACGTGGCTGGAGTGAGACAATCCAGCCTTTCTTCCTGCTCAGCAGATGAATGTCCCGGGCTGGCTCTTTGGGGGGAATGCTGAGCTGCAGGAGTGTGACAAAATGGTCCTAGCGGAGGAAGGTCACAGACCTCCAGGGGAGCAGGGGGATGTTGTGACAGCCCACACCGTAATTGGACCATCCATAAATACTGCAGAGCCTTCAGCTCGTGCTACCGCTGCCACTTCAGCTCTGGGTTTAATTCCTTACCTGTACACCCCTGTCTCTGCCACAATAACATTTTAAGTTTGATTTATTATAAATATTTTAATACCGATAATAATAACGAAAAGTATTTGGCCTAAAAAGCATAAATGAAAAAGCTATGTAGTCATAAACTATGTATGTACAGAGAACAGATGACAAGCAACCTAGATTTTGTATTATGAACAGGGTAATGCCATAAGCTGTTGAAGAACCGGAGTAACAAAATGCAGCAGGCTGCTACTTAGAATGTCTCTGAGCTCAACATAACCCAGTGCTATTCTTTTATAAACTATGCAACAACGCTGGCATATTGAAAAAACACACAGGCTCATGCTTAATGTGTTAACAGAGGTACAATAGACTTATTATGTGTTTCCAGAGACTGGAACTGAGGGTGGTCTGAAAAATTAATGACTGTGGTGGTTGAAAATTAAGTGAACTCCCTAATATATACTGTTGTTGATCCACTGAGTTTGGTGTTTAGCATTCCTCAACAGGAGACTAAATCTTTGCAGCCATTTCACAAGAGATGCTGGCGCCCACAGCAGAAATATATTCAATAATCTTTTAAAAGTCCATCACACTCCGGAGTTTTCCTGTCCTGTCTGGGAAGAAGTCCCAGAGTAAATCACACGTGCACATGTCAGGTGTGTGCTGAGAAACCTCTTTACCAGAAGGGGATGAACATCAGAGGATTAATACTGAGAGCACATTTGATTTTTAGTGCAAGAAAAAGGGAGATCCAAACCCAAGGTTCATGGAATTGATTACATCTACACAACGTTTCTGACTATTATTGATCTGTCAATTAGGAAAAGTCCCCCTCACATGTCCATGGTCACATAACCTGTTTGGGCTCCACTGTGCAGGAGGGCACAGTTTCCTTCAGAAATTCACTCCTACTCAAGCAGAGGCATGGGAGGGACAGTAGCTATCAGTGAGCTGTGCAGCTTAATTGCTTTTCACCCTGAAATTCTCATTTTGCAATCAAAAATGTGAAACTTCAAACTCTCACGTGCCTTCCTGTCAAGAATGTCTGCACCCAGGAACACTGTCCTATGGATGAATGCCAGGATGAAGGAGGCATATCCCAATTTCATGGAATCCCAGAATGGTTTGGATTGGAAGGCACCTTAAAGCTCATCCAGTTCCACCCCTGCCATGGCAGGAACACCTTCCACTATCCCAGGCTGCTCCAAGCCCTGTCCAGCCTGGCCTTGGACACTTGCAGCGATCCAGGGGCAGCCACAGCTTCTCTGGGAAACCTGTGCTGGGACTTCCCCAACCTCACAGCCAGGAATTTTTTCCCAGTATCCCATCTAACCCTGCCCTCTGGCAATGGGAAACCATTCCCTGTGTCCTGTCTCATTCATCCAGAGTCTCTGTCCAGCTCTCCTGGAGCCCCTTTAGACACTGGAAGGGACTCTAAGGTCTCCCCAGAGCTTTTTCTTCTCCCAACTGAACAACCCCAGCCATCTCAGCCTGTGTCTGTATTTTAAGGGAACATAGATATAGAATGAAATATTTCTGTGTTTTTGAAGTTTGCAGGAGATACGATGTGAGGAATGTACAGGGCTGTTAACTCAAAATAGGGTCCTGCTGGCATCAAAATGGGTATTGATAGAGAAAAAAGGATGCTTGGGCTCTGAACTGCTTGGGTCACAGAAGTGCTCCTGTTACATTTTATTTTACTGTTTCTTTTCCAGATCCGGTTCCAGCCTTGGATTTAGGACAGCAGCTTCAGCTGAAGGTTCAACGGATGCACGATATTGAAACAGAAAACCAGAAACTTAGGGAAACTCTAGAGGAATACAATAAAGAATTCGCCGAGGTGAAAAATCAGGGTAGGTTGCAAACATATTATCAGCTTTTAATGTACACTGAAATCTGAAGACTTGAATTTTCAGGGATTGAATTCAGTTCTATTTCTTAGAGGTAGAGTTGACAGTAGCATTGCAATTCAGTGTAGAAAGTACAATAGTCTATTACAGCCACTTCTGTATTTGTGTGTGTAGATATAGCTGTGGGCAGACTCTTCAGATTTCTTTTAAAGTTTCATCTACTGTAGCAGCAAGTCAGGGGATGGAGTTGTTATTCTGCATATTTGGTTGTAGCCTTCAGCACTGAAAATTACACCTGACTGACGTTATTTGTGACATTTTATGAGAGGCAGTGCTGGTGCTGACATCAAGCTGAACGTGGGTGTTGGTGCTTGTGGGATGTGAAGCTTTGCACAGACGAACACAAAAATTCAGTATTTTATACCCACATATGAATCTGTACAAAATGGAACTTTTTCTGTACTGTTTTTCCTTATCTAAATGAACTACTGGAGTACATTCAGCATATGCACTTTATTTTTACTCTAGAGACTATCCATGGAGCAATGTAAATACAAGCTATTACTGCTAAATTATTTAAGTTTTAATGAGACTAAAGTACATGAAAATACATTAAAATCTCAGTGAGATTTAAAGCCTGTTAGCTTCAAGACTGTTCAAGTTTTCTTGTGATTCAGAATAAAGTTTCCTGCACCAGGAAACAAAATACTCTCAGCTGTACGTCTAGTTGCCAACCCATGGGACTTTTCATTTCCATCTTTAATGCCCAGTTCTGGATGGTAGAAAGGTAAATTGTCTTGGCATTTGGGAAAAAGGAGATTTTATTTTTTATATTCCAGAATTGTTGTACCCAAGTAACATTTGAAAGCTGCGTTAGCAACTAAGTTGACTTTGTTACATCTCTTTTTTGGCTGATGAAGGAACATATATGCAGTTACATATTTTGAAATGTATTTTGTTTTAAGGTAGAGGGTGTGACCTCTGGAGAGGACAGGTATCAGCATGCCAGGATTAGGGCTGGACTGCAGGAGATGTCATGTTGGAGCTGTAGTGCTCTAAGCAAGACAGTGTTTTTTGCTGGAAATGTACAATCATTGCACTTCACTGTGCAGAGTTTTCCTGAGGCTGTGCATCCAGCACATCCAAGCATGACATAGGGGTTCATCCCACAAAGTGGAAAAGCTCTTGACTTCTAAATTTTTTTGCTGCAACCACTCATAACTGGCATTTTTGATTTTCCCTGGTGTGCTGGAACTTCCTTTCCATTTTCCCCCCTGTAGCCTTTGTGTTGTTTTTCACTCCAGTGCAGTAGTTTCACTCTGAGTTTCAAACAGGGATTAATAAGCTATCCAGGGAAAAGGCTGCTGTTAGCTAAGGGTACTTTGATCAGTTAATCTCTTTGTTTGGAGGGCTGGTATGAGCTATACAGTGCCTTCTGTAAGAACTTCTTCCAAAACTGGTATAAGTGGCAGTGCCTGACAGGCTGGAGCTGACCTGAGCACTGAAGAAAGCACTTGGTGCTTCAAGCAGTGTAGAGGATTCAGCTGTGCTTGTCTAACACATCTATTGTTAGGTGTTTAAAGGTAAAATCAGATTTTATTACAAAAGTTATGTCTTTCCCCATATTGTGCACTTCTTGCGTTCTTTTTTGTAGTTCTGTTTCCTTTTAAAATTAGACACTGAAACTTAGTCAAGATGCAGTTTTGTGCATTTCCATGAGGTTCTTTTGCTCTCTGCTTCTCCATATCCATACCTGAATATTTCTGCAGATTTATATCTCACACTACCTGGAGCAGAGGTGTCCCCAGAGCAGAAAGCAGCACCCTTAGTCCATAGGAATGAACATCCTGTTGTCTGTGCAAAGGAGTATCCTTTGCTTATTCAGGAAAAGACCAGAATTTGTATGACTTCCCAGATCTCAGAGAAGAATTTCCCTTTGCTGAAGAAAAAAAAGAAGTGACGTGTCCTTTTCACGGCCTGTTACTCAGTAATGAGCCTCAGCTGATTTCTGCACAGCCAGCAAAATCCTGCTCCTTCAGGCAGAGGCAGCTGCTTTGCTGGCAAGCATTTTTACCACTCTTCCCCCTCTTTTTTGTGGTCACAGTGGCCCAAGCTGCCTTTGGTAGTGCCCAGACAGCAGATCATGTCACCAGCTACCTCCTGTCTGCTTTACATCTCCCTGCTCGACTCAGCATGTGGATTTTGAAAGGATCACGTGTGGGTTTGTGTGATATTGCTGAGGTTTTTTTTTCCCCAAGCCCATAGGGTTTATTTTTCATATTAAGGTTTGTCTTCCTAGGATGTTTCTGCAGAATATGGAACTTTTTATGTCCAAAAGTTTTTCTTTTTTCCTTAAGTATTATTAATGGTATCTTTTAACAAGCTGATGTCTTTAACCCTCCCTGCATCCCAGTGTGACTACACTGAACTGTGTTGCTGCTGCAACTCTTCTGGCAGTCCAAGGCTTTTTCCAAATTCCATTATTGTTACAAAGCGCACTCTGCTGAATGTCCTGCTTTTCCTCTGGTGAGCCCTATAAGGATTCCGTCCTTTCCTGTGGGTGGGATCACAGGGCTTTCACATAGGAGCAGATCAGAGCACGTAAGGAGATGCTGAGCTGTGGCTCTGCAGGTCTCTGAATCTGCCCTCATCCACTGCTGGGCATGGGGAAATGCAGGAGAGCTCCTTTATTTGAAGGAACAATTCTGCAAATTCCCTGGAAGGCTGCAAGTGCCTCGGAAAGTTAAAATAGTTGATGTTTGTTTATAAATCCCAGTGTGGATGACGAGGCAGTGACAGCAACTGGGACATGCAGAGCTCCAGTGCCTGCTGTGAATGCAGCAGTTGGATTTCTCATCAGCTGGGAAGCAGAACAGAGCTGTATCCCAGATATGTGTTCAATTAGTGTGAGATTGCATCTGTGCATGGACCATAGTGGAACTGCCTCTTTATGCATGAGCACAGTTAGGTGAATTAAGTGTCCTGTGTGTAAATGCATACTTAAACCTACACTGGGACTTTATTAATCTTCACTCAGCACTGAGCTAATTTTAGGCTAGTCAATAAGGTGATATTATATTTTACAATTGATTTTTTTTTCCGTTCTTTTTTTTGAAAAAGTCATGTTAGAGGAGCCTTCTTCACTCTGCTTTCCAGCAAACTCCATTGATCCTTCTCAACCTAAACACTTAAAGTTCAATTTAACATTTAGGGAGTAAAAGGTCTCCAAAGGGACTCATATCCATTGATTTTGTGTCAGAGTTGAAGAGCTAAAGTTTAAAACACACTGAGCCTACAGGGTAAAGCAAGCCTTGTGTTGTGGAACCACGTGGAGCTGTGTAAACTCATTCTTCCCCTATTGTTTTCCTGCAGAGGTTACAATAAAAGCACTTAAGGAGAAAATCCGAGAATATGAACAGACCCTGAAGAACCAAGCGGAGAACATAGCCCTTGAAAAGGAACAAAAGTTACAAAATGATTTTGCAGAGAAGGAGAGGTGAGTGTGTGTTTGGCTCTGGGTATTGGGGAGGAGGAGAGAGGTATTTTTGTGTTTAATCTTCCCAGCCAGGACAGCTCATCTATTGAGTGATTCTGGCGATTTATGTGTTTGACACAGAATCATTTGATACTCAACTTTGCCCAGAAAAACAATCGGGAGAGTGTGGAAGCCAAACAAGGACAGATTGTCTCTTCTCCCTGGTGTGCTGGGGGCTGTCATGTTCAGGAGGGTGCAAACCTGCTTTGATTCCTCCCTGGCTGCCCTGTCCTCTGTGACACCAATCTGTCTCCATTAGCCAGGCTAATTCCTTGTGTGTCACACAAAGGTGGCACAGGCTCTGCTCTCTCTCTGGGGGAGATGAGCCACTGCAGCCACAGCCTGGGCCACAGAGACATCACCCCTACTCCCCTGGGAATGGCTGGGAGAGGGGGTGTCTTCCTGAATTATCCTGGAAGGATTTGTACCTTCCTACATGCCAAAATTAAGATGAGTTTTAATTATTTATTGCTGAATTTTTTAAAACATTTTGGATGCATTTCTGATCTTTTGCAAACGAGCAGGGAACGTTTGAATCTTGAGATTGGTGGGAAAATAAATCAGGCAGGAGGAAAACCAAGGGGCTAAAGAGGGAGTTCTTTCAGGCTGCATTCCCTGCCTTGAGAATTTATTTCTCCCGTGGAGCAATAACACTGAAGCTATAATATGTTCAACACAGCGTGGAAAAACCTTCAGTTCACGTGAGCTTTTTAGTTGGAGGGTTGGTTGTTTAAATTCAGGGCTGAGTGGGGAGAACCTACCAGTGAATGCAAAGCTTTTTTTTAATTCATCAATACCTGCGGTTGCTTTTTGATAAATAGTGGCTTTACCAACTGCAATTTCAATCTACTTAAAAATAAAACAAAATAGCAGGCCGTGGAATGCATATAAAAGTGTGTGAGGTTTCAAAATATATGGTTCAGTATGAAGGGAACTGACGCATGATTCTTGCTATAAATAGTTATTAACCTGGTCAGCAGTGTTGGAGAATAAATTTATGCACCCTATGGAGTGCAGGCAGGATGCTGGTAGTTTCATAAGCCATTTCACAATTCTGAGATCTGCAGAATATCCTAAAAGCAGTGTTGTAAAAAGCACAGCTCCTGGGAGATGTTGGAGCAGCTCTTTTCAAAGATGAGTTTTATAACTCCTGCAGCCTGGCCCTTAGCAAGGGGTGCAGTGGCTGCGTGGCCAGATGATGTAAAAACGAGTCTAGCTGACACAGAAAACAAAATGTTGCCTGTGGATGTAAGAAATGTGAGCATATTAAAGTTTTGCTCGTGTTCTGTAGCAAATATCACTGAAATTTGTTTTGAAATATGTGTGTTTTCTTAAAGAGTAGCTAATAATATTGCTGCATTTGGCACCCATTACAGCTCTGATGAAACAGCTGCTGCATCTATTCACTCTATCAGTTATGGCAACAAATTCCTTCATTATGACACTAAAATGGAAATGTATCATTCTTCTTGTACTAACTTTGTACAACAGAGGGTGCTTGGTGACAATTTTCTCAATGTGTGTGACATTTCCAAAACAAATTATGCTCAAGACAACCTTCCACTGAAGTTGTCATTTATATAGCAGTCAACTCTTGTATAATGTTCACAGCTTATGTTATGAGGTGGCTACACTGTTAAAATTTTAATAAGTGGGACCACAAAGTAGGAACAGCATCTCACAACCTGCCAGGATTTATGGGTCCCACGGAAGCACCTCTAGCCTGGGTGGTGTTGGCAGTTGTCTGATTCCAGTTGAGATGTTTGATCTCTCCATCCTCCAAATCTGCAAGGCACAAGTGAGTTGTTTGACGTGATCCTGAGCTCTGCTCTCACCTCCCCTCTCCCCTTCACAGGAAATTGCAGGAGACACAGATGTCGACAGCCTCGAAGCTGGAGGAAGCTGAGCACAAAGTTCAAGCTTTGCAAACAGGTTTGGCATCACTTTTGTGACTTATTCCAGGTGGGAGGACAGGGATTGTTGGGTGTGTCAGGGCTGGGTGTGCAACAGTTCTTGGAGTGCAGGGAAGTCCAGCAGAGCTCCAGTGTGCTTTGTGAATCAGAGCAAATACTCAAGTTGCAGCCATGGAGCACAACAGAACCAGAGCATCCCTGGAATTACAGCAGGCCATGGAACTTGCCATCCCTGTGTGTTCTGGTTCTACACAATTCCAAACTGTGATAAATATCTGTACTGATCTGTGTGAACCCCTGTTGCTATGACTTGCTATAAATTTTCATCTCTGCATGCTTCAGAATTCCAGGTCTGGACACATTTGGCTTTGTTTGCTATGAGAACAGAAGAAATTTTATTCCCTGAACTATTGCAATAAGTGTTTCAAAGGAATAAGCAGTTTAGCTAGCTTAATAAGGAATTAATAACATCGAGCTTGGTGAAGCAGAAACTGGGAATTTTTGCAATGTAACAAACACTATAAGAAATTGTGAAAAAAGGTCAAAACCTTATGAGTTTTTTTTTAAGCCATAATGGTTTGCCTAGGTAGAAGGATAAAGGTGAGGAGGTGTACAGCTTTATTTTTTTTTCATCAGGAGATGTATAGCCTTATTTTTGACTGAATACTGCTATTTCAGTACTGTAATGCTTCATGTTTATGCCTTTTAGCCTTGGAAAAAACCAGGACAGAACTATTTGATCTGAAAACAAAATACGATGAAGAAACTACTGCAAAGTAAGATTTCCCTGTTTTCTTTCTCTGTCTTCCTTCAGGGTATCACTGAATTTTTTGTTTTGCGTCTGTCTGTTGGAGACAGACGAGATGAGGGAGGCTCAGGCATCCAAGTTTTTTGGAAAACATGGTCATAATTTGGCCTCCTATGGAGAGATTGTTAGTTTTCATATTTTCTTCCACCCAACTAGATACTTCTCCTGGCACACATGCTGCTGCATTCCTGGTTTCGTTCTCAGGTGCTTCATCTGTGTATCTCTTATCTCTTGTGTTTTATTTAGAAATAGGGCAATTTCAGAAATAAGGTATTTACTGTGATCTTCCCATCTTGGTGAAAATAAAGCTTCATTTAGTAAAGGATTTCTGTTTCACTCTTAGGCACCCTGGTTTTTCTGTATTTGGGGTAGCAGTCCTTGCTCTGCCAGGTTCACCCCTAATTACAGAGAGTAGCATTTGTGGCAGATTTTTGTTGTTTTCAAGTAAAACATGAAGGTAGTCTTTAAAAGTATATATTCTTGTCTTCTTAATGGCTACTGTTTCCAATTATCCTCTGGTTTTATTAACAATCAGGGCAGGGAACAACAAAAGAGACAGACTGCTGCTGGTTTCCTTTGAACCCTTCATATTTAAGGAAAGTTAATAATGAGAAGGAATTCTCATGATCAGCAGGATTAAGCACAGAGTCATTTCTGTGTCTGGAAATGGGATGGGAATGAAGAAGCCTTTTCAGATGGCTGGGAAGGGTTGGCACTCAATGCCACCTCCCTGTGCCCACTGCCCAGTCAGACTGGCACCAATTCTAAATTTCTTACCCGTGTTTCTGTGACTGTTGAGAATGTTATCCCCCACTGAGGACCTGGGGAATCTGGAATCTGGATTTTGGAAATCTCACAAAATTCAGTCCATGGCAGTTAACAATCAGCACTTGGAGTTCTTCAAGCACCTTCTACTCTTCCAGGTGAATTTTGGTCCTTCCAGATGAATTTTGGTCCTTCCAGGTGAATTTTGGTCTTACTCTGAAAGTCCAGTTTCCTTTGAGCTCCATGTAGGATGAGTTCCATGTAAGAGGATCAGAAGTATTTTTGTTCCCTCATTGATTCTTCCTTCTCGTAAGGGATGTAAACCAATGATGGTTTGGATGGAGATTCCATTCCTGCAGATTGCTTTAGTTTTTTCCTGCACATAACTGATATTGTTGCTGTTATTTTATCTTGCAGTCCTTTCTGGGGGAACATTCAGAGATCAGTGGTTGTAGGCACTGAACCTAATAACCCCTCACCCTTTTTTATGTGTTTATTTGCAGAGTGCTTCGTTTTTTAATAGTGTTTCCCTAAGTGCTGTAATTTATCTTTCACTGAGCAAAATCTGTTCTCTAAAATATTTGTTTGCATTTCTAATCTCATTCTTTCGGGGAGATTCGCGCAGAAATATTTCTTTTTTATATGATCTCGAGAATGAGTCTTACCTAATTTATATAGAATTACATGAAATTAGTGGCATCTGCAATAACAATAAGTTTATTGTGTTCTGTAGCACGATTGTTATGGAGGACTGGATCTGGAATAAAGTGGTCATGGAGCTGAATCCTGAAGCAGGCATTAAGCTCGTACTTTATCTCCCAGACTAATGTACTGTGAAAACAAACTTGTAGGACCTAATAACAGCAGAAATATTTTATCATTGTTTTGGATATTTATGGCAGGAATAGTTCTTGCATAACAACAGTCGTCTGTAGCGTTTGTAGCCCAGATTTTGCAATATGGAAATCTAGAGGAACATGAAAAGGGAACTGGATGTAGACAGTGAAATTGAGTCATCTATTTTAATTGTAAAAGCTGGGAGAAAGGCTGAAAAAACACCAATAAAATGGGTGAAAGACAGTTTGATTCTTTTCTTAAAAGAAGCCCTCTTTTGATCTAAGTCTGAAAAGCTACTTGTATTGCCAATTTTAATTTTATGTTTTAAAAACATGTGATTTTTATCTTAGGCCAGAATTGTTAGTTTTACAGACGCTTATTTGATGCAGATGAATTGGAGTGCCTTCAGGAAAAAAACAGATAATTGTCAATTTTTTAAAGCTAACAGTGCTTTTAAGATTTTCAGTCTCAGAATAAAGCTGTCTTTCAACTACTTGAAACTTTGAAAATCTTTCAAACAAAGAAAAAAAAACCCAAGAAGCAAAGGAAATACAGAGTGAGAAGTCTTCATTATCAGCCTTAAGGAGTCTGGATTTCATCCTGGACACTGGTTGTGGTGATCTTAAAACTTGGGAATCATTATGTCAACTTGTTTGTTTTATCTTTTCACAACGTCCCGTTCAAAGTGCTCGATGTGCAAAGGGAGGGACAGAGGCACCTCCAGATGAGATCAGCGGCTGGAATTCAAATTTCCAGTGCAATTCTGTCATCCCCATGTACAAAATTCCCAGCAGGTGGGGTGAGTGCTGCCCCTGCTCCTTCCCTGAGCCCCAGGCTGGGTGCTGAAGGTGTTAATGACAAAAAGAAGTTTATTATGTGCAGTCATTGCAGTCTGTCAGCTGGAATATCAGAAGCTGCCTTTGACAAGATGGCAGGAGCAAAGTTTTCCATGTGTAGGCTTGAAGTAAAATGTAATTAGCCTTTATGTGCAGAACAAGGATCCATTGATGAATACAGCTGGTCTTTGTTTTCTTCTGTCATTGAGTGTGGGAGGTAAAAGTGTTCTTCTTCATGTTTATTAATACAAGATTCCTTAGACAAATGGCAAGCACAGTTTAATATTTGTTGGAACACAGAGGGGCTTGCCAAAACAGTTGTTGTGTAAGAGGATTTCAAGGTTTTCAGATTATAATCATCTCTGGGTTAAATAAATGAATGATTACTCTGCCTTTTTCAATTAAAGAGGCACATCCTCTCTTGAGGCCTGACACTGATTTTGTTTGCTGTCCCACACGTTCCTATCAGCAAACCTGGATTTAACCAGCACTAATGAGTTTGATCTGGAGATTCTGTCAGTCCTGGAACTGAAAAGCAAACTCAGACTTGAGTTTCAGGAAAATTAAAGAATGTTAGGGTTGTTTTTTATCTAGTACAACAGACTTTTTTTTTTCCTGTCTTTCTCTGTAGAAAAAGAAACATTCTGTATACATCTCCTCAGTTTTCCAGGGACAAACAGTGCTCTTTCACTTCTGGTTTGCTGCAGAATCCAAGCAAGTGTTTGGGATTCCCAGCTGAGCTCCCAGCCGGAATGGTTGGATTCCAGTTTTAGATCAATTCCAGAGCCACCTCTTTGCTCTGACCCCTGCTCTCCCCCAACCTAAATGAATTCTAATTGGAAAAGGACCTTGGGTTGCAGCACATACAGTAGGCTTGTTACATTACTGTTAACATGTGGGTTGAGGCTCCCTGCCTTTGATGGGAGAAAATATCGAATTTCACTGAAATGCTCCCTTTTCACCAGCCAGCTTTAAGTAGTCTTGTGAGGATTTTGGGTACTGCCCACTCCCCCCACCCCTTCTGCAATAAAAAGCCTTCATAAACAACACAAACCAGAAAAAAATTCGGTTAAGGGTGTCAGGCAGAGCACTTCTGCCACCAGTTTTGTTACCAGTGGATTTTCTGTAAGATTCAGACTTTTTGTCCTTCTAAAAGTAGCACAGGAATGCAACAGAGAAGGAGCTTTTCATATTTACTGAAGCAGTCATCCAAACACAGCTACTTTCAATAACTGGTAGAAAAACATTTTGCCTCCAGTATATGAAGCAGAGAATTGTTGCCTTTCCATAGATCAGACTGATTATTATTTTTTTTGGCAGCACAGCTGAGGATGACACAGGAGGACAATGGCAACAGGAGATGCCTGTGGTTTTTGGCTCTTTGGGGTAAATGATGCTCCTCCTGCACATTATCAAACAGACCTGTCCTTCAGGCATCTGTGGAGAATAAAGTTCTAAAGATGTGCTTTTCTGCATAGAACCAGAAGTTTCAGAAAATTCCTGAACAGTTAATTCTGGAGTTATGTGGTGGAATTGCAGTTGAAGTATTCATGTGAAATCTTCTGTTATACTGGGGCAAATCTCAGTTAACTTGGACTTCAGGGGAATAATTCCCCCTGTATAGTGAGAATTGAATTATTTACTTTAATTTTTTTAACAAATCTTTCTTGGTTAAGTGCTGGCTGATACCAATATATCACTTCTCAAATGTTTGTAGTTTTCCATTTTGATGGTGCTCAGGGTCAAACTGAATAAAAAATAAAGTTGTGCTCCCTCCAGCATCACATAATTACTGTGATAGATGATCTCAAATGCTGCTTTCCCCCACTGAGCATGAAATGCTGTAGTTAGGGTGGTGGTGTTACACAGGACGTGAAATAGCTTCTATTTGCTGTGCCTTTAAGGTCTTAAAGTTTCCTATTTCCTGTTCTTTTGATGAGTCATTAACTTCTAATGCTCAGCTTTGGAATTATTGCCGTATTTAAAGTGATTTCCCTAAAAACAGGAGATGGAGAACTTCCCAGGCCATGTCTCTTTTTAGAGCTTTTCTCTTCCTCAGTCTCCCTAGTCCTACTGCCACCAGTTAAACCCCAGGAGTGGCAGCAATTGGGGGATGAAAAACCAGGGAAGATGTTACAGAGAACTATTTTTTAAAAGAAAAAAAGCAGTGAAGAAAACCTGAATTTTTTGAATCTTGCAGAAAACTGTCTGCATTTTGCCATTTGAGATGTTTGTTCAAAGTTTTAACTGTGCTTTATGCAAAACTCATCAGGCTGAAAGTCACTGTTTTAACATTAATATTTTGCTTAAAAACCCAAAGTGGAGATGAATGGAAATACTTTGGAGATCATATTTTGACCTAAAGCTCTGGTGTGAAAGAAGGCTTGAAAGCCCATGTGCAAACCAGCCTTTTTTGTCACATTTTTGCTCCAGCCTGCAGTCACTGCAGAAAAGCTGGAGTGGGAAGAGAATTGAGTGTTCCTGTAAAACACTGGCTCTGTGAAGTCCTGAGTTCTTGCTTGAAGCACTTGGCATTAAGCTTTACTTTTGGGTAAGGAAACTGAGGCACAAGGAGTGCGGATAATCCTCAAAGGCAACAGTCTAGCCTCGGCTGGAGTCTAGAAATATGCAGACATGCAATTGATAAGCCACAAACTGACAAAAAGGTTATTTATTTTCATTTTTCGTTTCCAAGGGTGCTTTTCTGAGAACTCCATATAAATGGAGCCTTCAGAGTCAGTCAGAGTTGGTGCTGTAGCTGGGCTCTGTTGCCTCTTTTGTTGGACTTGTAATGCTTGCAATTAGTTAATGTAACTTTCTGACAGCACCAAAGTGCCCCAGGTCCTCTCAGGGCTTTTATTTTGTTTGTGTTTTAACCTCCAGTGAGGCTGTTCAGTTCCTTTTTCTAGTATAGCCTAAAAGCTGGTGTTATTTAACAGCCCAAAGTAGAAAAAAATAGCCTTAGGGTATTCCAGCATATTCTAGTCATCACCCTGTTATCTCTAACCTTGGGCTGACATGAGATCCTTAGATGGAAATCTTTAAATAAATGCAAAGTACTTTGGCTACTGTGCCAGCCAGGCTGGGGATCATGCTGGCCAAAGCAGGGTTTCTGCATGGGAATGAAGCTGCCTGCAGAGGCTGTGGGTCTGCTGAAGTGACACAGGAGTGTCCCTGTGTCCCTGTCCTGTCTGTCCTCACTGGCTCTTGTGGAACCAGACTTCCTCAGTCCAGGAGCACAGGGACCTCGAGTGTGTTCTGCAATCCCAACCTCCCAGCAGGGATTGGCTTCCCCTGTGGGGCCAACTAAAGGGAATTCCGATTTTTTGAGCTATCCAGCCACAGCAGGTCCTTCTACCTGTAGCAGCTGAGCACTGTGAGGTGCCTGGGAGGGCAGTGTGAGTAGGGAGAGAGTCAGAGGGAAGGAGAACCCTCTGGCAGAGGCACATCTGCCCCCAGCACAGACAAGGTCCTTGGGCTTCCATCTGCCCTTCAGCTGAGCTCGGATTCCACGCAGCTCTTTCATGTGTGTCTACAAATTACAACAGTTTCTTTTTTAATTTTTTTTTTTTTCAATGCAAAGAAGCAAATCAACAGAGTTATTTTGGTGCAGAACAACTTCCTGGCAGGGCCTTGTCTGTGACAGCAGGAGGGCACGTGGCTGTGCTGTGCTGCAGCTCCTGCAGGGCTGGGATGGAGGGGGAGGCGAGCAGGAGAAACCCTGGAATCATCAGAAACAAATGGCTCAGCTGTTTGCAGTGGAGCTGCCCTGTGGGTTCCCCATGTGCAGCCCCAAGCAGAGCTCTCCAGGAGGTGCTGAGCTAAACTGGCAGGTGCTGCAGTGCTGGCTCTACCTGGCCACGTGTTGAATGGGTGGCTTCCTGCACTGGTGTGTACTGGAACCTCTCCTGGTGCTCCAGGGATGGATTGCAGCTGCTTTTCCCACTCCCACTCAGGCGGAGAAATGAGTCACGGAGAGTGCCTTGTGCTCCTGTTAATGGAAAGGGATGAGAGTGTCCTGAAGGAGAATGGAAGTTCAGGAAACTTTGTGAGATCCCAAGCACTAAAACTCCCTATCCTGGCATAGTGTCTTTCTTCTGTCCTGGTGTTGTTCCCCTATGCAAACCCAGGTGTTTGCAGTGAGAGCTGGTAGCCCTGCTTCCCCAGGTCCCATGTTGCTTCAAGCAGACAACTTTCACATTCCCCCAGTGCTTTCATTTGGGTTTTTTGTTCATCTTTTCCAAGAACAGGAAGGTGTGAACCATCCCTGTCAGTGGCTGCATCTGGCACAACTTGCTTTATGGAAGTATCCCTGTGCTGTTTCCCCAATAGCAAGGTTTCTCAGCATCTTGTTAAAAGTGTCTGATCCCATCCCTGCCTTAAAAAGTGGCTGTGGTGCCCCAGCTATCAACAGAAACAGGAATGTTATCCTTTCCACAGCTGCTTTAAAAAGTATTTCTGATTTGTGCCATCAATTGATACTGTTGATGTTGGGAACTCAGGGGTGAAGGCTACAGAATGAAGTCCCGTGCCTGCATTGCTGTACAGGTCATCCCTGCTTTAAAGCTCCCAATTATTTCTCCTGCCCATTCCCATATAAATCCTTTGAGGCCTTTTGCACCATGCCTATGGGAAAAGCAGAGGTGGGAGGGCAGTGTCTGCATTGGCACATGCAGGAGTCACCCCACCACTTGCTCCTCTGCATTTGCCCTGTGCCCTGGTTGCAGGAGAAAAGGGATTTTGGTCTGCAGGCTTGGAGCAGTTTTGGCAGCAATGAGGTCATAAAACAGGGGCATTTGCAGTAAATCAGAGACTTTCCTGAGGAGCAGGTGGAGTGTGGAGCAGGTCACTGGAGGGTGTGGATGTCAGGGGAGCATGTCCTGCCTGGTTCAGCCCCCTCTGATTATCCTGGATACATCACTTAATGGGACCTAAGAAATATTGTCTCATTTACATATCCTCTGATCTAATTAAAAGACAATAAGGCCATGTGGGATTGCAGTTTTGTGTCACAGAAAATATCTGGTGTGTGGGAACTAGAATTGCTTTATCTTGATGAGATTTTTTTTAAAAGATAAGGTTTCAACAAAGAAGTTTTTTAAAATACTGTCTTTGATGAGGAAACCGAGAGTCCAGGATAGAGCACGGATTCAGGGATTTGGAAGAGCTGGGTGTTGGCCAGCTCGTGGAGCAGAAGGGATAAGGCAGGATGGTGCAGACATTAAACCCAAGAAAAACAATAGACAACATGCAGGCCTGTTAATAACTTCATTAGCATTCATGTAAAGCATTAAATAAACAAATGCATAATACACAAATCCTGTAAGCCGGAGATTATTAACCCTTAACACATATCTGGTGTTTCTGCAGGAGCAGAACAGAGCAAAGGCTGTGATTTTGTGCTTTGCCTCCCAGATTTTTAACATGTAGAGAAACTGAGTCACGGGGAGATTGGCCAGGGGCTGCAATACTGGAAGGCAATCAGTACTACAGCCAGGGTCAAACCAGAAATCAAGGCAATGGATAGAAGAAAAGGCTTCTGCTTCCCCGGTTTTGCTTGGAAGCAGCTGCTTGAAACCCAGAATAAACCCCAGCTGATCGAGTCTTGCTTGCAAGTTCTAAGTGTCTGTTTGCAAGAAATTTTGAGCAAAAATTGAATTTGACTGCAGCACTGCCTTGGGGTTACTAACCTTTTGTAGCAGATTGTCAGTGGCTTTTAATAGCTGATCTTTGGTTACTTGTGATCACCAGCTCTCCAGCCTGTCTTCATTCCTTCTGTGGAACTGATGAACTTTCAGCTGAATAGTGGGGGTTTATTCCCTCCCCCTGAACAGATTTTTATTAGCAAGGGGCTTTAGGCTAGCCTGGTGTTGGTTTGTTTTGTGCTGCCTACCAGGCATAAATCTCCTGGGTATCCCTGGGGACTGCACCTACTGTATGAGTTCCTCCTCCTGGGGGAACCTGTGGGGCTGAGCACCTCAAAACCCAGATTGCTGGGCTGAAGTCACTTGGGTTTTCACCTATACTAACAACCAAATTTATTCATATATATATATATATATATATATATAAATATATTAAAAATGTATAGATGAAGTACCATGGCAACTTTTGTGCAATGGTTTCTATTTTCTTCCTTTCCCTCCCTTTGGTTCAAAATTCAGCTCTGGGAAAAGGGGATCTTTGTATTACAGTTGGTGCTAAGCAGAGTTGCAGGGGAGGATTGTGAGCAGGTAACTTTCTTTGCATGGTTTCCTCAAGAAATTGTGTTTACTGATGTTTCATTTCCTATGTATTTCCTCATTTATGGGATGGGGATTATTAAGCTGCCTGAGTACAGTGGTTACATCAGGCAGATAACCTGAGGGGCACATATGGCTTTCATAAAAATATGCCACCCATTTCCATCACTGTGAACTGTGTCATCCACCACTTGGGCTGCCATAAATCGCTGTGAAATGCACACAGCCTTAACCAGTAGCGAGGAGCACATAACTTAACCATGGAGTAACTAACCATCTTAATAAATCTAAATTCACTCTTTGCTGGAGACACTTCAGGGAAAGTGGGAACAATTTCTACAGCCTCTTATCCCACGTGGTCGTGATAATGTAAAGGGTAAGCAGAGTTCTTGTTCTGCAGAGAGATCCCTATACCCTGCTCTCTTTCAGCCTCTGTTTGGGAAGCTGTGTCTCGTGTAAAACAAATAAAGAGCCCTGCCAAGCAGCCAGCTCTGCAGCCAGAGTGCCCAACACCCGTGTGCAGGGCCGTCATTAAAAGATTTCATGAAACAGCCTTAAAAATGAAAAGTTTCCTTTCCGAGAGAGAGAGAGATAATTGAACTCATTGATTTGTTTCACGGTTTGTTTGCCCTTTCATTCCCTTCCTGAGGTGCTGTTTGTTGAGGAATGTCTCCAATTGCCAGAAAGACAGTGGGGTGTCTAATATTTCCCCGCCAGCTCTCCTTTCAGCCAGAGCAGAGTACTGTGGCAAGCCTACGATATGAATTTTTAATGCAGAACTTTATAACATAGCCCTTGCAGCACGGCTGCACTACTCTCTTGAGCTTTCAGATTTAATGCTCTGATGAACAGAGCACAGACTTGGGGCATTCGACAGCCAGTTGGAATTAACCCCTGCCTTACCCAGGGTGTAGCACTGAATTTCCCTGTAGATTAACACATGTGGGATGAAGATTCCAGATACCCTCACAGAGCTGGGATTTTGACTCCCAAAATTATCTGGGATATGTTTTCACTCTTTTAATAATGGGCATTTTTAAGGCTGTTTCCTTTGCCTGGGCTCAACAACACTGCAGTGGATAAAAGGACAGTCTTGCCCACTGTCTAGGCTCTGATAACAACCCAGGCTCGATGGCCAGAGAGGGAAAAAAATTAAATCAGCTCTGTAATGCATCATGGAGATGAATTTGCCATAGGTTGCTGCTCTTCCAGATTGGATCATTTAGTTGTTCATGCAGTAAATCATGATAGTCCATCTGAGGGGATTTTGCTCTGTTTGGAAGATGATCTTAACTAGATGTGGATGTTCCTGTCTCCTTATTTACCTAGCAAGAGCACAGGGCCCAGCAGTGGAGAAAAGTATTCCAAATTATTACTCTGCAGGGCATTAGCACATGTTTGAATTGAAGTGCTGAATTTCATCTGCTGTAAAGCTGCCTCTTCACCTGATTTGGTTTAATGTCTGAACTTTTTACTCTTCTGCAGTTTTGGCAATAATAATTCTGCTTTTCTGTGGTTAGTGTTGTTCATCAGCTTTCATGTATCAGAAAATATTCTTAGACAATACCACTCCTAATGCATTATCTGGAGAAATATTGGTCTCAAAATCCTCCTGTGTCTGTGTAGCCTTTGGGTTTTTCCTGGTTGGTTCTTTTTGGTAGCAGAGAGTGTCACAGCCAGGACTGGCCTCGGCAGGGACCTCAGCAGGATTTTGTCAAGAGAAAATGTAGCATTTTTAGGTTTAACTTTGATAATGGAGAAAGAGCCTGATGTGTTTAAATTGTAATAGGACAGGTGAAAGCCAGAGAGAATTAGCTGGGGCACAGGACATGCAGAGGTCCTAATGGCATTTGGAGAAGGCCTTAGTGAGGAGTTTGTGCTCAAGTGCTGTTAAACCATTTGCCTTCAGCCTTTGTGAATGAGAAACACAAGTTGTTCTTAACTGATACCAAAATAAGTACATTTACACTGTCTAATCTTAAATCAGCATCTCAGCTTTGGTGAGACATTTACACATTTGTTCCAGAGGAGGTCTTTTAAACAGCTTGTCTTATTATTACAGACTTAAGATTGGCTTGGCTTCCTCCACTGTTATTACTGACTCACAAGATTAAGGTTTTCAAGGCTTGTTGCTAAATGCAGAGAGATCCTGTCGGTTCATTCAGCAGTTCTAGGTATCTATTAATTTTACTTCCACTGAAAAAGCAGTGTATTTTGATAGGGATTCAGTTTGAGACTGGCTTATGAAAAGGACACTCCTGTTTTTATTGCTGTAGTGGTAATTAGCTCTACATCTTATTTCTGTTGTGTCAAGCACTCTGCCTAAACCAAGGGGGATGACTCAGTTGTGCCATAAGTAAAAAGGACACACAGGGTAAGGCCAGACTTCATGAATGGGGATAGTCTTTCAGCCCTTGGATAGGAGAGTGGAAGTGCTGTTCTGGTGCTTGCATTGTAGCTCTAAAAATCAAGGTACATAAATAGAAGCACATAAAATGCATTTGCTGATCATTCATTTGGATATCCATTAGGTCATTCTGTGATGAATGGAAATATTCTTCTTTCCTGGAGACCACACTGAAGGAAAAAAGATGCATATGGCACCTGCCATAATAGTAATGCTGTGTTACCACTGACTGCCCCATCTCAGGGCACTGGGATGGGTAGTTTTAGTCATTCCACCCTTTTCCATTGTTTTACCTGTGTGGTGCTTTAGTGTGGGATTCTTCTGCTTCTACTGAGCCAGAGTGGAAATATTTATTTAATGAGTTGTAGCAGATTTTTTATATGCAGAGGGGTAGAGTTGAGGAACATGACTCAGAGGAAGTAAAGAGATCAACAAATTCAATTTAACCATTTCTGTTCCTCACTACAGTCCTTCCCATTTCGGGGAAGAGAAGGAAGATTGCAGAGGAGCAAGAGGCAGAGTGTCCTAGCAGAGATTACAGAGACACCTCTGCCTGATGCTCCCTGTTTTGACCCAAATCCAAGTGATAAGCATGCAGGGTCCTCTGGAATATCTCCACTTGGATTCTTGGATGATCACCTTGGCTTTGAAGTTTGTCGGAATGGCCAGAATGATCTTTACCTGTTAACTGACCCAAGACAAAATGTTGATTTTTGAAAATTTAATCTAATTTTTCTAATTGCATGTAATCAGAACAAAGTAGCTGCTGTAGTAGGCTATGCTTTTTAATTACAGATTTTGATATTAGATCTGCAGGATCTAAATCAGGAGGCTGTATCTGGACTTGCTTAAACTTGGGGCTCAAAGCCAGAATTGATACACATTCTACTTTTTAAAATACAAGCAAATGCCTGGAATGGCTCATATTTCTAGGGCAGAAGTTGAAATAATTAAATTGCAGCAGAGTACACGATGTGGGTGTCTTTGAAGAACGTACTCCATGGTACAATGCAGCAGCACTTTTAATAACTTCCCTGTCCTGGGCTGGTTTAGATCCGTGGAGCCAGTTGGGAAATGTGCATTCGCTTTGGAAGTTGCCATCTGAGTGACAACAAACAACTCCTGCTGCTGGAATGCTAACAATGACAAGTCATTTGGTACAGCCATTTGCCAGTTTAATGGCTTAAGCAGCTTAGTTTTAATTAAACAGCAGCTTCTGTGTATGATATCAGGGAAAATAATGTTCTGCTTACAAGTGGAGTTGTTTAGTGTTGTCCCTAACTTGCTGGAGACACCAACAGCCTCTTTGTTCCAGCGTTCAGCCAGTGCATTGTCTGCCAGTTCATATCAGAAGTTGTCTGCAGCACAGCAAACAAACCCTTTTGGGTGTGGATGAGCCCTAATCTGTTCTTTAAGTGCAAACTCTGCCTTGCCTCAGTGGCAGGAGTTGTTCCTTGGGTGGGAAGAGCTCCATCCATGGCTGTAGTTCCAGGTGTGGTTCCTCACAGAATGTGCAGGCTGGGGGATCCTTCACCTCTCCACCAAAGTGCTCTGGGAGTAAAGGGCTGGGAGCTTACT
The DNA here is from genome assembly GCF_008360975.1 of Lichenostomus cassidix. Classification (NCBI taxonomy): domain Eukaryota; kingdom Metazoa; phylum Chordata; class Aves; order Passeriformes; family Meliphagidae; genus Lichenostomus; species Lichenostomus cassidix. The sequence continues at coordinate 4,643,343 of NC_139499.1, forward strand.
GATAAAAGGGTAAAAATCCTGCCTTCTGTCAGAAGGTGCCCCTGGCATGAATAAAAAGTGACTGAAGTGTTCAAGGCCAGGCTGGACAGGACCCTGAGCACAAGGGGGTTAGAAGGAAGTGATCCTTAAGGTCCCTTCCAACCCAAATAATTCCATGATTCTGTTGTATTGCATTGAAAGAAGAATAAGGGTTTAGGTGATCCATCTGAAATTAATTTCATAGAGAGTAAATTACAGGAAAAGCATGGATGTCCTTCATTCCCTAGTGCCTGCAAGCCAGAAACCTGTTTTTATTGAATAGTTGTGCTGGAAGTGACAACCTCGTCCCCTGCAGAAGTCATTTTGCAGGTTGCAGAATGTGAGTTTGGTGGGGAATGACAGAGGAAGGTGGCATTGCCACCTGCAGACACAGTTCCTGCTCTGAGTCATGCTGCTTTTCAATTCATACCTTTCCAAAAAGCCTTTTTTAATCTGCACGAAATATGTGGGGTGAGCTCACTGTATTCTTTCGCTGGTGCTCCTCTCTCCGAGAGATTGGTGTAACCTGAACTTGAGCATGGCAGACAGAGATACACCATTTGTACTATTTAAGATCAGACCTGTAACACCACGTGTAGACAGCTGATTATCAACAGCCTGGGTTTCAGAGCCGTTCCCTTTGATTTCTGCTATCTGCACATGTCAGCCACAGCACTCATTCCACGTTACCTGATCCCTCTGTGTGGAAAAGCTGGGAGCTCCAAGGAAGTTGAGATGCTTTGCAGGAATTTTCCCACCTTCTTTAGTTCTCCTTTTCATTTCCCATCCCTTCCTCTTCAGTCCTCACATGCCTTTGAATCAGCAATTTATGCAGAATCTGATGTTACACCCCATGTTAACAATAATAAGGAGGCAAGCAGAGGGTTTTTGAGGTTAAGAAAGTAATAATGCACAAACTTTAGCTCAATTGTGCTTATTGGGGCAAGTATTTCACATCTCGAATTAGAACCTCTTGAGACTCGATGCAGCCTAACATTGTCTGATTTATTTAATCACATTTACATGAAATCAGACATACTCATCAACAGAGAACATCATGAGCAAATTGAATGAAAGCATTACTCAACACAATTTCTGGTAGGAGAATGTATCGTATAAGTTTTAGGTGGTAAATAATCAGCAGTTTTGTTACTTATTCCAGTTTGTAGTCCCTTCAATTCATCAGCAGTCGTTCCTTGGCTTTTCATATGGGTGAATGTCTTGAAGTATGTTGTGACTTCTTGTGCAAATAGAAAAAAATCACCCATCGGTTATCATTTTCCTAAGAACAATAAAGATACAATGTTGTAATCCTGCAGGTATCTGGCACTCCCAAATTGGGCATTATTGAGTTTTCACCATCTTGGTAAATCAAGGGCATGTTCTTGTCGCCAGTCACGAAAGGAAGATAATACAGAGCCCTTCTTAATGTCATGTGCCTCAGAGCTGATGTTATAAAACAGTTTAGCTTTTTTTTCCCAGAGCTATCTACTTTTAAGGGCTTTGTTTTGCACGCTGCTGCAAATACATTTGTTGCCTGCATTAGTCATTTACAGTACTTAGATCCTGTAACTATTAAATTGTTAACATTTGGAGCCAGCTATAATTATCTTTTTACTATTATTATTATTAATGGGCATAGTGCTTTCTTTCCTCTCTAGCTTTCTGAATATTTGAGGGATTTTTAATGTATCTTACACTGAAGCAGCATCTTGGATCCCTGTTTAGACTGTTTGTTTTCTTCTCCCTCTAAAATACTCACCAGGAATTTTTTGTCTTCATGAAGTTTTTATTTCCCTTGGATGTGCAGAATGGATATCCCAGGGAAAAATACATGGCAAAGGTATGGTCCTGCAGAATCATCATCTTCCATGACTGCTTTAAAGGAGAGCTGCTGTGGCTGCACACCCACGGGAAGCAGCTCTACAAACCTCATGCAAATACCAGTAGCTATAATTCCTTGTTGGGTTCGATCCCTGAAACAATAAAATAAATGGTGGTTACCAAGGTTAACCACTGGCTATTCTACTAAATGTTCTTTTTATCCATATTCCAGTTCAGAACAGGGAGTTTTCTTCCACTTTCATGTAAAATGGTGGAAGCCTTTAGTTCAGCTGTTAGTTTTTCTGGTGCCTTATTTGAATTTTTCCATATGTGAAACCATAAAATCTAGAAGTGCTTGACTTCAGCATTAATAGCATCCTTTTTCTCAGTGTTTATTGTTGGGTGGGGAAGCTGGAGGGAAGCTGATCCTGTTGATGGTGATGTTGTTCCTATCTGGGGAATATCCATGTTCAGACTTTCCTCTGAGCATCCCTGTGGATCTCAGGGATGGAGGAAGCTCTCAGCTCTGCCATGGCCAGGCAGGCTGCAGTGAGCTCTGTGCTGATGGTCTTGATCAGCGATTTTCTGTGTGTTCTGCAAATTCCTGCAATTCCACTGCTTATTGCTAAGAAATCCCAGCAATAACTGTGAAATGCGACCAGTCATAAACTGTAAATGTGCTCTACTAGTGTTCCATCCTTTGATGGAAAACTCCAGGTAGTGTGGAAGTCAGAAATGACTGCTGGAGATCCACTGGTGTGTAAGTTCTGATCCTTTCAGCCCTGAGGGTTTCTGTCCATAGGACAGCAGTGACTCCCTTCTCTTTCCCCTGTTTGTTGCTTTCATACTGTCGTGGTTGTTGTAGTTTTAAATATACAATATCTTGGTGTTAAGCATGTCTGACCAGCTTAACTCATCAGAAAACCATTTCAGCAGAGGCCTTGCAGCTGATAATGGGTGTACTTTTGCCCTCCTCTCTAAAAGACAGTGGCCAGTAAATATAGCAGCACAAGCTATTTTTGATTATGTAACATCTCTATCTGTCTGTACTCTGATTAAATAATCTATTTTCTTGGCAAAGGAGTGCGAGTTAATTTTCTGTTATTGATCAACACCATATTTTAGCAGTGATACAGATGACTTATTTGTCTTGCTGCCTGTTGGATTGATTTCTGTCACCGCCTTGCCATCAGAGGAGCTGGCAGTGGTGGGACCTGCCAGGCACGTGCCTGTGCTCACCCAGGGCAGTGTTTAGCAATCCTTCTGTGCAGTGTGTGGTGGATAAACCATTTTAACCCTTTTTGTTACTGTTTTTCAGCCAACATATTGTCTGGTATCTGTATTAACTAAATTTTTATTATTTATCATTTACACTCACATTTTTTCTAGTTAACTCCTGATCTCTTGTACCTTCTACCTCCATAACAGTGGGACTGAATAAGGTTAGCTGTTTTCAGTATCCTAAAATAACCTGCATGGCCAGGCTCTGTGGAAGACCTAATTATTGACCATTTCTTTGAACAAATTAAAGAAAAAAAACTCCCTGGATTGAATTCATGAACCTTACAGTGTATTCGTGCATCCTGCCTGTATAGACCTCTCCTCCCACACCTTTTATTACTGTCATAATATCAAATAAACTCTTCCTTTTTTGACTCTGGGACCTGTTGGTTACAGAATCAGCCCTGCATCAAAAGCCAGGCAAATCCAAAAAGTTGGTTGGCATTTCCTTACCTGCCTTCTCTCCTACAGCAGTTTCTTAATGTAGAAAGGATATTTTTCATCCACTCGAGGATTCTGCTGTAGTAGAAATGTTGAGGAATTGTCATTAGCAACACAAAACTAATATTTCCAGTTCAAACTCCCCTTCTGTAGAAATACTAAATCTGTTCTATTAACTGTCAAAACAAAATAATCAAATAGCTCCTTACCATGGAGTACAGCATTAGTCAAGCCTGAAGCTATATTATTTCAGAAGTATTTTAAAGTCTCAACAACTGTTGAAAGGGAAATAAAGAATTTGAAAAGTGTTTCTGCAAATAACATTGTAAAAGGTTGAAATAGAAAATCCTGCTCTGTGTCCTCCGAGGGCTTGCAGTAGTACCTGGTGTTGTTGGGGTTTGCCACGAAGGATTATTTAAAGTAATTCTGCTGTCTAATATATGTCTAGTTTGGATTCTGTGTAGACAGGCAATCTGTCAGTCATATTAGTGAGCACCCCTCAAGTGCAGTAGAAATGGATGCTAAAGTTGGAAAAAACTGAGCAGAGTTACGTATTCAGCAAATATATAAAAATAAAACCTGCTAGATCCTCCTGGTGCAGAAGGGTTGAGGGAAGAAGCTCCAGCACAGCAAGTGGTCATTGCCAGACTGCCATCCAGCTCCTTGACCAACTCCTGGGGGCTGAGCCTGCTTTTTGGGTGTCCCACTGCAGTGAAGAGAAGGGAGAGAGTGGGAGGCAACTCCTTCATCTGAGCCCTAGGAGGTTGCTCTGTGTCTCAGCCCACATGAAGTGACAGAGGACTGGTGCTCCTGAAGGTTTGGACAACACCTGCCTGTTCTCCTTGCCCTGCAATGTTTTCTCTATTCTGTTGCCTCACATTCTGTCCTTTGTTTCTTTCTGCCTATTTTCTGCTGCTTTGTCACTGGGGTCAGCAAGCTCGGTGCTGTTGATAGCTCCAAAGTGAAACTGCAAAGTGCTGACATGATTGCCATTTGGCAGCAGTGGTGTCTCCATTTGGAGCAAAGCTGGAACGAATTGGGAACAGAGAAAACCATATTGGTAATTGAATACATTATTGTAAAGACAGCAATCATCCTGCTTGTTAATCTTCAGCATAGCTCCTGGGAAAGGTAAAACCTACTGAAAATGTAGAATAAACGCATCTCTATCATGCTTTATGCTATTTTCATTCCGTTTATTGGATAGAAGGACATCAGTTGCCTTTATCAGAGACCATGTAATGCTATTTTCAATAGCCAAAAGGAGATAACTTGCTTGAGAAGCTAGCAGAGAATGAGCACATCCCATCCCTTCTGTTCATTTCTAAGCCAGAAGCATCTGAAGCATTCCCCAAATACCATGGATCCCACTTGAATGCTGTGTTACTGCAGAGTCAGTGTTTAGCTTTACTTCTGCACAATGTGCATGCCCTTTCCACTGATAAAGGCAAAAGGTAAAACTGAGGTTGCATTTTTATCCAGATTCTCCCACTGAATAATGCCTTTTTGATGCCCATAAACCACTGGCCAGATGCTCCAGGTGTGTTTGAAGTTATAGGGAAGGAGGATATTGTCACATTTGGGTGCCTGTTGGTGACTGTGCTTGGAGGGATACATTAACAGCTGCGTAAGAAAGTCTTTTCTTGCTAAGAAATAGAAAAGAAATTGGAGATTATTGGCCTGGTGGACACATTCATCACATTTCATGGTAATAAATCTTCCCAAAGGCCATGTAGGATGTTGTCTTACACTCCATGGTACCAGATATCAAGTCAGACTAGGTAAAGGAGCTGATAATTTAGAGAACTCAAGCATTTGAGCTATGACTGCAACAAGTATGGCTTTCCTTTCTTTAGTGTGGGATATTTCCCCTGATCCCTGTTCAGATCACTGGGAGATTGCTGTGCTCCACGAGGCAGAGCTGGGGGTCTCATTGGTGTGGTAGGAAGCAATAATTTCCCTTTGATCTGTGCCTGTGGAGTGACACCTCTACATGGAATTCTGGCTGTGCTCTTTCATTTTCAAGCTGACTCAAAGCTGTTGCACTGAATATAAACTGAGGGGAGTTGAAGAAAAGCTTTTATAGGTTCTTACAGTGATGGGCAAAGATACAGAATAAATAAGGGGAATAAGGGCAGAAATCAATCGATACCTAATTTTTCCAAATTACTGAGCTCCTCAGCTCTCTCTGTGGTTAAGGAGATGCTGAGTGTCTCTGGCAAGAAGCTCCTGAGGATGAATCTGGAATGTGAATGTTGATACAGTAAAAATCCTGAACACTCTCCAATTTTCGAGGTTGTTTTTGCTCTAAAGAAAACAAACATACAGAAATCTGTGATTTTGGCATTGGTGTAGTATGAGGGAAGATTGTTCATTTTGGGGTTGTAACTGCTCAAAACCTAAAGGGAGTTTTCAAATGTGACATGGTGATTCTAATAAAAACAAAAAAACCCACCAAAAAGTCAGCAACCCCCCTACATCCTTGACAAGATATTTGTACTGATTTTACACATAGTAACTGCAGTGATATTATTAAGTAAATTAAAAATTTTGTGTGTATTTTTAGAGGATCTTTAATCAAAGCACAGACAATTCTTCCTGCTGATTCTTCAATTTAAAATATTGCCATTCCGATAAAAGAGAATGACACTTAAGATGCTTGCAATTAAGGTTTCTAATTTTGGCTGAATTATCTATTTTAACTCCATAAGTAAAAACAGGTAAATCATTGCAGGTTCTTTATTCTCAAAATACCAAACTACTACTACTTCTACTACTATTACTATTACTAAATATATATTAAAATTAATTTTATTTATTTTGTTGGAGAAATGATTGTAAAATAGCTTATGTGAGTTGTAGAATAGCAGAGCTATTAAGATTCAGTCTTTGGGGAAGTTTTAATTTTATACTTCGTTCTGCACTTTTTTTTTCAAGTAAAATTTTTAAAAAGACAGGTTGTGAAAAGTGGCAAGCTGTGGGAGCAGAGCAGCCTCTTTGTGCATCCCCAGCCCTGCAGGACCACAGCTTTTTATCCCAGTTTCCGAAGGAAATGGAGCTTCCACGAGCCTGTGGTCTGTTTTACTGCCAGCCTGCATGGCTGTTTGGAGCTCATCAGTTCCCCTCCTAAATTAACTTGGAAGCTGATGATTGACTTTGGCAGTAATTAACAGCATTAGAAATCCCCGGCACAGGGAGCTCTGGTGGAACTGGGAATGGGAGGAAAGGCAGGCAGATAACCCATTGGAGGGCTGCAGGTTGAACAGCCATGTCTCCAGTGCTGGAAAGTGCCTTTAATCTGTATTTCCTGCAGTTGGTGGGTGGGAGGTGAAGGGAGGACATGGAAGGGCTGAGGGAGGGAGCTGAGATGCTGCAGGAGGAAGCAGCAATGGGGGGCAGCTGCAGATAGCACAGCTGATATTGTTACAATAGGTGCTGTCCAAACAACCTGATAGGAACAATCGATGGGAAGCAGGGCTTTGTTTGGCCTGGGGCTTGGGGAGGATGTGTGTTTTATCCCTGACTCACCTCCAGCAGCAGCATGGCAGGAAGCAGCTCCTGGTGCCAGGTGAAACTGCTCCCGCCAGAGCAGCTCTGCCATGGATTTGCTCTGTGCAGGGAGGATTTCCTCACTGTGGGAATCCACAGACTCCATGAAAATGGGGGAGAGCCCACCTGACTGCACCACTTCAGAAGCTGCTCCTTATTTTCTTCCTTCACCCAGTTCAAAGCTGCTTTCGGGAGTAAATCGCTATCACCCGAGTCTATTAAATTTCCCTCAGATGATGTTTAATTGGGGAACAAATTAACTGCCAGCTGAAGCTCTGTGAGCAGACTGCACAAATGCTCAACTCCTGGCAACAGGAATAAACACCCAGAGAGCAGGGTATGAACCCAGAGCCTCAAAGTCCCCACCTGCGTGCAGAAATGTGTTCTGGGAGTCAGGGATGAGCAGGGCAGGTGGGAAAGTGTCAGGGTTGGCAGGTTTGGGAATAAGGTAAACTAAGTTACTGTTAATAAAACAATCACTTCCCAAAATGACTTCAAAGGATGATTCAGGGTTTCTGCCAGTGTCAACCACAAACCCACCAGTGGGATAAGTGAATGGAAGAGGATCCAGTGCCTGGTGTGAGGTGCACATTCCTTCTGCTTGTGTTGGGATCAGAAAGAAGTGAGGGGGTGGAAAACCTGGGAAGCAGTGAGGAACTTGCTTTGTGTACGAGCAGAGCAGCTTTTTTAATAGAAAAACCTCTAAAGCTCAATCCAAATGTTTGGATCCTTGGGAAACAATGATTTCATCAGCAAATCTAACTACAGAGTGTACCCAAAAGACCCCAAATGAGGACAGTCACAGGGAACATCAGGTTTAATAGTGCTGCTGCCTCGATGTGATTAATAAGGCTGCTGATTTCCCACATCTTATCAGCTGACTCTAACACTGGTTTGTATATTTGTTATCTCCATTCTGCATTGTGGTATGGGTGGATAAATAGAAATACCATGGAGGCGACAGGAAACAAAACAAAAATAATCAAACATGTTTATCACTAGAGCATTAAAATGGCTGCTGTGGCAGACACCAGATGAATTATGCAATACATAACTTAATTCTCTGGGCCACAGATGTTTCATTTTTCCTGCAAGAAGCTGATTGAACCTTGAATGACAGTTTCAGGCAGTCTTTGATTGCTCTGTGGGTCACATGCTTGATATGACCTGCATTTGAGTCGCTTTCTACATGCTGTTGCTTTATAAAACATGTAAAATTGACATCGTGTTGGCTGCTCAAGGCCAAGTCAGGAGTAATTCCATGGGTTTGATATGCTGTGTGTGCAAGGAGGGGAGAGGGAAGGGTGCCTGTATTTAAATTCTGGTGTGTTATTGGATCAGCTGAAGTCAGGAGAGGGGAATTGCAGAAAGCTCTTCCAATTTGTACCAGGAGGCACAAGGAAATTGGGAGTTTGCTGCATCCTTGTCATCTCACGTTGTTAGGAAATCCTGTCGGATCAGGAATGGCTCCTGCTTCCCAGGGCAGGCTGGCAGTGCTGGGAATGTTTGTCTAAATCACCTCCTGAGCATGAGCACTTGGCACAACCTGCAGGTTTTGTTCCCCAGCCTGAGGACTCCATCCTGCAGATCTGCTGGGTTTGTGCTGGTGCAGCACCTCAGTCTCAGGGCCTTAATGAGGGTGGGATTCTGACATAAATACATGAAAAAATAAAGATCAGAATGTTCTTTCTGCTGTTCTCCATGGCCTGGAAAGGCAAGTCAGAAGGATCATAGCAGAATGGAACTGCAGGGTCTCCTCTCCTTGTGTCCCAGTGCAGGAAATGCAGGAGAACCTGCAACCCCCAGCTCCAGAGGTTCCAAATTGCCCACCAGCTCCCTCAGAAGTTGGTGGAAATGGATTTTTAGCTCCATCCAAACAAGGTTATTTGTTTCTGCAGATTTCAGGTGGAAAAATTACCTTGGGTTTCAACACCTTCTTTGAACTCCTCTGTAACCTCAGAGGATTGTGACCCCAGAGGATTGTGACCCCAAAGGATTGTGACCAGTGCTCTGAGGTGGAGGAGACCCTGAATGATCCAAATCTGGACACTCCTAATTACTAATTTTAACACTGCTCAAAGGGCTTTGCAGGGTAAAGCAAAAACACTCTGTGAAAAAAAAACATTTGAGCAGGAGAGCAGGAGAAAAAGGATTTATTGCATTTCTTTTCCTTTCTGTGACGGGTAGTGTGATGGTTGGACATGGAGTTCACAAGGGATTTGTTCCTGGGGAGAGAAAAACACAGTGAGAGCTGAGTAAGAGATTTTTAAATGAAGGGTTAAACAGTCTGGAGAGCCAAAAGTCATCTTGGCCATGGTGCAACATGTGCCACATAAGAAAACAGTATTGCCTTCAAATAAAAAAGATGGACCATCTATTTATATATTGGTTTATTTTTTAATCCAACCGATACATCTTTCCTTTTTTGCAGCTGCTTACATTAAGTGTTCTCTGGTTTTCCAAGTGGGCCAAGGCTGTGTGTGTGTGACACTATGGGAATTACAGCTCTGGGGTGCTGTGAGTTGAAGTTGTCTGTTGTCTGTTGACACAGAATTCTTATTTTTCTTCTTTGTACTTTATTGAGCATATCCGTTAGTGTCAATCATATCAGTTTCTCCCCAGAAATCATTAAGAAAACACTGATGATCTTTAGGAACTGCTCCCTCATGCATCACTGGAATAAAGCTGATTTCTGTTGTCTTTAAAACTTTATAATTGCAAACATGATTATTTTATCCTTGAAATTCTGGCTTAAGCCATGAAGAAAAGACAAAGTGCTATGGAGGTTTTCTTGGAAAGCACATTTCTTATGGACTGAAAGATGTTTTATTCTAGGGTCTTTTCTCTCTAATGATTGAGATGCTTCTTGTTTTGTCCAGGTACTGCTCACTACCTTGGCCTTTAAAAGCAGTTTCTTTAACCTTTCTCAATATTTGATGATCACTTGACACCTTTCAAGCACCCAGGCCCTCGTTTGTTTGAAGCTCACACCTGCAGCTGGTGTGGCTGCCTGATCCTGGTGTGCTTCATGAGAAATCTTTCCCTGAGATTTATTTCCCCAGCCTGGATCTGTGTGCAGTGCTGCGCGTGAGGCAGCGAGAGGAAACAGGGATGAATCCTAATAAAACAACAAAAAAAAGATGGGGAAAGCATTGGGTCTGTGCATTTTGCTGGGGGAGGGACTTGATTTAGTGCTGGATGTGGGCACAGAGGGCTCTGGGCAGTGTCCAGTGGACATTTCCTCACTCCCAGATCAGTGCAGATGACTTTGGTGTAATCACTGGAGCACCTGAACCCAGCCTGCCTTTGATCTCTCCATTTAAAGCCTCCAGTGGTTCACTGCTTAGCAGACAGGGGATTTTTTTTTTCTTCAATTGAGTTCCTAGGAAAGGAAACACCCAATTCATTACTCAACTTGGTGGATTTATGAATCCCTGAACAGAGAAATTCTTTTACAAGAGGGCTGGATTTATATGACACTGGAAAAAGGATTATCTGATCTGAAGATCCTTAGAGGGTTGCTCTGAAAGAAAATATTAACCTATAGCTCTTGCAATTTAAAAAGTAGATTTGAGAACTTAGTAGTAAAAAGTGTGTGAGATCTTCCCCTCTGACATGTTATGTTGAATTCACTTTTTATTTTATTCTTTGTACAGTCCTTCTGCCTATTATTCCATCTTGTACTAGCAGTAAAGGTGAATTTATCCTCTCTGGATGTTTGTTGGATTGGAATACTTATGAATTCTAAAAATGCTTAAATGTGTGTACAGGGATACTCATAAAGTGCCAGAAAAATAAAACTAGTGGGTTTTTTATATCACCTTCCTTTGGAAACTTTCTAAGAAAGTGTTTGTTGGGGTGTTTTTTTTTTTTCTTTCCTAGAAATTAGGCAGCAAATCCTGAGCACCTTGGCAGGTCACTGAGGTGCAGGGATTAGATGAGGGCATCCACCAGCAGAGCTCAGGAAGTGGTTTGAATTTGGGTAGGGAATTTGTCGTCCCTCTGCTTTGCTTAAAGAAAAACTAAGATTGAATATTCAAATGCTGGGATGCTCTTGTGCCCTGAGTGAATGCCGTGATCATTGGGCTGCAGGCAATTCTGCCATTGTTTAGTGATCCGAAATCGCTTCCTAGACCCAGCAACCTTCCTTGATAAAAATTTCATTGGAACCTGAAAAAATTCAGTGCACTGCCTTTTGCTCTTTTTTTTTTTTTTTTTAAATGCTTTGGCCCCTGTTCTTCTTTTCTTCCCTTCCCAAATATCCCAAATAACCTCACATTTTTTGCCTTGTGCTGGCCAAGTGCTGGGTTACACTGCCTGTAATTTTAAGAGGCTGGAGCTGTTTACCTAATTTGGCCAAAATCTGCTCTGTGCCCATCACAGATATACATTACAAGGAGGATTTTTCTTTTTTTTTTCCCCCTGAATTAAACATAAATGCACATTAGTTGATAATGTCTGCTTTTAGTTTGAAATTGCCTGCGTAAATGTTTGGGTAATTAGAACATTTTAACAAGCCCCACTGGCTCCATATACCGTTTGCTCTGACTAGTAAACTTTTACATGTTTTTAAAGAAAACAAATGTGTGGGAAAAAATGTTGTTTGTTTTTTGCCAAACCAAAGTATTAATCTGCCCTGGTAGGGAAGTTTCTTGGCCATGCCGCTGACTGCAATTTCCAGAGTGTCATCTGTATTTTTCAGTCCTTCCATGTATAAAGAATCCAACAGCAGTTTCCTTCAAGGTTGAGTAAGTTTGAATGTTTAGGGGGCTGTAGCCACAAGATTTGGCAAACCATTCACTTGTCATGTTAATAAAAAAGGAATTGTTTCTGCCTCTTTAAGCTAGTAGCTAAATGAAGGACTTGGATCAACTGGGTTTTAATCATAAAGTCCAGATTCTTCTTGCTTGCAAGTGAATAACTTCGTGGTGTTCAGAGTTTTCATCCAATTTAATTTTATTTAGAAGAACTGAGCTTCTTCCCTGTTACCAACCCTTGAATTTGTTGCCTTGTTATGCTGTTCAAACCTAATCGGTTTTCTTGATCTTAAAATGAAAATCGAGCCTTTCTGCACTTTTTATTTCCCATAAGCAATTGAATTGAGAAGTGGGGTGGTTTGGGTGTTTGGTTTTGTTTTTTTCCAACTCCTTAAGTTGTTTTTTATAGATGGCATGTTAGCTTTGAGGGCTGTTTCATGACTGGTAAAAGCTTATACCTTGTAAAATCTATAGCTTTTAATGCATTTTGTTTCTCACTTCAAACACAGTACCGAGAGAAGAAATAATAGAATATTTCATGGTCGTGCTGTTTCAACAGTTCAGATTCTTTTTCCATGGTGGTGCTGATTTTGTAGCTCCAAATGCTTGGGCTTAAAATTTGATTTCCTAAATTCCTTAGTCTGAAAATGTTGAAATTTAGAACAAGTTGTAATGCTCTCTGAAGAATTGTTCTTGCTTACATGATTACTTTTCCTCTACCACAGAGATTATAAGAAACTAGATCAGATAAATTATTATATTACCTGTGGAATGCAAAAGCACAGGGTAGATAATATTTATTCCTGAAAACAGATTTTCCCCACTCTTTTTCTCACAATCTATGTTAATATTAAGGAAGTATCACCCTTGATCAAACCCTGATTAATGTTGGGTTGCAATGTACAAGTCTGCTGTAGCCACCATAAATATCAGTGTATTTTAGCAAAATGTCTTCTTGTTATTAATTACCATCATTCTCTGTATCTGTCTGAAGAAGGAATTTTGGGGGTTTTCTCCTTGTCTTCACCTCTGGGTGATGAGGGAATTGCAGCACTCATGAGAAATCAAGATGTTAGTTGCTTCAGGAATGAAGAAAATAAAAAGTGAAATCATCAAATCTCCACTTCCTCTAAGTGAGTTTAGTTCACGTCGGGTGGCTTTGGTCACAAATAGCTTCTGTGTAACCACAAATTTAGGTGAAGAATGATGATTAGGTGAAGAAATTGTTCCCTGTGAGGGTGGGGAGGCACTGGCACAGGGTGCCAGAGGAGCTGTGCTGCCCCTGGATCCCTAGAAGTGTCCAAGGACAGGTTGGGCATTGAAGCTTGGAGCAGCCTGGGACAGTGGAAGGTGTTCCTACCATGGCAGGGGTGGAACAAAGTGATTTTCAAGGTCCCTTCCAAGGCCATTGTTCCCTTCAAGGTTCCCATCAGATTTTCAGTGCAAGCCTGCAGGACAAGCCCGGAGCTGGATGGAGCTTTGCCTGCCAAGTTGTTCCGTTGAAATAAAGAGGAATATTGAAATAGGAAGGGCTGAAAATGAGCAAATGTAGTGGAGGGTGAACACATCAAAAATGACCTGTGTGGGACTCACTCAGTGAGCCAAGCAGAGCTGCCTTGTGCCTGACAGGTCTGAATTTGACACAATCCTTTGTAAACAGTAAATCAATGCAGGTTGTTTCTCTGAGTGCATAAAAGGTGTGAGAACTGTAATTTATTTTATAATAAATACTTGTGCTGAGCAAACAGTGAATGCAGCTATTAGAGACTTTCTCAAATAAGTGATTTTAGGCTGCTGAGTGCCAGCTACTGATGTGGTAGTTGAGCTTTTAAAATGAAAAGCCTGAATTCCTTTTGAAGATTCTCCTGAATGCTGTTGACACTTGTGCTTGGGAAGAATACAGAGTAATTTAATTCATTACTTTACTTAAAGATAACGTTTATGGTTGCAGCATTACCTTCCATTGGTGTGCAGACTGCTAGGCTGGAGGTGTTTTGCTTGAATTTTTTTTTTGGAGATGTCACATCCTTTTATTAGGTGTGCTGGAAAGCTTGGGAGAAAAAAATGTAGGAGGGAAAGGGGAGTTCAGGATCAGTCAGCTGGTGTGTCTGGATACAAGGACAAAGGGACAATTTTGCCTTTGGCTACAGTTTGACACTTTACTGGATTCAGTCAGAATTATCTGCACACGCTGAAGGGCACAAATGTCATTTTTATGGCATTCTATATCCTCAGTTGCTTTTTTTTGTAATTGGCTGTGTATCCCAGTGCTGTAATAGAGCTCTTAAATCCTGACCCCAGCCAAAATGGGACACAAATACCAGTATTAATATTTCTCTCCATTTTAAATGCAGAGTTGAATCTTTCTACCTTGTTTTTCCAGCACTATCTTGTGTTTTCCTGGCAGCCACCCACCCTTCCTCTGGCTCGGGGTGCTCCTGTGCTTTACTGCTCTTGGTCTTCTCTCCCCTTTGTCCATTGGCCTCAGACATCCCTCTGTTCCTTCCCTGGCTTCTCTCTATTCTTCAATTTCCCTACCCCTGGCTCCCCTTAACCTCCTTCTCTCACCTTTAAAGGTGGCTGAAGGTCCTTGGATGGCTGCAGAGCCCTCACACTTCTGCCCCTTCCCACTCATCTTTTCTCCATCAGGGTCATCTTCCTTTTTTCTCCATCAGACTCATCTTCTTTTCTGCCAGAAGAGTTTCCCTGGCTGAACTGAAACCTTACCTTCTGCTCCCAAAGCAGGGCACTCTTCTCTCCCAGTCCCAGGGGTTTTTGCTTCTGAGTCTTTCACTCTCCTCAGGTGCTGTGGTGTTCCAGACCTATGGCTGCTACCTGGCAGCACCTGACTGGGAGGAAAGGCAGGGAATTTATTGTTCTCCCCATGCTATAGAGAAGGAGAGGAAGCTGGTTCACTTCAGCTGTAGCTGGGATGGGACATTCCCAGCTCTGATCTGGAGGTGTGTGACACAATCCAGACATCATTTACTGGCTCCATGTAACCTGAGGCATTCACACATAAATTCAGCCTGAATGCATAAGCTTATATAAAGAGGATCCTTAAACTATCCTGGCTAAAAATATTTGTGAAATGCTGGGAAGCGACTTTTGAGTGTGTTGGGATGCTCTCCTCCCTCTTATCTCTCACAGATAAACAGTGAGGTCACTTGCATGGGCTTTGGGACATCTTTTTCATGTGAAATGCTGTCATCTCCCTAAGTGGGTTAATAAGTTTTTTGGGCCTGGAGTAAAAAAACAAAAGATGTTTCACAACTGCAGAGGCTGAAGAGAAGGAAAGTGTTATTGCAGGCTGATGTTAACATGTGCAGGTCAGTCTTGTGGCTACTCCCTTGAATCCTTTCTTGCCCAGCAGTGGTTGTTCAGTTCAGTAAGTAATGCCCATTATTTATTACTAATTCAAACCATCGTGTGCAGGATTTCTTCCCAATGTGCAGGAGAAGCACATTAGCTTTTCCTGCACAAGAAAACACATGTTAATCTGTTTTCCATTATTGTCCAGAAGATTTTTTTCAGAAGGCAGTTCATGTTGCCCCAACAACATTAAAGGCTGTAATTAAAAATAATTTTCCAATCATTTATATACATGCACATTTAGTTATTATGATCTTTTGCTGCGTTTCCCCAAGTGTACACCCAAAAGCCTAAAACGCTGTTGAGGAATAAGTCAATATTCACTGTAATGATCCAGTGTGGAGTGTGCCAGAACCCTGATGTACTTCAATTAACCATCCTTCCTCACAAACACCTGCACAGGGAAATGGATCTTCTGCTGGAATCAGCAGAAAAACAAACCCTGACTTTTCTGCATGGGCAGAGGAAGGGAATTCCAGTATTTCACAGCTTTTACTGATAATGATCTGCTACAGATTAAAAACAAAAACCAGACATTATGGTGTTGGCAGATTGCAAAAGGACTTGCTGGTAAAGCTGCTGTTCAGAGGAGATGAGGACAGTGTTTATTGCTTCCATATGGTCCAGGCATACAAGACAGGCAAAATGTCTGGGGAGAATAATATGTCTTATTGTATTGATACAGAACATTCTTCAGGGCTGTCAGCCCTTTTCCTGGTACCTTTCCCAGGTGAGAGCCTGAGTGGGAAATGTTTGCCCATGATGGAGCATGAAGATAAGAAAAGATTGCTTAAGGATTGGCTCCATTTGTGTGAGTGAAGGATTAGAAATGTTGGTTTTTAAGGGGTCAGGTCTTGGAGCTGCTCCCTAACACAGGGATCTGAAGGAAGGATCTATTTTTTCTGAACTATTTGTATAGTTTTCAACCCTTTGACTTTCCTATTCAGCTTTGCAAAGTGCATTAAGAGTCTAAATTTAGAGTTTGATAAATTTGTGTCCAAAAAAAATCTTTTCCACGTAATGTAAAATTAAAGTTCTTGGTCTCTTTGACCTCTTGATATTTTTTTTTTTTAAGCCAAATTTAGAACCAAACTTCTGGGTACACTGAAACAGAAGAGTAGCTGGTGCTTTTGTGTCTGTGGGGAGGTGATTGAAGAACTGCAGTCTTAGACTTCTCCATTATTATCATTTGGGAAGCACCTTTGCTTGTTGGAAAGATGACAGTGCCCTGAATTTTGGGTAGTAAAACCTTCAAAGATGTAATGAATATGCTCAGATACCAATTTGCCTGTTGCACTGCAAAAAGGGAACAGGCAAAGGAATTGGAGATTTGCAAACTGGTCCAGAAAACCCCAGAGGATTTCCCCAGTCAGAAGATGAGCTGCTCAGTCCTGCTGTGTCCTTTGACAAATAAATATTGACAATTGCTGGTGTTTGTGTGCCTGTTGCTGTGCAGGAGCTCCTGCAGAAGCATTTCTCTGTGTGATAACAAAACTTCTGCTCTCTTCTTCTCCCAGGGCTGATGAAATCGAGATGATCATGACAGACCTTGAAAGAGCCAATCAGGTAGGATTTTCAATGAGTCCCCCATAAAAATTCTAAGTGTGACTTTGATTATTCTTTTTTAATTCTCTTTTGGATTTCGTGACAGTTCTTTTATATGCACTTCGCAGACATAACTGTGTGGAGTAAGAAAATATGCAAATTTAGAGCAAAATACAGCTCTTTAGGGATGCTCTGGAAGGATTGTGTGCACAGTAGAGCTGTGCTTGCCATATATTTACCTTCTAATAATTTAAACTTACATTTCCCACTGTACTTATTCTTGGCTTTATGTTTCTAAATCCATCATGTTGGCCCCTCAGACATTCAGGTAATTGGTTTGCCCAAAATAAAGGGTGTCTGCCCTATGGCTGTGGCAGGGCTGCAGCTTTTGTGGACTTTTCCAGACTTTCTTTCCCCCTTCCTTTTCTGCCATGTTTTATTGGCATATTAACTTTTAGCAAGGGTTGGATCAGACCGTTCTGTGCAGGACAACAAAGACATGGCAATTTGTCCCTGCAGATGTTAATTTGGGCTGTGAAATGTCTCTCTGGCCATCCCCCTCAGTGCACACACTCCTGACACAAGTGGCACAGACACTGAGTTTGACAAACTCAAACCCACCAGCCATGCAAAGAACCCTTGTGAGTGAGTGAGGTGATGGAGGAGATGTGTGTGGCCAGGCAGGATTCCCAGGTGACAGTGGAAATTCCACATGCCAGTGGGTGGTGGTTTCACCAAGGGAAACCTCAGCCAGGCATTTGCTTATCAGTGAGCTTCATTAATCCCTCTGGCAGGTAAAATCAGAGATTGCAATCTCAAATCTCCCAGGTTATGGATTTACAATCCAGCTGAAGTTTACCTCAGAGCAGCTCCCTTCAGGAGGAGTAGCAGCAGCTCCTTCCCCTCCATGGCTCCTGTTGTCAGCAGTGCCTGTGTGAGCCAGACCAGGTCACTGGTGCTGTTGAAAACATCCCCCCTGTTCCAGCTGCTGTTTTGTGTTGTCTTTTCCCCTTTGCCAGATCACTTTCAGCCCCCACACTCCCCTGCTGCAGCTGTCAAGTCTTGCAAGTGCTGTCGGCCTTTCCATTAGTTCTTGGTCAATTGGAACAATACAAATCACAGAATCATTTCCATTGGAAAAGCCCTCTAAGGTCATCCTGTCCAACCACTCCCCTAGTAGTGCCAAGGCCACCACTAAACCATGTCCCCAGGTGCCACATCCCCATGTCTGTTAAATCCCTGCAGGCATGGGGACTCCACCACTGCCCTGGGCAGCTGTGCCAGGGCTGGACAACGCTTTTAATGAAGAGGTTTTCCCTAATAACCAACTTAAACCTCCCTTGGAGCAGCCTGAGGCTGTTTGCTCTTGTCCTATCACTTGTTCCCTGTCAGCAGAGCCTGACCTCCACCTAAAGCCTCCTTCCAAGGAGTTACAGGGAGAGAGAACATCCCCCTGAGCCTCCTTTTCTCCAGGCTGAGCTCCCCCAGCTCTTTCAGCTTCTCCTGCTGCTCCAGACCCTTTCCCAGCTCTGTTCCTGTTTTTGGACGTACTCCAGCCCCTCAATGAATTAATGAAGCCAAAATCATTATTTGTAAGTTGTTGGGTTGATTTTTGAGTCAGTAAAAGCAAACTGGGTGTTTGTACAGTGGGTTTTTAGTTCTGTCAAAGAACTTTTGTAGATGGCATTAAATATTTATGAAAGTACTAGTAATTATTTGAAAATATGTAGACTTTTTAGAAATGATGTAGGTGTTAAAGATGTTTTGGTAGAATTATTTTGTGATTTTTGCACTGCAGTACATTTTGCAATGATTTACCCAGTAGCTGTTTTTTTCCCCTCAGTCTAAAGGGGGCTGTAGTTAAAGAACAGGTATTTCTGAATTCCTCATTGCCTCCTAAAATGGATTATACCTATTTATCCAGAAATGTTATTTTTCTATCTAACTGGTACAAAGCTGCAATGTGGGTTGTTGGTTTTTTTACTTTATTGTGGTGCTTTTCTTGTAATTAGATAATATTTATTACTGCTTATATGCATAACCCTTCCTTTGGTTGTAATTCAGCAAAATCTGACTCTGTACATAAAATGAGCATGCAGTTCATCTGAGCTGCTGGCAAGCCAAAGGAGAGGATTCTGTCTCCCCTTTCCCCATCTCCCCTCTGGCTGCTGCAGTCCCATCCCCTCCCAAACCTGCTCTGGCACCTGGGGGATCCTTCACTGAGTCGCCTGAGCTCAGGAACTGCAGGAAAGCCTGGATTGGGGTGAAGGAGCCCCATTTGTTCTCTGTGGGTTCAGCACATTGAGGCAGCTCAACACAACATGGGAGAAGCCACAGCACTGAGATCACAGAGTCATGGAATGGTTTGGGTTGGAAGGGACATTAAATATGATCCAGTGCCACCCCTGCCATGGGCAGGGACACTTTCCACCATCCCAGGTTGCTCCAAGCCCTGTCCAGCCTGACCTTGGACACTGCCAGGGATCCAGGGGCAGCCACAGCTTCTCTGGGCACCCTATGACAGAGCCTGCCTACCCTCATAGCCAGGAATTCCTTCCCAATACCCCATCTCTCCCTGCCCTCTGGCAGTGGGAAGCCATTCCCTGTGTCCTGTCCCTCCATCTTTTGTCCCAAGTCCCTCTGCAGATCTCCTGGAGCCCCTTTAGGCACTGGAAGAGCTCTGAGGTCTCCCTGGAGCCTTCCCTTCTCCAGGTGAGCACCCCGAGCTCTCCCAGCCTGGCTCCAGCTCCAGGAGCATCTCCATGGCCTCCTCTGGACTCATTCCAGCAGGTCCATGTCTTTCTCGTGTTGGAAACCCCAAAGGAACTGTGTGGCCTCAGAGGAGCTGGAGAAGGGAAGAGAAATTCACTTGGAGAGGAGCAGGAGCTGCTGCAATGGCTCAGCTCATTTGCTGAAACATCCCCATAGAGTCCTTGCCTTGTGTGATGCTTTACCTTTATAAAACACTTTGATAAATTATATCTAACTAATCTTTGTAGCAGCAATTCCTGTGTTTTACCTCTTTATAGGTGAAAAAAAAATATTGGAAGAAATTAAATCGTATTGCACAGGCCAGAAAGTGAGTTTGCATCAGGCTGAAGTGTTACAATTGCAGAAACAAGTACTTAACCTAATTATGTATTTAATAGTTAAATTAACATTTCCTTTTACCATTTCAGTAAGTGCTCACTCCCCATTATTAAGGCTACCTTTAAAGAGTAGTGCTCAGCACGACTCCTGCTTTGCTCACAGACTGCCTTGCTGATTTGGATGTGATGTTTTGCTGCTCTGGAATTAGCACTGACCCAAATGACTGGGATTCAGAGCAAAAATCTATGTTTCCACTGACAATGTGGTGGGGGGGAAATTTGGTGTAAATTTTTTAATATCTGACATTTCTTGAAAATGCCTTTCCCAGGCGTTTTAAATCTTTTTAAATCAAGAGCTGGCACTTCAGAACTTCCCTTGCTGTAGTGAGGACTCCTCTCTGGCTCCTGAGAAGTGGGGAGTGCCTTTCCCTCTGCAGTGCTGCAGGAATGAGGGGCTGGATGTGCTCCCTGACCTTGGTCCAGGTGTCCATAAAAATGATAAAATCACACTTCTGTTGTGACTGCCACCCCTGTGTCCTGTTGGGTGAAACAGGAACCATTCTTGTTATCTTAACTCCATCACCTCTCTTCTCCCAGTGTTTTTCCTCCCTTGGATCCTCAGGTGTTTTTCATGCATTTCTGGGCTAGTTTGCATGATGCCATCCCCAGAACAAATTAGTGGCTCATCAAAACAATTGCCTTTAAATACCAGTGAGCTTTGCAATTTTCTGCTCAGGGAGAAGGAGGAGTAGTGACCGCAAAGCTCCCTCTCTCTCCATTGTGTCATTAGCACGAGGTATAAACTGAATTTTCCCACAAAACATAACAGTGGGAGGAGTGAATCCCTCACTGGGACAGAGGTGGGTGCTGGAGATGAGAGGTGCTGACAGCCCCTTCTTCCTCAGGTGCTCTGTGCCATTAATTCAGGATTTGAGTGGGGTTTTATGGCAGGCCTGCTCCATTCCAACTGGCAAAGTTTGAAATACACCAAGTTACACCCACTGTGAGGATGACAACGGTGTAACCTTCCTGTTTGAAAGTTTTCCAGTATAAAAAAGGGCAAGAATAGTGCATTAAAATGTCTGGTCCAGCTGCACCTGCCTCAAGAGGAGCCATTAGCTCCTGACATGGGGCTTTAGGAGAGGTGTAAGGTCTGAAGCCAAAAACCCCATTGGTTTCATGGTGAAAATGCAAGAGCATCATGTGCCAGAGAGCAGGAGAGCCCTGGGTCCAGAGTCCCTATCCAGAATCCCTGTCCAGAGTCCCTGTCCAGAATCCCTATCCAGAATCCCTGTCCAGTTTCCCTGTCCAGAATCCCTGTCCAGTTTCCCTGTCCAGTTTCCCTGTCCAGCCCTCTCCTCATCCCTAAGGCTGTGGCACTGCTGTGGCTCAGCCTGTGCAGGCCTGAGGGCACAGTGGAGCCAAACCCAGCAGGAATGGCTCATTTTCACTCTATTAACCCAGCCAGCTCCATGACAAAACCTGATAACATAACCCACGAGTTCCCCCTGCATTTCCATGAAGATTTAATAATGCTGTAGTTTGGGGAAGGGACTCGTTTTATTAAGATTTCATTTTGCACAATAAATCACTGCATATTTTCTGATATGGTACGAAGTATAAGAATAAATAATTAAAACTAAACTACCCGTACTTGTCAAAATAAATGATTTATCATAGTTTGGGATACAGCATCTTTGAATTTTTTATTGTTTGATTCCCAGAATATTCTAATTCCCAATCAGGGAAGTTAATGAAGCTCCAGTGTGCTTTTCTGCCTTCACAGCAGTTACAGTTGTGTGCCTGTTTATTTTAGACAAATATTTATGGTTAGCACTTTCCTGTACCTTTTCAAGTTTACACCTTTCCAGTAAGTGTTTATGGCAGCAAAGTCACAAATCTTTTGGGACGACAAATTTATTCAAATGAATTATTGTTCTGTTTTGTGCTTCATCCAGAAACCTGGAATCATCCAGTTGTGCCTGAGAATCACAGAGGTTTCTGTTGGAAAGAATAATTCCTGGGTTGTGAAAACAGAAATATTTTGGAGTGGTAAATTTTTTAAATGACAGCAAGGCTCATTTTAAGGTTTTGATATTGAGTCTAAATTTGTGGCTTTGTGTCATTGATGTATCCAGATCTCTCTTCTGCCTTTATACATCGATCCCATAGTTTGAAAAAATAAAATCTAATGGGCTTTGTGTTTTGAGCTTCCTGTAAAGAAAAAAAGAGCTTTTTTTACTTTTAAAACAAAAAGAGAAGAACTTTGGTTTGGGTTGTTTGATCCTGAGTTATTGTATTTTAATCTGAAAGGGGAGGAACTAGGTTTGAAAAGCAGACTCAAGTATAGACATCCTTATAAAATACCTTATAAAATACCTTAGATTTAGAGAGTGGTAACAGAAGGAGGACGTGAGACCTTTTTGTGTGTGTGTGGACTATATTGTGTAAGCTATAGAAAAAGAATTAATTTATTTTTTCTTCTATTATCCCTTTGGAAAAGCCAAATGTTTCCATTGGTTTTCTTTCCATCTTCCCAGTGCTGATAGTGCTCCCAGATTTCTACTTCTTATTTTTTCTGGGGAAAGAAAGTCAAATATAGAAACTTCTGATACCAATAAATCAAGAAAATGGTACTTTCTAAAATACAGAAGCTTTTATTAAAGAATCTAGACTGGATCAATACCATTTATTCCACAGAAATGTAGTGCTGGGTTTTAAAGTCTGTAGAGCAAGAGTTAGTGAATTTAAGCATTTTTTGGCGCCAAACTGCCACTAAAATACATAAAACAGTGTCTGCTATAAAAGTAGAAAGAAAACCTCACCAGGGTGTTTTAGCAGAAATGCTGCTCTCAAGATTATTTTTTATTTCCTTGGGTATGGCACCTTCCTGTCTCCAACAAATCACATTGGAAAATGGTTCGAAAAGATATTCCTGCTAAGTGAGATTGCCATAAAATATGTATGTTTTTGAGCAGCAGATGGAATAAATTCCCCTTTTCACTCAGCAGCACAAGTGCAACACAATCCAGGTAGTGCTGGTGCTGGGGGGGTTTGCTGTGATCCACCACAGCCCTGACAAGGCTTCCTTGGGTTTGCACTTCATGGGGAAGGGAATTCATCCTGCATTGCACCAAGGCTGACAGACACTGCCCCTGAGGATTTGGGTTCATTTCTCACTCCCTTGGCAGTGAACTGGATGCTTTCATGGTGTGCCAGAGCCCTGTGGAATTGTCCCTGGATCCCTGGCAGTGTGCAAGGCCAGGCTGGACAGGGCTTGGAGCAACCTGGGATGGTGGAAGGTGTCCCTGCCATGGCAGGGGTGGCACTGGATGAGCTTTAAGGTCCCTTCCAGCCCAAACCATTCCATGGATCCAATTAATTTCCACTGCTGCATGGCAGATGAAGTCATTCACTTAATCCAGGGATTTCACTGTCTGTAAAATGGGAATAATGACATTTACTTTGCAAAGGGCATTGAGATCCTTGCACGGAGAAGTTCTGTGTAAAGGCAAAATATGGTTAATATTATTTTCGTACAAACATGGGGTTCCTGCAAATGCCTGGAGATCAGCTGGGAATACATTTATCTGGCAGCCTTTCAGCACTCAGAGGAAAGTGCAATAGCCTGAAGACAAGAATGAAGACAACCCAACCTCTTCTGGTTGGTGGAGTTTTTTCTTTTTTTTTTTTCATATAATTCTCCATTGTTGGAAAAAATAGGTGCCAGAGCCCTGAAAAAATCTTTCATGTCCCTGATATTCTGCTAACCTTGCTGCTGTTCTGTGGAAGTTAGGGCCATCTAAAGGGTTTTTATAACGAATTTTTATGTCTGAAAATTTAAAAAATTAAATCACATTGGAGCAGTGTGTTTTAATTGATGTTGTACTCTGAAAAACACAGCTTTTGCAGCAGCTTGCAAGTCCGAATGTCAGCTCCAAGCCTGGTGATTGCTGCCATAAGCAGCCTCATTAACTGCAGCAGAATTACTTGTGATAATACCCACTCCTCGCCCATAGGAAGATTTTCCCACATACAGCACTGAATTTAGCATGGAATAAGGAAATGGAGTTGGGCTGGTGGAACTTCAAGGGAAAGGTTATACATTTCTTTTCACATAAGTATCTCATTTTGCTGTTCACACCACTGGTCTTTGATCAAATTAACATTTTACTGTAAGTAGAAGAGCACTCGGTTCATGCTATTCATTATCTTGTCAGGAAACAAGGAGAATAATTTAAACTGGATATATTGTAAGGCTTTTTTTTTTCTATTTTTAATTGGAAAGCACACGGCAGCGTTACAGTCGTGACCTCCTGGCTCCACTGTGAGCAGTACAATATTTACCTGCTGGATGAAGGAAAATGGAAGTATTTTGAAATATTTTTCTGCCAGGGAAGCAGTTCTGTACTAGCAAACAGCAGTGTAGGAATTAGGAGGAATTGTATGACTGAACTATCTTGAAAAATAGGGTTTTAGGCAACACTGGATTGGCATGAGCTTCACCAAGGCCATTAGTGTGACTGTCATTGGTCATTGAGGGTTTTCTTTAGGTTGTGCAGTAGGATTTGGGAGTCAGAAACCAAGAGTTTTAGCATTGCCTGATGAAAAGCAACTGTGCTGTGGCATATCCTGAAGGGGATCTCAGAGGTGGAGAGGGACTGGGGACAAGGGATGGAGAGACAGGACACAGGGAATGGCTTTCCACTGCCAGAGGGCAGGGAGAGATGGGATATTGGGGCAGGAGTTGTTCCCTGGGAGGGTGGGCAGGCCCTGGCACAGGGTGCCCAGAGAAGCTGTGGCTGCCCCTGGATCCCTGAAGTGTCCAGGGCCAGGCTGGACAGGGCTTGGAGCAGCCTGGGATGGTGGAAGGTGTCCCTGCCCGTGGTAGGGGTGGAATGGGATGAGGATGAGCTTTAGGGTCACTTCCAACCCAAGCCATTCCATGATTCTATGAATCTCTATGTGTTTCTTAGCTGAAGTGGGACAGTTTCACACACACAGAAGGTTTTGAGAACTTTCCAGTGGCTCCCAGTTGTGCAAGACTCCTTGGGTTTAGCCATTTTCCTTATTGGGTGGCTGTCTCTGGCTTCACTCTTTTTCTTACTTCAGGAAAAATTGTCCAAGCATTTTTAAGAACCAGATTAGGGGAAAAAAATCCGTTTTTCCCCGCATGTTACGAGTTTTTTCTTGCTGTTTTGGTGAGGAGCCTGCAGTGCCCAGATTTAATAAAAGGGATTTGATGAGGGAGGGTTTTCTTTTTTTCTCAGGGTTGTATCTTCTGTTGCTTCAAGTAGGGAAAAAAAAAAATAATTTTTTAAAAGCCCCAAGTTTGGCCAGCCCTATAAGAGTCTGGAAAAAAAGAGTTCACAGAAACTCAAGAGAATCTGGATTGAATTTGTTCAGGCTTTGCTCTCCCTGCCTGTCCAAGGCATGCTGCAGTCTGTCACTGCTCTGGCTGGGTGAACATCAACCAACCAGGTTTTGCTTTTTCTGGATGTGATGTGAGGTTTGGTGGGGCACAGGGAGGGGAGACACTCCCCAGGCTGCCCTTGCCACAACTGGAGACATTGGATTGGGAGGGGAGAGGGGTTTGTGATGAGGAGGGAGTGGGGAGAGACACTTGGAGGAGCTCTTGTGAGGACATTTGGAGAAGAAGCAGCAAGGAGAGGAGAAAGGAGGAGAAGAGGAAGGAGGAGATCGTGGGGGTAAGGCTGATTCTGGAAGTTTGGGAATGTTGGCTAGGTCGTGTGAGGTAGAAGTTGGGTTTGCCTGCCTGGAGCTAAAGGTGCCGTGGAGCACAGAGAAGACAGAAATGGTGCTTCCAGCAGCCAGCATGAATTAGGAAGGGGACAGAGTGACGAGCAGAGAGGGGTGGGAGTGGAAGAGGCAAAGCCAGAGGGCCTGGCAGGGGAGCAGCTCTGTGCAGGGGCTCGGTGCAGGAATGGGCAGAGGCAGCTCCTGCCGCTCTGGGAGCCTCCAGCCAGTGCTGCCGTGCAAGGAGATGTGCCAGGGGCTCCAGGAACCCAAATAGTTCCAAACAGGGCTTGTGCCAGTGCATTCATTAGCATCCTGAAGCGCTGAGATCGTTCAGAGCTGCAGCACAGCTTCCGTGAGGAAAGGATTAATCCCATCAGAGGAGAGGGGGATTAGCTCAGGGCACATCAAGTGCAGGGGTCACACACAGAGCAAGAGGACAAAGCTAAAAATCCACTCACCAAGCCATGTTCCTCTCAGAGTTGGATGGGAAAAAGCCACAGCAGGTCCTGGGTGGTTCCATCCCCCTCCCAAACCTACCAGGAGGTGGCTGAGCACTGGCCTCAAGCTTGGCTTTTCCAAACTTGCAAGTGCTCAAATTCGAAACTACCATTCTTTGAACAGGGTTTTGTGTGCCATTTATAATTTATATTGCAACAGCACCCAAAATGCTTTCCAGATACTGAGCACATCTGTAATTCTGGCTCTTAAAAAGCTTCCCTTCTGTGAGAGAGGGGGGGAGAAAGAGGAAAATTGACCAGTATTTCCCAAATAGAATGGCCCCGAATTTGTGCTGATGTATTTTTAACAATGCCTAGCATGAAATCTTGTCTGGTATTATTGGGAGGATCACAACAGGTGTTGGGAATTGGCTGGGGAGGCTGTGCAGAAAGGGCAGCTGACAGCTCACTGTATATGCAGATGTACCACCTATTAGCAATATCCTCTGTGGTTTGCTCGCATGCGAGCTGAATAGATTCTCCAAACAATGCTGCACTGAATGGAAGCCATCAGCAGAATTGCTCAAGGCTGCAAAACCCATTACTTATACAGCAGTAGATGGAAGAGCAAGTGCCACAGTGTAGTAACTTGTCCTGCTTTGCTGGAGTTGTTCTGCAGTTATTAGATCAATATATGTAGCTGCACATCTAATAAAGTACCAGAAAATAATTTATCTCAATGTGTATTGTTAGCTCAGTATTTATCCTGGTATTATCCAGCTGCATAAACAACATAAATCCCTGGTTTTGTGCCTTTTTTACTGCTGTTTTCCATGTTTTCCAAGCACACAATAGGTTGTGTCCCCTGCTCTGATTATTGGAGCCACGTCACTGTACTTTTTACAATCACATTTTAATTACAGCTGTAGAACCTGTGCAAAATCATTTAATACAATGTTGTGAGCAAATAGCGCAGATGATGCGTTTAGTATTTGATTGCTGTTAGTTTACTCATTGATTAAACATGCAGAGTCTGCTTTGACTGGGAGGAAGTCAGAGACCACACACACAGGGCTATAGGGCTTATATTCACTGTAGGCTTGATAGTTCCTATAGATTTTATATTCATCAGAGGTTTTATACTACTAGAAGTTGTATATTTGCTGTAGCTTCTATATTCACTATGATTTTATATTCACTACAGGCTTTATATTTGCCCCATGTTCTATATTCACTATTTTACATGACCTAAGTTTTCCAAAGGATTAGCAAGGAGTTTGGCTCACAAAATGTGTCAGTTTTGGTGGCTTAAAATTGCAGTGGGAATTTATAAAGGAAAGGATCCATCAGCTGGTCAGGAAAAGTTTTGACCTCTGGCAGCAGCTGGTGGGTTTGGTAGAATTGGTGATATGTCTTAGAAGTGGAGACAGAAAATTATTTTGGCTATCTTCTGAAAGCACAGCATGATTTGCATGGAGCAGCCCAGGCAAAAAGCAGTGATCACTCAAGGAGGAAAGCAGCGTGGTTTTATAACAATAAAATAACTTTTTTTTAAAAAAGAGAGAAGACAGTCTTGCCAGGAGGAGTGTATATTGTAAAAGAACCAGGTTTTGTTCCATTTCTAACAGAAGCTTACAGACAGTTATGAAAAGGACTTTGCTGCTATTTATTGCCTGAAGTTACTGATCCATCTGTCTCTACCCAAACTCTCGTACAGACAATATTTCCTCATCATTCTGCCTTTCTCCTTTCTATTATTTCTCAATACTGAGATGGGAATTTTGACCAGTGGCCAAGTCAGAGGCTTATCGGCTATTGCGTAAATCCTCAGCAGCTGGGAACTGAGCTGTGCAAAATTGTCACTTTAGGGTTAAATATTGTTGAATAAATAGACCTGCTGAAAGAACAGAATCTAACAATTCATGTTTTAGGGAATAATTACTGCAGAAAGACAGCCCACAACATTGTATGTGTGTTTGAGAGAGTGGTCAGAATATCTTTTAATTCAGCATTTACCCGTGAGAATTATTCCCATGAGGAGCCTTGCAATAAAATCTGCTTGGTCTATGAGAATAGAAAGAAATTGAATAAAAAGACTCCATTTCCACTTGTATTTATTCAGTCTGGGAAATTCAGTGGGCCGCAGCATTAGTATCAGCAGGGGATTCCTTGCTCCTAGCGTTAAATTACTGTCATAATCGCTCAATTATTTCTTCCTTGTACTGTTTAAAATAAAAATCCATCACATTCTATGTTTTTTTCTAACATTTATTAGGTTGAGTGTTTAGGAAAATCAATTATATTCAGTCAGGCATGAATTGATGAATGTTCTTGTAATAATTGTCAGTTGTTAAACTGAATGTACTTTCTCTTTTCACCCCTTTTCATTTCCTTCAGAGGGCAGAGGTGGCTCAGAGAGAGGCAGAGACCTTAAGGGAGCAGCTCTCATCAGCTAACAAATCTCTCCAACTTGCTACGCAGATCCAGAAGGCACCTGATGTGGTGAGAGAAAATATTTACTGACTCTTACAGGTTTCTGACATTCCTGCAGTACAGCTCTCACAATTTATGCCCACAGCTATAAAAACAGCTGTTTGAAGCCGTATTTTAGCTGGAAGGGAAGGGTGTTCCTTTGGGATCGTGGTGGGGTGAACCTTCTGAGGGGTTGGTGGCTGGAGGAGACCATGGGAAGGACAGAGGTCACTTGGCTCCATGGTGATCCATCACTCCAGGTAGACAGCACAGCTCTCAGAAATGATTTCACATGGCTGAGAGCATCAGCAGAGGAGAAACAGAGGCAGCAAGAGAGCCTTGGTGGTGATCAGCACGTGCCTGCCTGGGGAGCCCTGAGGTGTGGGGCTCCATCCTGAGGGGATCCAGAGCTCCCTGCCTCTCCTTACTCCATGGCTGGGCTGTCAGAGAAACTGGAAATAAATGTGATACACTCCAGTTTGCACTGGGTCTATCCAAGCTGAGAATGACACCTATAAATCCTTGGGAAATGGAGAAGATGCCCTGCACTGCTTGTTGCCTCCTCCATGTGGTTGTGAATAAAGCCAAGGCTGCTGCTGGGACCTGCAGGCACTGGGGGCTGTTCCAGGGCTCCAGCTGGCCCTGGGTGAACAGGTATCACAGATGAGCAGCCAGATTATTTTGATTTTTGTTTGCCAAAGGAGAAATAGGAGTATTTAAATGTAAATATGCAATTAAGTGAAATTTAGTCTACTTCTAAGCAGCAGATTTAACAGACAAAAGAAATCACTGCTTTTTTTTTTCCTTGCAAGCCTTATACACGCTTGACACTGATAGCAGAGGAACACATGGTTTTCTTTAAAAATCATTTGCAGAGAACGAGTAACAAGCCATAAGTCCTCCAGATCTGTTTGGTTGTCTATTAATACAACCCAGTATTTTCTCAGGAAAGTCAAAAGATAGACAAGTAGGCTGCAAAACAAAAAATAAAAAGCCTGAATATCACTTGTAACTCTGAATTACCTGCCTCTTCCTATCTCGTGTCCTAGTCTTATCATTATTTTAACATTAGGTCTTTCTTGTATTTAATAGTACTTCTGCACTTCATTTATATTTAATATGACAACTACTGCAGGATGAAAATGATCATTATCTATCTTATTTCAGACTCTACGTTCTAGTCTCAATAGGCACAAGCAGCAGATGATTATACAACTTGTGATGTTTCATGCAAGCAAATTAGAGGTTTTTTCAAGTTAAAAGTATAATTCAGTGTAATAGGAGAGTGTTGTTAACTGCTGTTCTTACATGCAGCTTTCTGTGAGTGCAGCGGGGTGTAGTCACTGAGAATCAAGCTGAACCTTTAGAAGATATGGAAAAAGGGATTTTGTTGCTCCTGTATTCCCAGAAAAGAGGGTGTGGAGTGTATTTTGATCTGCTGCAGTGTCATCTTGAATTGTCAGGGTGTCTGTGGAGTGAACTCTCAGCTCTTTCACCACA
The DNA here is from genome assembly GCF_008360975.1 of Lichenostomus cassidix. Lineage (NCBI taxonomy): Eukaryota > Metazoa > Chordata > Aves > Passeriformes > Meliphagidae > Lichenostomus > Lichenostomus cassidix. The sequence continues at coordinate 4,673,388 of NC_139499.1, forward strand.
GATGTTTGGTTTAATGCTCACCATCATCATCTCCCTCTTGCTAAATGGGCTCTCTCCTCCTTCCCTGGTGCTTCTGAGGAGCAGCCTTTAACCTTTGGGAGATGCATTTTGGGTTCTTTAATGAAATGTGTGCCCCTCATGGGGCTGCCTCGTGCTCCCCACACAGGCACAAGGGTTCCCTTAAATTCTCCATGGAGGAGGCTCAGAGCTCCCCAGTGCATCACAGCACAAAAGGAGACAGAGATGGTACATTTAGTCTCTTTTTACAATCTTCTGTGAATGGATCTGCCTTCTTCTGGACCTCTCTGTCCTCTCCTATTCCTTGTCCTCCTAGGAGGTCACTCCAGAGAGGAAGTTTCAGACTTGAGGACAGATTTTACAGCTGTAGGAAACTGGAAAAAGGAAGGTTTAGGACAGAGAATGTCTGAAAGTGGTGACCAAAGGGACAATGGCCTTGTCTTAGAGCTGTCACATCTCTCTCCTTCCCCACGGAGGGATCCTTGAAATAATGTTAACATGAACAATTTTCATGCAAGGAGCAAGTTCACTGGAAGTAGCAGTTTGGGGCAATTTTTGACAATTTTGCCTGAAACGTGCAGTGTGCATGCAGAGAGCCACAGGCACATGGCTCTGCCGTTCCTGATTAAGAAATTCTGCTCCATTACTTCAGAATATTTTATCTGATTAGTATTTTGTAAGCACAGATTTTCATAGTTGTCAAAGCATTTGGGCTATTAATAATAAATAGATCTAAATAGAATCCTTTGACTTTCACGGCTGCATCTTTCCAGTGCACTTACGAAACAGGGAAATTTATTCCCTCTGGTTATCCCTATTTTCCCAGAGAGCTGTTGTGGGGTGTAGGAAGTTTCCATCTTCCAGATTCCCAATGATTCACAGGAGTCCCAGACTTAGGAATTGTCTCTTTCTTGTGCCACCCAATGCCAAACTGCCCTGAATTTAGGTTTTTTGCCATTTTGGTGGTCTAATAATCCTTTTCTCCCTCCAGGAGCAGGCCATCGAGGTGCTGACACGCTCCAGCTTGGAAGTGGAACTGGCTGCGAAGGAGAGAGAGATTGCCCAGCTCGTAGAAGATGTCCAGAGACTCCAGGGCAGCCTCACCAAGCTGAGGGAGAACTCCAGCAGCCAAATCTCCCAGCTGGAGCAGCAGCTGACAGCCAAGAACAGCACACTCAAAGTAAGGCTCAGTTCTGCCCAGAGGATGTCACAGAGATGATGATATTGGGGTTTGCTGCTGGGAGTTTCCTGTGGTTCTGTGCTTCTTCAGAATGTGGCTGAATTCACAGAATCACAGAATGGTTTGGGTTGGAGGGGACCTTAAAACCCATCTCGTTCCACCCCCCTGGATGTATTGTTTTCTAAGTGATCACAGGGGGTTTTTTTATTCCAAATGGTCCAGTTCTTACTGTTTTTAAGTGTGTTTTTGCAGAACAATGCTGCCTTTAGAACTAAAATCACCACCAAACCCCAGCATACATTGACCATGGATATGTAATGAAACAGTTGAAATGAAAAGGCACAGAAAATCCCTCTTAGGTTTTCAAACTTTTAATTCCTGTTGCAGTGATTAGTGTTGAAGATATACCAGGAATTGGTTTATCTTTGAATTTACCTGCTACCCCCTCCAGTTCTCTCCACTGGAAATGGGAAGTACATCATTTAGGGCATAGAAACAAGTAAAATCAGGGCATGGAGAAGGCTTTTAGCTCCAATAACCACTTAATTCTTTCTTAACTGTATATTTGCTGCACAGTAATTCCCATTTATAATTATCAGACTGGCCCTATACTCATTTACATCCCAGCAGCACTGCACTAGAACCAGAAAGAAGAGCTTAGAATTTTCTGAGTGACCCTTTTACCTCTCTCTTGGGCAGCTTCACTTTCCCTGTGCAGAGCCCACACAGTTCTGATCTCTGAGTGAGCATGAGAAATGTTTCCTGACGTGGGGTATGAATCAGTTTCCTGTGCCTCCCGTCTCCTTCATTGTTCCACCATCTATGAGCTCCAAAGTGTAAACAAGATAAATTTATCTATTCCATTAAAGACTTGGTACTTCTGCAGGTTTGATAGTCTGAGAGTTTTCTGAGAGCAGGAGGCTGATAGTTCCCACTCAGCTCTGACTGTGGCGTGGGCAGCTTTGCTCTATCAGAATGATTTAATGTTCAGTTGAAACTCTTACAAATTGCTCTAATTCTGACATTTTTTCAGCTTTTGCTGGTTTTGCCGTGGTGGAGCATAATTCACATGGAGAGATATCTGTTAGGAATGAAAGCTGAAGTGGCGCAGTGTGCTTTCTGCATGTTTCAAACCAGCTTTGCAGAATTTTTATGAAAATTCAGTGGAGCAAAGGACACCTCTTACGTAACTGCATTGACAGCATCAGTCTCTGCCCACCTGTCACCATGGGGGCACCACTTTTATTGAGGGAGAAAGGAGCTGCCCTGCTTTTGAGGCACACATTCTGCAGACTACACCCATGTCAGGGTTGGGGGTTTTTTTTTTTTCTATTTTACTTTTTCATAAAGCCTGATAGAAAATATCTTGAGTCCTTGCACTTGACAGATTTTCTTGGAATAAAGCATGTTCCTGGTGAGGTCAGTATTAGTTTAGCCATTAACTTCAAAGGGAGTAGGATCACAGAAATGACAGAGCAAGTCTTTGATTTCCATTTCAGTAATCTCCTTCCATTTTCTCATAGCCTTGCCCAGCTAATGCTCTGTATTTAGCTTTCTGTTGATAGTGTCTGATGTAGTGCCTCTATTGATAAAGTTTTAGTCATTTCAACCCTCTTTAACCTTATTTGTTGCAACTATAAAAATATTTCCAAATACTTACTTTCACCCCAAAGTGCTGGGAAAGCCTGTGCCAGGCACATGTTGTACAAAGCACCAAATCTCAGCAATGATGTGTTGATCTCCTGTTTGATCAGGGAGGAATTGCTTCTGAAATAACAGAGATTTTAATGGTTGCCTCCACAAAAAACAACTCACAGTTTCACAAATTAAAGCAATGTTCTCTGCCTGTATCTTGGGGGAATTGTTTAATACTCTATGACTTAATGAAACAATACAGAAATACTTTCAAAATTATTGCTTCTTTATCTTCATCTGATCTAATAATCAAAACATGTCCTCTAGTAACACGACTTTTCTCACTCTAATTGTATTAACCCTTTGTGGCTGGGTGTTAGAACATTCCTGCTACCCAGTTAAGATTTAGTAAGGTGAGTTGATCACTCTAAACTAAACTAGAGTGTTAATTTCATGGGGTATTTGAATGTTTGAAGCCCCTCAGTACAGCCTCTGTTATTTACCTATGCCACATCAGTTAATAATACAGTAGTGATTATATTTTCTAAGTGCCATAAGGAGGCACCCAGTCTCTGCATGCTCTGACATAGCTTCATTCACACCACACATGCAAGATGATTCTTTACCATGGGATATTTGCAAATTTAATGTGCAGAAAAGCCACCAGTCCATTCCTTCTGCCCTCCAGCTCCTGCATTTTTGCGCGTTGGAGGTCGTTGGAATATATTTTGTCTGAATTAACCAGGTTGATATTTAGTGCAAGATATTAGTTCCTCCAGATTGTCTCACAGCTTGAACCTTTGTTATCCTGTGTTCTGTGCATTTTACAGGGTTCTTGGAGACAATTACCATACTAATACATTTTAAAATAGTCATTGACTGGGAAGATGCCAAGTGCCTGAATGTTCTGCTTCTACACAGGAACTGCATCCTCAGTTGTTAGTTTATATTGTTTAGTAAAGTAGATGTTTAGGTGCAGATTTTCCATGGCAACAATCTCTGTATTAGGTACTTGGGAATGATGGATGTGTGTGTTTTTTGTACAATCCAAAGTAAAATATTGCTGCTTGTCATGCTGCTGTAGCAGCATGCAGGTACCTGAGAGTCCAAAACAGCTGCATTTTGTCAGTATCTCCTTTATTTTTCTACCTGTGTTTTGTGCCTAAATTTTCCAGAAATACTCTATCAGGGTATAGCATTTCCCTGCACAGTAGTACATTTAATACAGATTGCATTAAAATAGGAATCATTAGCTTTTCTGTAGTTTATATCTGTTTTTACGAAAGGCTATTTTCTTAGCATATCCTTGCATAAGTAATTAATGTATTAACCCAGTTTATACTGAGAACTGGTATAAATAGCCAGTTATTCTTGCTGCAAAATCTCATCTGCTGAAGACCCAAAATGTTGCAAGTCACAGAGTTAAGGAAAGGGTGAATTGCAGTGGATCTGTAGAGCACCAAACAGAGACAGAAGGACAAAGTGCCAAGACCAAGGAGAGCAGAAGGATATCGTGGGGTTTGGCAGATCCTCCCACTGCTCTGTGTCCACTTGGAAAACTCTCAGTTGTGATGCTGAGTCTCCTCCCAGTACCAAGGGCTCTCTGGCTCTCTGCTTTCATTTAAAGATCCCTCTCCAGCCTGACCTGATGGATTCTGCTTGGATTCCTTGCTGAAGTCACTCTGTTTTGCTCAGCACTGAGCTGCAGCTTGAAAAGCTTCTTGAACTCATGGCCTGTTGTAGCTGACCCTCCTTAAAACATGAGACCTCAGGCCCTGGGACTGAGTAGTATATTTCCATAATGAGATTACAACATGTGTTGTAAATTACCAAAACCTTCAACATCTTTAATATTTGTAGGATTTCCCTGGTCTCATCAACCAGGATTTTCCTAATTAAATCAAGTATAGGGCTGAAATACCTGAAGCACTGTGTCTTCTATCTAAAGCAAAGTCAGTGCTTCCTATAATTCCAGCCAATAACTGGAATTTGGTAAGGCAGGACAAGTTAGAAAAAAACATTAAAACTTGCCCTGTATTTATTCCAGGTAAAAGAAAAACTGTTTTAACTAAAACAGACACTCTCCCCCCTTTTTAACACAATTGAAACGACTACACAACCACTGATGACAAAAGACACTGAGACACGAGACCTTTTTAAGAGGCCACTCGTTTCATCAGTGTTCCACAGAGTGCAAATTCCACACTGAGCAGCAGTTGCTGTGATCCATTAAGAGCTGCTCGTTGAGCAGCTGCAGGAGCAGCGCCTGGCTATTCCTGCAGGGAGATTCCTCTTGTCAGGAGTGGCTGAGGATGCAGGATTGTGGTGTCAAACAGCAGGAGCAGCACGTTGAGAGGGTTGTGTATTGATAACGTGGCTGTCCACTTTGTCACTGCTCGTTAATAGCCGTGCTAATGGCAAGGCAGAAATGTCAACAGTGGGAGAGCTGCAAAGGGCTGGGCAGGAAATCCTATACAAAATGGCAGAATAGCAGGAAGTCTCACAAACCCCACCATGCTGCTGTTGTCATCTGAAGAAGCCTCATTTGAATTACTGAGATGACTCAAACCGTGGATTCACTGACCTGTGAGTGCTCTGTTCCATCATTTTGGGGTTTGTGCAGATGAGTGATACCCACACACTGACTTACTGGGGAAGACAGCACAGGAAACAAGTTCCCAGTTCTATTTGCTGGCCTGCCCCAGCCCTGCCTCCATTCCCCCATAGCTGGGCTGCTGCACAGCTTTGTGGGGCTGCATTTTTAAACAGCTTTGCTAAAACTGTCCCAGTTCCCAGCAGCCCTCCCCTGCCCTCCTCCTGCATCCAACGAGCAGCCCCAGAGTGGGTGTAGGATCTTGAATTCCCTTCTCCCCTGAAGGCAGCCTCTGCTGGACATAAAGTCCTGTTTTTCTTTTTCATGTCATATATTCCTTTCCTTTTCAAAGTAGATTCTCTGTCTTTGAGGTGATACGTCCTTGTGTTATTTCTGTTTCCCGTGACCTTTGGGATTCTGTGCCATTTTTAACACCAAAAACTAAGCGAAGCAGAGCTAGCCTGCATTTATCCATGGAAGTTGCAAGCCAGTAAGTTCTGTTCTTTGCTTAGATCAGGTGTGCCTGCACTAAGCAAAGAAATTATTGCAATGAATGTGGCTTCTGCAAGCAACGTAACGGCATCAATTATGTATCACTATGTTTTAGGCCTCCTGAAGCATTTCCCCCGTAGTGATGAGCACTGTTGTTGGGAGCTGGGTAAGGTCCAAGTGTGTGGCATTGCGTTCTGGATTGTGGCAGGGGGTTTGGTTCAGCCTCTGGGGCATCCTCACACCCAGCACGAGCCACTGAGGCCACCCTGGGTCGGGCAGAGCACGAGGAGCTGCTGGGCTGGCCTCAGTGCTCCTTGTCTGGGGTGGAAGCACAGCAGTTAGTGCAATCAGGAATGCTTGTAGAACCTCCTGGGACAGCTGGTTTGTTTGGGCACGAGGAGCCTGCCAAGCCTAATGGGTTCTAGTCAACAACAGCTTCTTCAGTCTATTCTTTTTATCCCCTAGATAAGGTTATCAAGAACTGTCCTATTAAGAATACAGTATGTGCCAAAGCATCCTGCTTGTTTACTCCCTTTCCCTGAAAATTTCAGCTGCCCCATTTTTTTAATGCCTTCATCCCCAATCTCTTCATTGAACACATGACAGTGACATTGCAAACAGCCAAATTGGGACCCACTGAATTCTGTCATGCTTGGCACTCTGTAAACAAAGGATGAGCGAGGTATAATTGTGTTTACGTTTAATTGGTTATAGTTTGTTTTCTAATATATGTAAATTAGGTATGAGTCATTAACCCTCACTTGTGTGCTGCTGTATATATGGAATAATTTGAAGATGATTTTCAAAGCCTGCAGAAAAAAAAAGACCAATGTAAATAATTAAATCCATGTTCTCTCTTTTAAAGCAACTGGAAGAAAAACTGAAAGGACAGGCTGATTATGAAGAGGTTAAGAAAGAATTAAAGTAAGTGTTAAATGGTTACATAATTTTTTCACAAACTCTGGTTTAACAGTGCTTGTTAAATGAAGCCACAGATCTGTGTTCTTGGAACAATAAAGAATTCAGTCAAAACCACAAAGACGGGGAAATTGGGAATATTGGCAGAAATTGCATCCAGAACCAGTGGAACTGCTGTATCTCAGAGTGCTCCTTTTTGTTGCAGCAGAGGATCACAACAGCAAACAAAACACGTGTCCATGGAGAAAAGCCACTAAAATTGTTGTCCACCAAACGAAAAATGTTCCAAAATCTGTGGTGTTTTAGGTGAACCCCTCTTTAAAAATCTCCAGACAATGACTGAGGGTAATGTGGACCAAAAATTGAATGCAGAGCCTTTGGCTATGATACCTTTTCTCTGCTTCTGCCAGCCAGTGTTCAGCACTTACCAGTTTAATGCTGGGCTTGTTTCACTGTATTTTTTTGCTAATATATTGTGGTTTTAAACTAAAGCCACAAACAGCCTCTTCCTATTTCAAGGGATTTTCTTAAGAGACTTAAAAGAGCCTCATTTTAAACTATAACAAGATAAGCTGTCAGGTTCAGAAGAGAACTTTTCTGACTGGAAATATGTTTAGTGTCAAGGTTTAAATAACTGCGAGAAACTCCCATCTCTTCTTTCATCATTCTGGCATTTTTGTGTGTGTTTTAAAAAGGATGAAATACCCCTTTCCCTGGTTTAATGAGGTATTTCAGATGAGGCTGGTAGTCATGTGCTTTTGTTTACACGTCCCTGGAGGATATGGAAAGCAGGTTTGGATTTGCAAGCCCCACGACTGCCCAGCCCCTGGTGCTGATTTATTCAAGCCACACTGGCTGAGGTTCTGGTTCACCACCAGCTGATGTAGGGGTGTAATTTCCACTTAAATTAAATGAATTGACCATTTCTTTGGTCATTATACCTGATTATTACCTGGGCTCAAAATAGCATCATTTAGTGATAAGAGTAAATCCATGTCCTCTCCTGGGTTAAGGGAACAGCTTCAGATTTCAGCCAGTTTATGTCCTCATATGCAAAGCAGTGAATGGAAATAAGGCTACAACCTTCCAGTTTCTTATACTAGATATTAAATGTGAATGTGCTGAAACAACAAATGAGTTTTGAGTCCTACCTGTTATAATGCAAAGGTTTAATACAGCAGGACCAGGACTTTAAAGCAGAATTAAGAACCCAGTATATTCAGTGAATCCATTTAAGCTTACTTTGCATTTGTACTTTAAATACAAACCCTGTATTCCTGGTGATAATACCAATTTTTAATAATATATTTCTTTTTTACAACGCCGACTTACATGAGGGCAGGGATGGGAAGGCAAATAGAGAAGCTCTGACACAGGAGGTTTCATATAGTGTTTCTGCTCAGGATGAGCCTGCAGTGAAATAGATGGGAGACTCTTGGAAGTGGCCCTGGTTGGGTGCCAGCAAATTAACCTTGTTCTCCCAGCTGTTCCAGCTTTTATATCCCTAATTTGTGGACTGCCAGCTTGCCTGTAAGGGAGCTGGGGTCCATCACCATCCTGTGGGGTGGTGCAGGGGTTGAGACCCTGGGATGGAGCACTGAGGGTGTTTGCAATGCTGCATCCTCCAAGCAGCTCCTTCACACCACTCCCCTGCTCCCATCTCATCCAAAAGGTGTGCTGAAGGCTAAATGTGCACTGGCAGTCTGATCTGAAGTGAGACTGTTGCTGTAAATCTGGAGTCCTCCCACAGAACCCTCCTGCACCTGCCTTGTGCCCTGAAACACTGACAGAAATGAACTGCTCATAACATCTGCACCAAGAGAAAAGATATCTTGTCAGTAACGCAGGAAGAGAATGAATTTTTTAGGTGTTTTGGCACTGATGTGTTTTCCTTTATCCTCCCTGGGATGTTGAGGCATTCTAGGCTGAAGAGATCTCAATATCAGCCAACTTCTAACCTTGGAGGAACTTATGGGGGCCCAGGACAAGATCTGGGATGGGAGGATTCTTCACTTGCTGCCTTGGCTTTTGTGCCCAATGGCTTTTAAACCTATTTTTAAGATCTGAGAGCTCTGTGTGTCCTTTCAGTTCCCTCCTGAGTCTCACGACAGCGCTGACCCTGCTGCCTTTGCAGTTGGGATCAGACGAACAGAAAGTCAAGCTGTCCCAATGCACGCTTTGCTTTACAGTCACATCTTTTAAGTCTCCTTAGATGTGCAGATTCAAGTCACAAGATCATTCCTTTAAAAAGCAGGTAACTGATCTTGAGCCACAGATTGAGTCAAGATCTCATGGGCAAAGATATTCTTGGAATCCAAAGAAGAAATGTTGTGCTTCCTCATATTCCTGAGGAGAATGTGTCTTTTGTGACACATTTGGAGAGTCATTTTTGACGTGTTTAACTTTTAAAATTTTTTTTTAATGAACCTGCTGGAGTGAATATTCCTCTTAGGGCAATTAGAGGTGCCATCAAGTTGAGTTTTAATATATTTTGTGTTTTAACTGTATAGGAAATTACCTGTGAAATTGTCAGGAAGTTAATCCAGTTAGCAAAGCATCCCCTTCAGGTAGGCAGAGGTCAGTAGGTTTCCAGTCAAGGTTTGAATACACATTGCCTGCACTGAGCTTGCTGGAAATGCAGCTGCTGCAAGGATCAGGATCCTTCTGAAGGTCCCAGCTGGCAGCAGGTGCTCAAACCAAAATGCATCAACCTGTGTGAGGAGAGGGATGACAGGATCAGGGCTTTAGAGCCAGACTTTTGGTGTGGAGAACCAACTGTAACCATAAATAGGTTTATGCTTGTGACAGTGTCAGCCTGGCAGGTTCTGAGGGCAGCACACTGTGGTCAGGGCATCTCTCACATCTGCTCCATGGGGAGAGAGCAGCTTTTTCTGGTTTAGCCTCATCCAGGAGGAAGGAGATTGGGATGCTGCTGGATTGCTCCGCATGGCAAACCCACGTGTGGTAAGTGGGGTCACAAGTGCTGCTGGTCTGAACTGAAGTGGGATTTCCTGTGGGACGTTTGCCTCGTGATAAATTGCTGTTCAAACTGGGGTTTGAATTCAGATGAGTCTCCTTTTGAGCATCATGAGGATGTGCATTGGGACTGGCTGTCCTTGCAGAGGCCATTCCCTGCAGAATTCATGGAAACAGTGACCTGCCAGTGGCTGGGGCTTTCCTTGGATGAGTCTCTGTGCATTTATCTCCCCCAGCACCTAGGAGTCCTGGGAGGCAGAGCTGCCTCTGAGGAGGTGTCCCAAGCTCCCAGCAGTGATTGCCACTTGAGTCACACACCTGTGATGTCAGTGTGATGTCAGGATCTCTGAGACCTCAAGCCATCAGTGCACAACCTCTGTCCTTGACTAGCACAAGTCCATTGATAGCATTAGAGTTGGTTTTGCACGTGGCTGAGCTGCTGTGCCCCCGTAGTCGTCACAGCATCACTTTTTGTGCTGTGTGGGGGGTGGTGGCTCTATCCTGCAGCCAGGCAGGAGGTGACACTGTAATCAAAGTGATTGCCAAAAGTTTGAGGTTTCAATAATTACTATATTTTAGGAATGCCTGTCAGAATTAACACTGTGTGCAGTGAGTGAGTATACACAAATGCAAAATGCATGAGGTCTGTTTCTCAGAATGATCATTTTTTCCCCTGGATTTGCTATGACTGTGAGTGATCTTGAATGGCCCAGAGACCTGATATCCAGAGTGTCACTTAATGCACATCCAGCTCTGGATTAATGCAGGAACAGGTTCAGGCAGTTATGGGGTGCCTGGCTGAGTCCTCATGGCATCCAGCACTAGTCCCTATATCTTAATACTGGACTTCTGCCTTTCTTTTGTGTCAGTTTCCACATTTCATGGAATCACAATGTTATGGACTGGAAGGGACGTTAAACTAACTCCATCCCTGCCATGGGCAGGAACACCTTCCACCATCCTAGGCTGCTCCAAGCTCTGTCCAGCCTGGCCTTGGACACTTCCAGGGATCCAGGGGCAGCCAAAACTTTTAATACATTATCCACAGCCTTTAATACAGTTCAATACATGATTAAACAGATTGTCCCTGCTTGCAGAGCTCCTGGTGCTTTATACATGACAAATGCTGTATAAACACCATCTATATGTGTTTATGTGTTTTTCTTCACCAAATAAATGTTGTCTTTGTACAGTAAGAAGCTGAAATCATTTATTGCTTCAGTCTGAGGAAGTTCACGTCCTGCCTGCAGCAGGCTGATTTTAAAAAAAATTCATCCAGCAAAGCACAGTAATAAGTCTGGATTCCTGTAAAATTCTGGTTTGCCAGACAGCACAGCTCTAACTGAAAGCCTTTGAAGGGAGACATGCTCTGACCGCTCACTATTTGTATAAAATATTGACAATGAGACTATCAGATCCTTCTCCTAATGTACTTATAAATATTTGGATCTTTCATATTTCTTAAGAAATATTGTGCCATTTTGTCTTCCCTTTGCTATAGAACAAGGAGGTTATTAAAATGAAAAACTGCCTTTTAGCCTGTAGTGTCTTGGTTGGGAAGATTATTTGTGCATATTTTCCTTGCTGGTGAGCTGGTGTATATTCTATAAATGCTGTACAGTGGTGGTGATTCCCCTGTTTTGTTGCTTTGCTGCAACTTCCTCATTCCCTTCCAGCTTCACAGATAAATTTATATCGTTTCTGACAGCTTAAAATGTTATATCCTTATTAACCTTTAAATTTACGCTTTAAACTGGCCTGGTGGGATTGCATATGGAATGATTTAGATGACGCTGGAGAAAATTTTCTTATCCAATAGCTGGTTTGAAGAGTTATTCTGTATTCATTAGGAGATTGTGTTACTGCAAGGAAAGTTGTCATCACTCGTGGTGTTGCTGGAGAACAGGAAATGATAATGTTAATGCTCATTAATGGAGTGGTTATGAAAAGGAGAAATAGAAAATAATTTTGTTTTCTGCCTTCCACAGTATATTGAAATCCATGGAGTTTGCACCATCGGAAAGCTCTGGTGCGCAGGTACTGAACTTACTTTTGTTTTCTTCTTTAATGCAGCAGCTCAGTTGATTAACAAAAACTTGTCTTGCAGTTCCTTGGTGTTGACATAGACAGTTTCCTGTTGATGTTGAGGCTTCTGGGTTGATCCTTGTTTTTCCTGATGTTTTCTTATGTAAAAAGCCAAACTGGACTTTTTTTTTCTTTTTTCTTTTTTTTGTCTGTTAATTTCTTTTAAGTGGTCAAGGACAGAGTGACGTTTCAGCTGTGCTGGAGTGGATAAACCATAATGTTATGAAGTTGAGTCATTTAAAGATACTGGGGTTGGTGTACAGGCTGTACACTTCAGCATTTTTAAGTATTTGCTGGCCTTGAAAATTTCTTTTTGCAAAAGAAAACAAACCTTCGAGTATTGAGAAAGCTCTGCTGTTCCAGCAAATTAAACTTACTTAAGTTTAAAGGTTAAGAATTGAATTCTTGCTTCTGAATATCAATATCCTGGGATTAATTTTCAATGGGTTTTTTAATGATCAAAGGTTAGATATTTGGGGGCAGGTAAATAGCAGGTTTCTCTGGCTGATGTTGTTTTTGAACAAACTGTTTCTGCTGAAGTGCAGCATGTCAAGGAAATGCTTCACTTGGGTCAGTTGACCTAGAAGGAATAATATAATCTTAACCACTGTTTTAATCAGATTAAAAGACGTCTCCAGCTTTTAAACTGAAAGCGTGCCAGGACCATTTAAAAATAAGTAGGATTAAGAAAACGTTCCGTTACACATCTCAAAATAATGCAGAATTGATGAATGATTCACAATGAAAATTCAGCAGTGAATCTCTTCCATGGCTCACCCCAGAGCCCAGAGTGATTCCTGCAGATCCACACCCAGCGAATTCCCTCGCTGCCTTCAGACACCAGTCAAGCAGTTCTTATATTTTATTTTTTTTCCCTCTGAAATAGTTTTTAGTGCTCGAAAGAGACTCTGAATGCTTTGAGAAACAAACCTGCCCCTTTGGTTTCCCCTAGGATGCATCCAAGCCGCTGGAGGTGCTGCTGCTGGAGAAGAACCGCTCACTGCAGTCGGAGAACGCCACGCTGCGCATCACCAACAGCGACCTGAGCGGTAGGTTCACCCCAGTTTTGGCTGTTCTGGTGCCTCTGCTGTCCTGTGACGGGAGGGAGGGATGAGTGAGAGCTGAGTGGCTGAGCTAATGCATGGCAGAAGGATTAAGAAGGAGCAGGAGCACTGAGTAACGTTGGATTTCTGTAGTTGGATAGGCTGGATGATGGAGTCAAACTTAGAGAGTGTGTAAAGGTTAAGGAAGAGGTATTACAGGCTGTACCAGTGGTTGAGGCTGTCTTCTGTTTTGGGAGCAAATTCATCTCTTTCCCCCACACACAGTGTTGTGCAAAATGTTTGCATGTAGAACACAATCTTCCTGTCTGATACACTTGGATATACCACCAGCAGGTCAGCTTGGGAAAGCAAAATCCTTTCTTTCCAGCAAAGTGTGTTTGCCGTTTGGCTTTCCTAATGTGGGCTTTTACATCTTGTGTGCACATTTTTTAAATGGGAAGTCATGGAATTTCCAGATACTTGAATGCTTATGGTTTTTGCAGCTGGAAGAAAGTTAAAAGTTGCCACTGGCCCTGGGATTACTGAATTCTGAAGCGTTTTATGAGTTTTAACTGAGCGGTCTTGGTGCATCCACCTAATGGTTATTCCTTTATTCAAATTGGTTTGTTCCAAAATGTAAATGTTTGCTGCATTTGGGTTCAGTCAGGTCCAATGAGTCATACCTTGAATGAAAGACAACAGAGAGACTTGCTGTCTGTAACTGCATATATTTAACTGTATCACTGCACTTCATGTAACTGTTCTAGTGTTAATGTCTGTAAGGGGGATTCTCCAGGCTGCAACATACAAGAAAGGTGCAAACATGAAATGCATGTTGTTTGTTTTGGGGGCCTTGTTTGGCTTAAAAAAATTCAATCATGGAAAAAAAAATCAAAAATTAAAAAATAACCCAACAAATGAAAACAAACCAAAACCAAACAAAACCAAAACTCCCACCGCCACTCCATTGGCCCGTGTCAATCTGCACTTTTTTCCCTTTGCGGGGCAAACTTTGCATTTTTTTATCTTGGTTTTTCCCTCTTTGACCCCCCATAATGCATTATGTTTGACCTTCCTTGTAGGGTCAGCCAGGAGAAAAGGGAAAGACCAGCCTGAGAGTCAGCGTCCTGCAACCTTGCCGGCCTCCCCTCCTTCCCAGTTGCTCCGCAACGCGGGGGAGCAGGCTTCCAATACTAATGGTACACACCAGTTCTCACCAACGGGTTTAAGTCAAGACTTTTTCAGCTCATCCCTGGCGAGCCCCAGCTTACCCCTGGCCTCCACAGGAAAATTTGCACTAAACTCTCTCCTCCAGCGACAGCTAATGCAGTCCTTCTACTCCAAGGCAATGCAGGAAGCAGGAAGCACAAGCATGATTTTTCCAACAGGTCCATACAGCACAAACTCCATATCTTCCCAAAGTCCATTACAACAAAGCCCGGATGTAAATGGCATGGCCCCATCTCCCAGCCAGTCAGAAAGTGCTGGGAGCATCTCTGAAGGCGAGGAGATAGACACGGCCGAAATTGCACGTCAGGTGAAAGAGCAGTTGATCAAGCACAATATTGGCCAGCGGATATTTGGACATTATGTGTTGGGACTGTCACAAGGGTCTGTGAGTGAGATCCTGGCCCGGCCAAAGCCATGGAATAAACTGACTGTGAGAGGCAAGGAGCCATTTCATAAGATGAAGCAGTTCCTGTCAGACGAGCAGAACATCCTGGCTCTTCGCAGCATCCAGGGCAGACAAAGAGGTAAGTGCTCCCCAGCCCCCTGTTCCTCTTAGTTCTGAATGTTGCAAACCAGGAGCTTCCCCATCTGGGGCTGTTTGTGCACTGCTGCTGCTCTCACCCAGGTCAGGTGCCAGGTGCAGAAAGTTCAGCTCTCCAGCCCTGCTTTGCAGCACTCAGGCAGGTTCATAGCTCTGCTCATGCTTTTTTTAGCTGCTGGCTGGTGCCTGTCAGCAGGAGCCAGCAGCAGGGACACTCACAGCCCTCACTTCCCAACAGCTCCATGTCACAGCTAAATACGGAGTGAAAAGGGTCAGCAGCTATTCAGAAATACTTGGGAATTTTTATTTGAGGTTGTTTACTGAGACCAGGCTTTCGTTGCGTCTTGTGTGATTATGTTTTTTCCCCAAAGTGTTCTGACAAAATAGGGTAGGTGATGCATGAGATGAGTAATTAAAACACAATCCCAGTTTAAAGCAGCTTTGCATATTTAAGGCAGAGATTTTAAGAAGTAACATGCATTTCATTGTGATTCATCTAAAGACTGAGATTTACATTTAGAGAAACGGAAAAGTAAGTTGTTTACAGTCAAGAAATATTGGAAAGGACAGGCAGGGTTTTCCTAGATTTTGTTTAATTGGAAGCACACACTGTTAGATTTATAATCTGTTCTTCCTTTTGATGATTGTACTTGAGGGGATTATCTGCCCATCTTTAACCTCTTCATTTTTGGTATCTCTAGACATTTATTTATATCTGTCTAATCTCCTTTCCGAACATAGCTGTAATCTTTATTAACAAATCAGCCAGCCTCGCTTCTTCCCAAGTAGCCAGTTCCTCCTGCTCAGGGGCCCGAGGGGCCAGCAGAGCTCAGGGCCAGGCTGCCAGCTCCTCATGTCACACAGCCCGTGATGTCAGAGCAACCATCCCCTGATTGTTTTGTTCTTACCAAACTTGTTTTTCAACAGAGAATCCAGGCCAGAACCTGAACAGACTATTTCAGGAAGTACCGAAACGAAGAAATGGGTCTGAAGGTACGTCACAGGCAGGTGTTTTTCTTTGCAGTCAATCCCTAGGAAGTGGAGTGTGCTTTAGCTGTGTGTTTCCTTAAAACTGTGCAGTTTGATTCTGGCCTGGAATCTGATAGAAAAACAGACAGTAAGTATAAAACAAACCATGGGTTAGATGAACACTTTGCTTTTTCTAATTCTGCTGCTGCTGTACTAACGTAACCCTGTTTGGATAGTTCTTTCACTCCCATCCTCCCTGCGTACGCAGATAAAAAGAGATAAGTGATAGAAGTGGCTTTATAAAGTCATCAGATCTATTGAAATGCTCTCTTTGCTATTTTTATGGTTTTGGAGGGAGAAAGTTGCCCAGTTACAACAGCAATTGCATACTGCTTCTGCTCTAGGTTTACTTCTTTCGTCTCATGGGGCTCATGCTGACAAATTCCACTTTAATAAACTGCTAAATTAGTGTGGTGCTTAGTTTAGGATTTTAGTTTAGGATAGTTTAGTTTAGGATATGAAAAAGACAATAAGATGAGTGAGCATCAGATCCGTGAATTAGCACTGAACAGGAAGTCTGCTCATTTTCTTTGTTACAGATTAGTTGCAGAACTTTTCTTTAGTAAGACCAGAAAGAAGGAAAAACAAAAGCAGGTACACCAGCAGTGTGTACTTATTTTGACTCCAGTCAGAAATTATCTAGCTGGCTTAAAAACAATAATCTCATAATGGAAAATGCAGTTAAGTGCAGTAGCACTCACAGTTTTCCCTACTTTTCTTCCCCTTAGAGGTTAAAAAAGAAAAAAAACAAAGCAAAACCAAACAACCAAGTAATAGCTCTTAGCTGGAGAGTACTTCAAATGGTATCTGCGTTTAAATTACTCTTTCTCTTAATGTATTAACCTCTGAAAAGTTAAAAATTACTTTTATCTAGTTACTTTTTAATTCTGTTTTGGGCTGAATGTATACTCATCCTACTTTGCCTAGCAGCTGATGCCATTTTTAAGTTGATTCCTGGGCTTATGTTTTTAGCTTTCTTCCTTTCCCCTCCGGTTCTTTTCCCTTCTGTTTCTTCTCCCCCTCCAAAAAAAAAAAAAATCAAAAAAGGAAAAAGAATAGATCTATATATGTTATCATAGACAAGGAATATATGACCACCTAGTTCTTCCTCTGATGTCCTCACCATTCCAGGGCAGCTAGAGGCAGGCACAATGAAGATATTTTGCTATTGTTAAGTTTTTTTTTGTATGGTGTAAATGTTGGTAAAGGTCCTGTGCAAGTTGTGCTCAAGTTGTGCTGACCATGTATCATATACAGTCTGTCTCTGTGTCACAGAAACAGCCAAACAAAAGTGTTCCTGGTGTCATTAGTTGTGTTTTCCTCCCCAGGTAACATAACCACCCGAATCCGAACCACAGAGTCTGGCTCTGATGAAGCCATCAAATCCATTCTCGAACAAGCCAAAAGGGAGCTGCAAGTACAGAAAACAGGTACAGCCTCATTTTGTCTCTGCCTCCTTTTACTGCAGAATTTAATTAAAACAATTGCCAAGAGCTTTCTGGTCAGTTAATTATATCCTTTAAACCTTCAGCGTAGGTTTTGAAGGGTTTTTTGGAGGTTTTTATTGTTATTTAGTGGAGTTGTCTCTGAGATATCTCAAGTTGAGGTCATGGCGTGGTGGGGTCTCTGCTCTGCCCTGCTCCCTGGGGGATTTCTGAACACCTTTATCCCTGTGCAGGCCTCTGAGCTCCTGGCTGCCCTCCAGCCCTGCAGGAGGCACTGAGGGTAACCTACAGAATCCTCTCTTCTCCAGTTTGCTCCTTGGAAAGGGAACAGCTCCTGCTTTCTCTTCTCCTCTGCCTCTCTCAGGCCCCAGGGACACAACTGCATGGGAGAGGGACTGGATGGATTTGTTGGGGTGAAGGTCACACTCGAGGCAGCAATTACCAGTCCCAGCAGCATGGTACATCCTGTACTCATATAGGCAGTCTCAGTCCTGACTCTTGGATGACTTTATTTCTGGTTACAGAATGTATTCAGTGAATGAACTGGCAAATCCAAAACACATTCGCTTTCCCAAAAAATCCATCTTAGCCTGAGATCAGTCTAATTTGTTATTGTGTGCTGTGATGTAATTAACATTTCTGTGTATTCCATAGCCCTCTCAGCCTTAAGAGTTGCCAGTACTGCTATTGGGCTGAAGTAGAAATTACTGTGCATACTTCTGTTTAATTTTTTTAAGTCAATACTGATTTACAGTTTTGGATAGTTGTCTTTCAAATGAAAACTAAGTTAATCTCATGGGAAAATATAAAGCACTAGTTAACATATGATCTAAATAATATGACTTTATATAAGAAATTATTACATAGAGAAAAATACAGGTTTTGTGCAGGAAACTGCAAGAATGTTATTCAGTAGCATGTTTCATCTGAGAATCTCAGACTTCCTTTCAAATATTAATTCGGCCTCAAAACTCCCTGTGAAACCAGCAGATAAAACAGCAGAGAGAGTCTCACTGTCTTTTTTTCCCCATTTCTTAGCTTTTCATGTATTTTATAGTGTGTGACAGGAAGGAATGTAGGGAGGCAAATCCAGAGATGCATTCAGATGAGCCATAGTATTACTAGCATGATACACAGTGTGTTTC
Source organism: Lichenostomus cassidix (assembly GCF_008360975.1). Classification (NCBI taxonomy): domain Eukaryota; kingdom Metazoa; phylum Chordata; class Aves; order Passeriformes; family Meliphagidae; genus Lichenostomus; species Lichenostomus cassidix. Next base: position 4,691,718 of record NC_139499.1, read on the forward strand.
AAATCTTAATTCACTTAGAGGCCACTCCTTGCAGTTTGGGGGTTCCCTGCTCCTGCCTGGTGCTTCACTTTCCCTGTTCTCTGTGGAGCAGCTTTCAGAGGCACTGGGGCCTTCAGTGGAGACTGAAATAGAAGCAGATGCCATTGCAAAAACCTCCTGGCTCTGCAGAGATAATTCCCCACCCACGTTTAGTCTCTGCTCATCCCTGACTGCTGCAGCACAGCCACCCAAATCCTGGTTCCCCACTGGAATACTGGGTGTTTGGGGGTTATCTCTGCTGAAAGAACTCACGGCTCCATCCTGGAGCTTTGGATAAGGGAGAGGTTGATGGCCAGGTGTCAGCCTGGCTCTGGTAGAGCTGTTTATTTCAGTGGTTGGGACCATGGAACAAGAAAACAGGAAGCAGGAGCGTATTTAGCTTGTCAAATGAAATAATGATGATCTCTTCCTTAAGTTCTGGCGTTGTTGTAATTTGTGTGTTGTGTTTTTGAAGTCAAAAGGTCTCACCTTATTTGTGCTGTAATAGCCTGTCCAGGTGAATGCAGCTGTGTTGGGTTCTGAGTGTGTGTTAAATTCATTTGTGGAGAAAAGAGCGAAGTGAAAAGTTAAATAACTTTGTAAATGCAGCTATAAAATGTTATTGACCACTTGGGGGTAGGGGAGGAAGAGGTGAAGGCTTGATTTTCAAAGGCATTTATTTGTAAATTTTTACAATGGTGGAAGGGCAAGTGATCCCAGACTTGGGATATGTGCAGCTGAGTCTGTGCGTGCAAACATCCAGCACTTTGGCAACTCTCAAAATTTTCCAGTGAAGAACTTTGGAAATCTTACCTTATTTTGAAAAGTGCAAATCTTTACTTAGCGAAAACTCCTCCCTCCCATCCAGAAATGTATCTCAGCCCCATTTTTTTTTTTTTTCCTGTCAGGGAAATGTTTACAGTAGCACGTGTTGAATATAAAGCCTTTTCCTCTGTTGCATTTAGTCTTTTGGTTGTTTTTCATAGCTGAGCCGGCTCAGCCACCTTCTGCCTCTAGCAGTGGCAATTCTGATGATGCAATTCGATCCATTCTGCAACAAGCCCGACGGGAAATGGAGGCACAGCAGGCTGCCCTTGAACCTGCCTTAAAAACACCACCTCTATCTCAAGCTGACATTTCTATCCTGTCCCCCAAACTAGTGTCTACACCTGCAATGTCTTCGGTTTCCAGCTATTCTCCTTTGGCCATATCCCTGAAGAAACATTCATCTGTCACTGATTCCAGTATCTCTGCATTGCAGAACCTCTCTGGGCTCAAAAAGGAGCCTCAGGAGGCACCTGTTTTAGAGCTTCATGGAATAAGTGATTCTGCCCAGGGTATGTTGAGGCATGTTAAAAATGAGTTGGGACGTGGTGGTGTTTGGAAGGACCATTGGTGGAATACTGTGCAGCATGAGAGAAGAAATGCAGCTCTTCCCGAAGATATAAAAGTTGAGGAAGCCAGTGGTGGAAAAGAAAAGGTCAGCAATCAGACTAGGCCAGATCGTAGCCAGCTCCAAGGACCGTCTTCTTCCGAGTATTGGAAAGAGTGGCCAAACGCGGAATCTCCGTACTCGCAGAGTTCTGAATTGAGCATGACTGGGGCGAGTCGCAGTGAGACACCACAGAATAGCCCTCTCCCTTCATCCCCTATCGTGTCCTTGTCCAAGCCATCCAAACCTTCGGTTCCTCCACTGACACCCGAGCAGTATGAGATTTATATGTACCAGGAGGTGGATACGATAGAGCTAACGCGGCAGGTCAAGGAAAAGCTAGCAAAGAATGGCATCTGCCAAAGGATCTTTGGGGAAAAGGTAAAGAAGTGGTTCTCTCTTGTTACACCAGTGTTGTGATTGTGCCCTCTGCTCCTTACAAAGGTGCAGAGCTGGTTGGACACAGGGGAATGTGCCACGTGTGTCCTGTGGAAAAATGTTTTTGCTCCCCTGTGTGAACTGTTTCAAAAGCTGAGCTCACAAAGTGTTAGTTTCCCTGTGTGGTAGGAATTGCAAGGGGTTTTATACAGGGATTGGCTTCAGCCACTTGGAATTAGGAATGGGGCCCTGAGTTTAGAAACCTTGAAAGCTGAAGCAAACGTTGCTAACACTCAATATTTCTTGCTTAATGTAATGAATTAGTGGAATATTTGAGTAATACCATTGTCATGACTGGAGAGTCTTAACTTTGTTACAAGTGAAGATTACAGACACAAGAGCATTTTTCCTTTTTCATTACTATTTGGAAATGTGCACAAGGGCATTAAAACAAACATGGAAAAATCCCCTAACTCTCCTTAGCCTGAAGTCAAGAATTCCCAGTCATTTCTTATACCTGGGGCTTGCTACCTCAGTGTGCTCTGAGATGTTTTACAGCAATGTTTGATTACAGATAAGGCTCCCTGAAGTTCTCACGTTGTGAGCCCTAGGCACTGAGCACGTGGGATTTTGAGGGTCCCTAACCACCAGAAAACCCCTCCCAGGCTGTAAGAAGTGTTGGACATTTGCTGTTTCTTCTTCCTGTAAAGAACTGAATCAATATAAAAGTGTAATAGGAGCTGGCATCGCACTATTACCTTCTCACTAAGATGTAAAATGAAAAGTCTGACCCCTCGGGGTCATTAAAGATCCCATGGCAGCTTTCATTAAGTATGATTTTTAACTCTTGTACCTGTGCTGAATTCCAGGCAAGTAATTGCATTCTGCCTGTCTGAAGTCCCCCCCCTCTGCAGTCAGCTGTATCCTTAAATATTTACTTATGTGGAGCAGCTGCTGCTACAGGTGAAAATACACATCGTTATAATTCATCCCCCAAAAATCAACCAAATATAGGCCTAGTCTCAAAAGTCCCAATTATTTTTGTTTGAGAACAAAATACATGCCAGTCATTGCCTGTTTCATCTGCCTGTGTGTGCCTGGACTCGGTGTTTTTCCTGTTAAAACTGATGAAACTGTTTGACACAAAATATGAAAAGCATGCAAATCCTGCACCAGGCTGCTGCCACCCAGATCCTGCAGGAAAAACCCACCTTCCTTCAGAAGGAAACGTGGCAGGAAGGAAAGCATTTCCATCCGAGTGTCCACACAAACCAGTTTTTATAATTGCCCAATTTTTACAGTTTTTATAATTGTCCTGATACAACCAATTAGAGCGACATCGTAAAAGAAACCAAAATGACTGAAATTCCCCCCATTTCCACTTGCAGTGTGTTAACGTGCCGTTCTTGGTTGCTTCACTTCAGGTATTGGGGCTGTCCCAAGGAAGTGTCAGTGACATGCTCTCCAGGCCAAAGCCATGGAGTAAATTGACCCAAAAAGGCCGAGAACCATTTATTCGTATGCAGCTCTGGTTGAATGGTGAGCTGGGACAGTGTGTCCTGCCTGCACAAGGGCAGCAACAAGGACAAGGTAATTAAAATTCCACTATGTTGTTTGAGTTGAGGAGGAGGAGATTTTTTTTTTCTTTTTTCCTTTTTTTTTTTTTCTATTTTCTTTACTTTTTTTTTTTTCAAATTTGCAGTAAGCCAACCTTGAACCAGTGCTGGTCCAGGCGTTGTGGAAGTGGCAACATCCACCCTGGCAGCCCAGCCAGTCCCTAAGGGAAGGCACTGGGAATGTTTATGTGTAATTGATAAGCAGCAGTTATCAAGTTCCTAATTAGGGTGATATTATCTAGGCATGAATATGATACTCAATCCCAAAAATTTTGGCCAAAGAGCTGGAAAATGTTGCGCGCTGTTTCCTAGGGTTGCACAGGGGATTTGGATTGTTCCAGGGAGAATATCGATTGCTGTCTCAGGAGGTGAGCTGGAAAACTGAGCTTTAAAGGGGGAATGCTGGGTTGCAATGACACTTTTATTGTGGCTGTCTCTTCCCCTAATACCTATTGACACAGAGAAGGCAGGCTGGAGCCTGGCCTCGCTCGTACCTTTCTGTGCCACTGAATTAACTGAGCAGAGAGCCCTTGCCGAGATCAGCACTTTGCTATTTGTTGAGCCTGCTTACTGTTTAGTTTGTGGTTTGGCATCTCCTTTTATTGTTCCCTGATTTTCCTCTCCTCTCTTATCTAGTCCTTCACTCTGTGACATCATTACAGGATTCCCTACAGCAGGGATGTGCAAGCTCAGGTAATCAGCTGGTTTCAATGATTTGCTCTGAAATAATTCTCTGTGCTTTTATTGCCTTTGCTTTGATGCCGAGAGGTTTCTCACGTTCTGTTGTATCATACAGGAGTCCCTTCAATTTTTTTTCTATTAATGCAGCTAATTCCTCATTCTCTCCTTGTTGCTATGGCAGATGTAGGGAGCACACATATTTAGCTGCATATATTAGGTAAAGAGAGTCTGTCTGATCTCAGAGATCATTGGCTCTGTAAGGCGTTTTTTTTGCCATAGTTCAGCTTATCAATGTGACATGTGACAATGGCTGTAAAACAAGCCCTTGGTTTGTAATGTGATCCACATACCCCAGCTGCCTCACTCACTGGTAGGTTTTTTTCCACTCTCCTTTGCACAAAATCTGCTTTGTTAATCCGAAGGTGGGAAACAGACCACGTTACATCTTTTTCAAGCTTCGTTAAACATTCCCAGCTGACCTTTTTTTCTCCTTTCCATTAGGGGGAAAAGAAAAAAAGCAAAAAAGAAAGCAGATGCAGCAAAGCTGAGTGTCAGGGAAGTGAGTGGCTGAAGGCTGTAGAGATGGCCACAGGATAGGAGGGAGGCTGGAACAGGAGAGAACAGCTGTGTTCCTGCTGTTAGATACCAAACTCTACCCACACAGCCTCTCACCAATGAAATGCTTCACTGACGTAAAACACTCCAGAAAAATACCCTTGCCCTGCTCTGTGCTTACAGCCAGTGCCCTGTGTTGGAGAATTGTTGAATTTCAGGAGGCAGACAGGGATGGGTTATGTTCTTCTACCTTTCTGCTATTCTGAAATGCTCCCTTTTCTCTGCAGCTCGCTGGCTTTACTCTAAATATCCCAACCAAAGTGCTTTTTCTCTCTCTGCTGGGGAAACTATTTTGCATTCTAAAAGATTTTACTAGAAGAAAATCCGTGATGATATTCAGTCCACGTTTTTCTTAAGGAGAACAGTTGAAAATAAATAGATAAAAGCAAAAAAAAAAAAAAAAATGCCCCCAGTAAAAACAAGCCATGAAAACAAAACCCAAAATGGGAGAAAATTATTTGCAATCATAGGGCTATTGTTACTTATGGCCAAGCATTTAGGGAACATGGAAATTTCCTGTGATAGTTCATTAAAAACATGCCATTGAGTACTTTTTTTTTGTGGCATCAATGCCGTGCAAGAGTGTCACAGTTACAAACGCCTGAGACGGCGTGGAAAATATGAGTAATTAATTGTAGCCATTTTAAGGGGAATTCGAAATCAGAGGAGCTGGGAAATGCTGCATTGTTATTGCTAATCTTCATATTTATGACTAGCTCTAATTATAAAAGATGGAAAGGCAAGCCCATAGTATTAAAATCCAACCACCTTCTGCATTCCCGGGGGGATGGCTGGGAGCTGCAAGTGATTTCCTTCAGGAAGTTCGGTTTTGCTGCCGGGATATTTTGTTCCCTCCCACACTCCCAGTGTCGTTTGTCAGTTCCTGCCCTTGAGCTAATATTTTGTGAGGTGACACGTTCCTATCAGCGAATAAAATCGTGTTATTGATGATTGTCCTCCTTCGTTCCTTAAAGCCGACTTACAAATGAGAAAATGGGCTCGTGCCCTTTCCTACCTCCTTTCGGAGGATTAAAAATAGAATTGTTGTACAAAATGTTCTTTTCTTGGTGCCTTTTCTCTGTGTGAAGGAATAGGGAAGGTTGTGACACCAGGCAGAACAAAAGAGCAAAACCAAGTTATTCGAATGAGGAAGGGCAGGTTGGTAATTTCCTTTTATTAGCAGCTGTTCTGTAATTAAAAATGCAGCAAACAGTTTGGAAAAGGTAATAATAATTATGCATTTGTGAAAGATCCACCACTCCAGGGCAGGGAGAAAAAAAGGGAGAGAGAGACAGCTCCAATTTTCTAGTCTTCTGAGACATTTCCCAGGAAAATCAAGGCAGAGAAGGCTGCATACTTGTAATTTTAAAACAGAAATTAATCAGAACAATTTTGAAACGAGGAAAGGTCTGGAGCCTTTTCCATGTAATATAATTGGCTTGGAACTTGTTGAATGCATGAAGGGAAAGAAGTGAAATTAAACTAATACACTCAGTGGCTCCTGAGTGCTTTGCCAAGAAGGTCTTCAGTGTACAGAGTGTCAACATGCATAGTAACGACTCAAACTTTTATTAGCTGGGAGTATTTTCATTACTGTTTGGCTCTATTCTATCAAACTAGCAGGATTTTCTGGATTTCTGACCCAGTTAGTTACACTTCTAGATCATAAGGTTTTGATTCACACCTCATTCATGAAAATCTCACCTTTTGTCCAGTAATTTACCATTATCACGTGTGGACAGGTGGGCCCATCAGTGTTTCATATGTGGGAGTGAGTGATTAAATATATATTTTATATACTTATATTTATGTTGAGATAGCAAAGAGAAGCCAGGCTTGGTTTTCTTCTTTGGAAGCTGTATTTATGAATTTTGTATAAAACAGTCTATAGCAAAATGACAGCCAGGTATATACCTGTATTTTCTGCTTGTGAGCTTTCTTCAAGGCTTGGTGATTTTGTGCAAGTTTCAGGGAACATGTTTTACACAAAAATGGTGTCTGTACCCTAGGTGGTCAAAAATAGTATTGCTGTGCCTTTTCTAACATTTTTTCTGTGTATTTCTTTCCACCTAAATGCTCTAATGCCCTTGGGTAAATCTGCCTTTTTAATGATTTATGTGTCAAAAGCACGGACCAAATCACATGGAAAAAAAAGTTGAATTAGTGTCACCCAACTGCATCAGCATTTTTTCATGATGAATTTGGCCCTTATTTAGTTGCATTACTGCTGATGGGAGCTGGGCTGGGTTTGAACAGTTGCCATGTGCCAGGAGAAGGCTTGGATATTTTTCTAAATACTCGTACTGTGCCCAGCTTTTATTAGTTGGTTTTCTTGTGGGGGTTTGTGCTGCATATCTATAGGAGATTGAGACAGAGTTTCCTTTTTGGTGCTGCTGATTCCATAGCCGCTCGCAGGAAAGCTGAATTTTTACATTCACTTTTGTCTTTATCCTCTGTGAAGGACATACACTCTCTATATACTACATTAAAGACTTTGCAAATACTCAGTGGGAAGAAGACGTGCCTTTTTGGTGTGTGTTTCTGTAAGGGTCGTCTTATGACCTAATGTGGAAATCTTCATTTGCCGATACAGCTGCGGGTGATCTCAGGGGATTTTGAATTTCCCTTTTGTTTGTCTTCCTTTCTGGGTATCATCCATCATTCCTAACCTCATGCTGCTTAGCAATAGTAACACTCATGGGAGTTGAAGAAAGGATTATAGCAGCATAAAATGGGGAGCTAATTAGAGCTTGTTTCAAAATCAGAATCTAGCTTGAGATAATTGCGTATTATCTGGTGATTTAAAAACCCGAGATCTACTGTATTTAGATCAACTAAAATATGCATAAAAGCTTTTCCTTTCAAAATAAAGCGTTTGTAACAACAGGGAGATTACTTCTTATCGTCCCTTGGGGAAAGCAAATCGGAAAAACCTCAGTATGGTTTCGTGTAGTTATGATATTAACAGACAGATTGGGGAGTGATGGCAAAGCCAGGTATCCGTTGTATTTTTATTTATGTAATGCAGATTCCTGTAACATTTCCCAGTGCAGAAGCTGCTGAGTGGGCAGGTGGTTAACTGTGTGCTGGGTGGATCTTCTCTTTTATCTGAGACCAGGAGGATTCTGTCTCGTTGGCTGCTCTGGGAGGAACAAAGTAGGGACATAATAATTCCCATATTTGGGAATGCCATCCTGATGCACTTAGGGAAGAGTTCAGTAGCCTTGTGGTGGCAAAGGAGAAGCTCTTCCCCCCATTTCCCCATGGTTCATGGTCATTTTTTGCATTGTTGTGGTTTGTTTTGGGCAGGCAGAGCTGTCCAGTGGTACAGCGAGAGCTGAATCCTTGTGCTGTGACATCACCAGAGTGATCTGTGCAGTGATGCTGACAGACCTTCCCAAATAGGAGCTGGTTTTTGTTGTTGAATCAAAAAAAAAAACCAAGAGAGATTGTTTTGCAGTCATTTGCTGGCATTCCAGGTTAATAAAAATGTATGACATGAAATGCTTGTGGTTAATGTAGTCTGTGAAATGGAAGAGAAGGGAGATCACAGGGCTCAGACAGCCCAGTGGTTGGACTGCAGGAATTCCTTTTGTGTTCAATGACCAAATTTTGAGTCTTGGACTTGGGAAAGTTGTGGCCTTTTGTGCTAGGTGCAAATGTGGTTTTAAAGTTCAGAGCTGAACAGCTAGGTCAGCCAGAGAGTCACCTTCATGTTTTTTATGCCTGGACCACCCTGGCACATCCTGGTGAAGTTTCCACGTTCTTTCTGTGTGGTTTGGGATTGGGCTGGGGAGCAGTTGGCTGTGGCTGTCTTGATTTCAGACCATAGGATATCAGTTGGCTCCTCATAAGGGCAGCTGTTGTAGCCTGCCTGTAACGTGTGTGATCATTTTCTGTGCCACTTCCCTGACATTTGCACCATGCAAACCTCCCTGGCAGCCTTTCTGGTATCAATAAATTCCTCTCCTGGTTGTGTTCTTCTCTGTCCATGGAACCACCCAGGGACTAAACAACTCCATCCTCACTGTGGTCACAGTGTTGCTGTTAGAGAGAGGCTAAAGTAAAATTCATAATCAGGAGTGAACACTGTTTGCTAGGCAGGTACTCCTTGTGACTCAGTTGCAATGTTCATGTTAATACAGCAAAGAGGAGACTGTGCAGGATTCTGAAGGCAAATTTAATTTGCTCCTAAGTGCAGTTATAGGTTCCTGGCATTCATTTTGGAGAAGTTACCCAGTGAGGTTGCAGCTGTGTTTTATTTCTGTGGTTAATTTGGGAATGTGGGTCCTTGACACTCACTCCCTTTAGTGTGAGATCCTTGAGCAAGGAGTTCAAGTGTGGCTCTGCAGCAGCTCTGAGCCAAGGCACAGCAATTCCTTATCCTTAAAGTCTTCATTTTCAAAGAGCAGAATTAATAAACGAAAATATTTTCTGAGCTGTGTGAAAGAAGAAACTTTCCTGACCATTATTGCCTCAGGCTTCTCAGGTAGTTCACAGAGTAGCAGTTGGCATGAGAGTTGCTAAAAAGGGAGTGTAGTTAGGGAAAGAAACCATGGCCATTGAGTAGTCAGGCTCTGTACATTCCACTGTTGTTCATTTCATTACTTATTACTTCATTTCATTAATTACCAGCATTTTCTTCCCCCTCTGCATGCTCATTGGGAGCCACACAGCCTCCCCTGGGGAGGAGACCCACACCCCTCCCCACTGCCAGCTGCAAACAGGGGGGCTGGGTGGAAAACGAGGAGCTGAGAGCTTGCAGAGCCAAATTCCAGACGAACTGGAGCAGCACAGACACACGAGCAAGGCTGTGGCTGTCGAGCTGCAGAGCAGGGAGGCCGAGCAGCTCCGGGCAGGGTCAGCAGCCAGGGTGACACCAGGATCTGTCCCCCGTGGGCTGGCAGCTGCACAAGAGCTTGGGAAGGCTCTGCTCCAGAGGAGCAGGGATTTTTCTGTTGGGGATGGAAGACTCTGGCAGCTGGCAGAAGCTCACATTGGTCTTCTGGCTGCTGGTGGGAGGAGGAGGGGGCTGCAGGTCCATCCACCAGTGGGATAGAGATGCTGTGGTACCCTCAGCCTTCCCCGAGTGCAGCTCAGCAAATTGCCAAATGCTCCTCCACTGGGTGAAAATTACCTTGCTTTCAATTCAAAGAACAGATAATGGGCTATTTTCTTCCCAAAATACTGGGAAAAAAGGTGTGTGAGTACCAAATGTGCAGGTTGTTATTTCCATCTTATAACAGGGATGAAAATCCTCTCCAGCCAGCAGCTCTGAAACAGGGAAATAAACAGCCTGTTCTGATTATAGAGTTACATATTGCTTGATGGCAAATCATTCCCAGGAAGAAACAACAGAATATTACCAGAAAATTAATGTCTTCTAAGTTACCTTCCAGCCTGTCCTTTACAGGTGTGAGAGAGAAACTTATGAATTTGTCTCACCTCATTTGATGCATGTTGGAGGGTTTTTTAACTTGCCAACAGCCTTCCAGAGAAACAGCAAATGAAAGAATCCAGTGATTATTTTAACTCTGATGAGAAATGCAACTCACGTTGAAAACAAAGCAAAGTGGATTTGAGATCAGATTTAAATAAAAGTGAAAAGAGAAAGATAGCCAATTAAAAAGCCAATGAAAGGAGAAAATACAATTACAACAAGAAATGTAAAATAGGCCTGGTAGTGCATGTCCAGTATTTCTACTTGTCAGAGGTATTGCTGATGGCAACTTCTCACAGAATCACAGAAGGGTTTGGATTGGAAGGGACCTTAGAGATCCTCCAGTTCCACCCCTGTCATGGGCAGGGACACTTCCACTATCCCAGGTTGCTCCAAGCCCTGTCCAACCTGGCCTTGGACACTTCCAGGGATCCAGGGGCAGCCACAGCTTCTCTGGGCACCCTTCCTCCCAGGGAAGAATTTCTGCCAATATCCCATCTCTCCCTGCTCTCTGGCAGTGGGAAGCCATTCCCCCATTGTTCTGTCCCTCCATGCCCTTGTAAAACCATCCTTCTCTGTTTTCTGGCATGAGATGGTCCCTTCTGGTCTCCTCTCCAGAGCCATCCCCCCTTTCCTTGCTGCTTTCTGTGGGATCCTGGGATGGTGCTGGGATGAGTTCCCACAAGAAGGGAGGTGTGAGATTCACCACGGTGTAACCACAGCTGTGGTTAGTGTTTGTTTCTCTGGTTTACCCCTCTGGAACTTGGGTCCTAAAAATAGTGCAAGTTTGAACTGGCAGATGTTTCATTTGTCCTTTACGAGAGGACCAAAATTAGCCTCTCATTTGGCACCTAAATAAAGCAACTTAACTGCCTTTATGCGAACTTTGCAATTACTGTCTATTGAAGTAGCAACATTTTGTTGTGTTTGATGGGGAAGGGCATTATATAAGCAACACCAGCACCTAAAAATCCACTAGACCTTGAGAGAGAGAGGACAAACATGAACGAGCCCAACTGGATTTTTTGGGGGGGTCTGATTCAGGTGGTTGGTTTTGGGTTTTTTTTACTTTTTCTGATCCAAGACAGGTATTTTCCCTAACGAAGGTTTCATTTAAAAAAAAAAAAAAGAGGCAAAAGTACCTTGGAAATGCTCAGAGAGCTGCCTATTGTAAAGGTAAAAACATTAATAAAAGGACAGCGATGGTTTCTCTAATTTTCAGAGAGAAATCTGCACAGAATGCCTGAAGCTGGGTTAGCAGTGGGACTCCCCAGGGGCAACAGAAAGATGTTATAATCAATTACCACATCATAACACTGATGTATGATAATTACTGAGTGTTCCTCCTGAGATAGTGCAGCATTTGGCTGGGATGCGGCTCTTTCATGGTCCACTGCCTGATTAATATGCAAATAATAGGCTGATTGCATGATGAATGCAGAAAATGAGTTCGCTGATAACGTGAGCACCGAAGCGGGAAGATGATAAATTACTTTTACTGACTGTCCTACATTAAGTACCCTTTCTCAACAATTTTATCACAAATTAAGTAAAGCAGTATGGAGAGATTATGAGGATGTGTAAAATAATGTACCTTAATAGCTTTTATAATATTGTTGCGTACAATGTAAATGTCATTTTGTTTCAGCACTTTCCCCACTACTCCTCCAAAAAGGAGTGCCTTGAGTGCAGCACTGCTCAGGGTCGCTCTGTTTCTCCAAGATGAAGAACAGCCCCTTGTGCTGAGGGTGGGAGATGGGATTTCTCTGTTGGAAAGGAAGGAGGGCAGTGATTAGCCTGGGATCCATCCCATATGGATATTGCCCGTGGCGAGGGAATGTCCACATTGTTTAGTGGGGAAAATCCCTTTAAATGCAGTGCACAGTGCACATATGCATCCTGCTGCAGACACGAGGTTAAAATCTCAGAGGAGGGTGTGGAAATACCTTCACACTTCACACCACACACACTGGTGACAGAGGAGGACAACAAACAGTCCTAAAATTGGTGCCACGCTCAAGCAAGTTAAACACATTAAATCACAAGGTCAGCAAGTCAACAAAGACACCATAAAGTGCAGCAGAACCTCCTCGTGGAGGCTCTGACTCTGTTTTCCAAAAGGTATTGTGTGCACGTTTGTCTTGATTATACTAAAAATATAACACTGTGGGGTTGTGGCGTCTTGATTGATTGCTTCCATGACATATTTGTTTTAGCATTCAGAAAATCCTTAAGAAAGCTTCTGCACACAAGCTGGTTTAATAATAAGGTTATTGAAAATATTTTCCAGCAGTTATTTCTAAATATTGATTTCTGGCTAAGTTACGGAAACGCAGAAAAATCTGAATATTAAGTAAAAGTTGGCAGAGTAAAGCAATGGTCTTTTAAAGCAGCCATGGTTCTGCCATTAATCACCTAATTTAAAATATGGTGTATTTTTAGAAATGGTTTTTTAATTGTTTAAGAGTGATCTGTAAAACCAAAAAAAATTATGATTCACTCTTCAATGCCAAGATCCCACTTTTGGCTCAGGAATCATAGAATCCTAGGATGATTTGGGGCAGTTGGCCTGACCTGGTCATTGCTCTGATGTTTTCAACTGTGGATCTACATCCAGCTAAAAAATTCTTAAGTTTCCTCCTTTTTTTTTTTTTTTTTTTTCTCCTGTGATTTATTGTAAAATAGTGCTTATGGCTATAGAGGTCTCATCTTCCCCCCAGGCCATTGCAAAAATGTCCCTTAATTCTTCTCCTCTGAGGCTTTTCTCTGGGGGTGTGGTTGTGTCAGGGCTTGGTGTCTCTGCTCCAAAATCAGACAGATCTCAGGACAAAGTTCACTGGAATTGATTGACTCCAGTTGTATCTCCCTGCACAAGATTCCACACATCCTTTGGAGCAATCTGTCCTCCTCAGTCCTCCTAACTCAGTAGAAGTTTGCTGGTTTCAGTTTATGTAGCCTTAAAAGAGGTCTTGGTGCAGCTTTGGGCACAGCAGTGGGATTTCTAAGGCTCTGAGGCGTTTGTGGCTGTGGGTTTGTTGAAAGGAGAGTTGGTTGCCCAACTTCTCCAAGTGCTTTTAAACATCCAGCTGTAAATCTGTGCTCATGAGTCTATCACCAGCTCCTGTCTCACATGCTCTTTTCTCAACTTTATCTGGTTTCTCCAGCCCCTTCTGTTTTCCACAGCAGCTGAAAACACATTTTTTAAATTGAGGCACAAAGCTAATACAATTGTTGAAAATACAACTTAAATTGCAGCAATACCATGTAATCCTTCAGCAATACTCAAAAGCTGTTTTTTTCAGGTAATTCTAACATCTACCCTGGTTATTCAGTTTTGTGTGCTCCTGACACTTAACATTAGACTCACATGCAGAGTAGGAACTTTTATTTCTATATAGCCCCAGTAATTCCAGAGTTAAGCAAAGCTGGTTCCTCCCCTTTCAGTGCAGACACACATACATCTGCACACTTTCCTAAAGGGGTTTTTCCTCTGATCCCTCCCCCATCCACATCAAATTTCCCTCTAAGCCCAGACCCAAAATAACATTTCCCCCAAAGTTATAACATTTATGCAGCAAACAAATTCTCCACAGGCAGAGTGGTGGCAACTCCAGTGAGCGCTCACAACTCTAACTGCACTTACCTACGGATGTGACATCGTTAGAGATGCAAACTGCAGGGAGCTTTGTGCACTCCCTACACAGAGCTGGGGGAGTTTATAACTGTAGGGAGGATCATATTTTCACGAGCCACATTAGTTTGCAAATTGTGACTAGGCAAGGTTCACTCACTCAGAGTAAATCCACCAAAAGCACTACCTGGAGAAGAGAAGGCGCTTTCACGCGTATTTTCTGTAATTAGTCAGAAGAGGGATGTGTTGCTGTGCTCTCCCACAAGTGCTGCTCAGCTTTATTGGTTCAGGCTTGTGCTGCACCCACTGTTAGTGAGGAGAGTTGTTTTTTGTGGTGCTTTAAAAGATTAATTTCAGAATGCTAATGTCTTGTCATCCCTGGAAGTATTCAAGGCCAGGTTGGACAGGGCTTGGAGCAACCTGGGATAGTGGAAGGTGTTCCTGCCATGGCAGGGGTGGAATGAGATGAGATTCAAGGTCCCTCCCAACCTGTACCATTATTCTCTGATAAAACCCTGCAAGGGCAGCCATGGCTACAGGTAACATTAAATAGAAGGTCTGAGGGAAGAAATCTCTCCCTGGAATTTTCACACCCTGAGAAACAGAATACCAGGGTTGTCCTGGGGATGTTGGATCAGCTGTGTGTGATCAGCCCCTGATTCTTAGGGCAGCAGTCACCAAGTTTTGGTCTCCAAATTAGATAGAATGGGCAGCATCATCATCATCAGGGAGAACAGAAACTAATCCAGTCCCAGTGTGAGACACTTTGATCTCAGGCAACCTGCCAGGCCTGTTGTTGTCCATTAACTCATCTGCACGAGGAGGTAAATGCAGCCCTGAAGTAGCAAATGCTCTTTTAAGAGGTTGCTGAGAAATCTCTTGTCCACATTTGCCTGCTTTCATCTTCCCCACTCTTTGGGAGCGAGCAGAGCTCAGGATGCTCCCATCTCCCCCAGGATGTGCCCATTCCCCCAATTCCTCAGGAAGCAACTTTGACTAGTTTGGCACAAACCTTCAGCCCGAGCTTTGGGCAGTGGGGAAAGTGGTGCATCAAAGCAAGCGCCAGTGCAATCATGTTTGGGTTCTTGTCGGAATGTCACAGAGTACCCTGTCATTTTGTTTTAGCAACTTGTCCTTCCAAATGCGCAGTTCGCCTTATGGCATGCCAGCAGTAAAAATGTCACTTACAATAATTACTTTTTGGTGAAAATGCTTGCTGACTTCCTACCTTCAAGCTGTTTTTTACACAGTGGGGAGATAATAAGAAATGACTTTATCCTGACTGCTCAAATGAACACTAAATGGAATTTAGGTTATTATTACTGCAGATAGAGGACTGTGCATTGAAATTTAAATAGTGGATCAGATAAACTACAGAGATTTGTCTCTGAAAATTATAGTGGATCCGTTTTTTTCAATCCACTTCGCTCTGAAACTTAAGGCAGCTGTTTTCTGCCTGCTGTCTTTAGAGTATAATATTTTTCATAATCCTTTTAGAGGCCTCTGAATACCTTCTGTGTTTCGTATGGTCTTCCCCAACTTCACCTTGTTCTGTACCTTGTTCCCCATGAGCCCTTTTGCAGTTTGTTAGCCTGTGTTAGCAGCAAAGGTTGGACAGGGTATTCTCCCAGCAGATCCAGGAGTGCAGGGTGTTTTTATGAGCAAATAAGCTGGGAGGAGAGACCTGGAGCATTGGGCTCGTGGTTTATGCTCACAGATTTGGATGCTCTCATTCAA
Organism: Lichenostomus cassidix; assembly: GCF_008360975.1. Lineage (NCBI taxonomy): Eukaryota > Metazoa > Chordata > Aves > Passeriformes > Meliphagidae > Lichenostomus > Lichenostomus cassidix. The sequence continues at coordinate 4,707,266 of NC_139499.1, forward strand.
ATCTTTGAACTTTGGATTTACAAGTGGATGCAAAGTCACTTTGCTGCCAGAGGTGAGGCAGGGTCTGAGCAAAAGCAGCAAACCTGCAGCTCTCCAAATGCATACAAGAAGCTGCACTGGAGGAAGGAGTCTGTGCTGGCAGACGTGATGCCTCTGGGACTGGTGAAACCTTATCCGTGTCTCAACACTGCTCTGTCATCCAAACACCTCCTTGGAGGGGACACAGCCAGGACTGGTGTCAGCTCCTGTAGATGTCTGCAGGTTTCTGGGGAGCTCAGAGCAGGTGGCACCTGCAGGTCTTTGCATCTGAGATGTCCTGAGCTTGGGAAGGAGCCTGCAGCTGAAGAGTGCTGTGGATCTGAGCTGTGGTTCAGCATGGAGGGATGCTTTGCTGTGGCCTTGGGAAGAGGAGCTGGACATCACAGGAATGGTCCTTGTGGAGCAGAGCCCTGCAGTTCTGAATGTCCCTGACTGCTGAGTTTCTGCACAGAGCTGCTGATGCTCAGGAGAGCAGTGGGAGAAGAGCCCTGCACAGCCTGGGATTCCCTACAGCTGCAGGGATTCTGCCAGGTTTCCATGGCAGAACATGAGCAGACCTTGCAGAGGGACATGTCAGGCTCAGACTGTGTTGGGGGAAGTGTTTTGAGATGATTTGCAGCCTATCAGTGGGATAGTCAAGCAGAGGAGGTCTCAGAATCCAGAACTGGAGACCTGACCCCAGTGTGGGAGTGAGAAATCTTGTCATTGAAGAAGAATAACAAAACCTGATGCAAAGTTCAGGAAAACCACCATAATCAATGTACTGAGACCAGAACTCTGTTTCCAGACTTTCTCACATTTTCCGAAACACTTTCATGGCAGATGCTGTGGGGAAGGTGTAGGGGATGGATGGGACCAAAGCAACATTTGGATTCATGCATTGTGTCAAGGAATGCAAGACCACAAAAGGTTTTCTGTGTTTGTGTAATTAAGGCGGGGCTAGTTTGTTGTGGTTCTCAACCAGATATTAAAATGCTCAGACCCCAGACCTATTTGCTGAATTGTTTGCAAAATTAGTTTAGTTTCTTACCCCACTAAGGGGTAGGGAGGGGAAAAGGCAGGATGTGGTGATGGTTTGGGGGTTTGTTGCAGTAGTTGGTCATTCCAGCAGCAATTTTATATTGAGAAAATTACATTTTAAAAGAAAACAAGAGATATTTGTGTAGTGTTGGCTTTGTTTCCACTCATTTATACATCTTCAATTTAGATTGTCCATCCCTCTCTCATAGGAAGAAACAGGAGGGAAGAATTTCCTGACTTAAGTCCCATGTGCTCTGCCAGGAGTGTCATATTGGTGTTTGGGTCTCTTCATGTCTTGGCTATGAAAGGGGGCCAATTGCGCTTGCCAAATATTTCAGCTTGCTGGCCCATTTCTGCAGACATCACTTCTAGTACTTGATTTGCATTTTTGATTATTATTTTCCATGCTGCATGTTTGAATTTGCTTTTTAAAATTGGTTGGAAGAACTTAACTTCCCAGTCTATATTTTGAATTAGTCATGTCAAAAGTGCTGGTAGAACCTTTCATGACTCAGTTTTACTTGCATCTTTAAAGGTTTGGATCATTTCAGTGCATTTATGCTCTCTTTGCATCTTTAATTTGTCAACACCAGCCTGTAATTGTGCAAAAGTTCAGTGGGTTTTTTATCATTTAAAACTGGGTCTTCATGACATGCAGGTCTAATGGTCACCAGCTTCCCATAAAGTCATTCTGGGGACACCTTGTTTCCCCCAGCCTCTGTAAAGCTCAGGGCAGCACTGATGTCTTTGGCTACCTGAGACTTAAAAATTTCCCAGGTTCTGCAATGACCTCGTCACTGGTGATGCTCTTGATCTCTCCAGCTTTTCCAGCATCTTATTTTTGAAGATTTTGTAGCTTTTACTTCCCATTTTAAGTTGGATGCAGGCTGTTGGAAAGCAAACTGCAACACCTCTTTGGTATAGCAAAGTTTGCCTGGAATTTATTAAAGTAATCTCATCAATAAATGGTGGCCATGGAGTTTATTAAAGCAGGTTGTTCTGTAATGCAGTTTTATATTTATACTGACAAAATGGTCACTTCCTCCTTAAACACAAATGTGAAAACATTCAGTGAATATTACTTTTAAGAAACTGGATTTCTCTTAAGTTTGTGCTGTTCTTCAGTACAGTTTGGGGTTAAAAAAGCAGAGCAGGTTTTAAAGAAATAAGCTTTCAGGGTATTGTTTTCATTGGGAATGTTCAATTGCTGCTTTGGATATCTTAATGTATATTTTTCAGATATCCTGAATTTGTGTCTTTGTCTTGTGAGGAACTTGAGAGAAATGAATACAGACAAATTATTTCATAAAACATTGCGAAATGGCTGTGGATTGACAGTTAAATCTGGAATAGTGAATACAGTCAATTTTCCCCTTTGTTCTGTCAGCAGTCACTTGTACTTTAAATGTCTATTTAATTTTTTAAGTAGATTAACGGGAAATGTTTGCATTATTTGATTATTGCATTTACTTTCCCAAATAATGGATCTTTTCCTCAAATATTTATGTGATCTTGAAAATGTTTTTCCAGAAGGGAAAAATGCTAAAAATGAGTGGGGAACATATTTGGAGTTATTTGTAGTATGTGTACATAATGCCTCGCCTGAAATCACTGTACACTTGCCTTTTGGTGGGGAAAAGAAGCAGTTTGTCATCTGTACTGCCTTCCAAAATTAGATTCAGATAATCCCACCTTTTGGAGTAAATGAGCAGCAGATTGGTCTTAAAAATGAAATTCAAGTGAGCTCTTGGTAAGTGATATAAAAAATAAATAAGCTAATATGTGAGCAACAGAGAGCATCTCAGTGATAGATGATAACACAGATTACCTTTGTTGTGTTCATAATTAGGCTGGGCAGGGAAAGGAGAGGGAGAAGGAGGCATTAAGAAATGCTATTGTTTAGTCCTGTGTGGTTGGGTTTGGTTGGTTTGGCTTGGTTTTTTTAAAATTTTGCCCTTTTTCCCACCCTGTGCTCCGTGTGTGTGTGTGTGGCTCGCCCTGCACGGATGAGGAATTGTATAGGAAATTTGCAGCTGCTCTAGTTATTCAGTAAGATTTGTATAAGCTGGCACAAGGGACAAAATTAGAGAGAAGTTGAACGAGTGCCGTGCAGTTTATTAGCTCGGCAGCCATAATTTTGACCTTGCTGTGGGTTAAAGGACACAGACCTGAGAAGAAATCTGTTTATCATGTAGGGAATTCATGCCATCCCTGACAGTGTACAGTGAACAAGATGGATGATCTGCCAAATTGGTCCCTCGCATGGGTGAATCAGGGCAAATTTACAGTATGATTCCTTTGCTGCTCCTGCTACAGAAATAACATTTCCTGGGGTTTCTATTCGGTTGTGTGATGACCCAGGGTGAGCAGAGAAAAGAAATAGGATTTGTAGGATCCCCTGTACCTTCAAGATTTATATGCACCTCACTTTCCTTTATGTCTGCCTCTTTTGCATCTCTCATAAAGCACTGAGGGAAAAGTCAATTTTTTAGATTTGAGAGAGCAGCTTGATGTGAGTGTGTGAGGGAAGCTCTTGAGTGCAGGTTGTGAAAGCTCCCAGTGCCTTGAACAGCACCATTGTCCTGTGCACTCTGCCTGGTTTGAGCCTGACTTTTACTGGGTAATGTTTCCCTTTAACATTTGGGATATGTTTCCATGCTGCACAGGCTGCATGCTCTGGAATGATTTGATATTCTGGATAACAAACTCAAAAACCAGGGAGGTTTGGTCATAGCCACTGCCTGATGGGACCTGAGAATCCTCTAAAACAGAAAACACAGCTCTGTTGGGGGCACTGGGTTTGGTTTGGATGGGGTCTGAGCTCCTCCTTGTGCAGCTGAGAGCTCTGTCAGCTTCCTCCAGAGGGCTGGGGACAAACCCACTGATGTCTGAGGCTGGAATCCATGGGATTAACCCTGGCAGGGAAAGAGATGGGAGCCAGCAAGGAGGAGGAAGCAGCCCCACAGAAATGGGAAAAACTGTGGATGGAGAAATGGCCTGTGCTCTTTATCTGGTGAATTATTCTTGTAAACCACGTTGGCTACGTGCTGTTGCTTTAAAAAAGGTTCAGACTGTACCCTCAGATGTCTGGAATCTCTGAATAAGCTCAGTCAGTACGTTCTGTGAGAGATAAATTTACTGGAGGAAAACAACATTTTGTACAGAACCTATTGTTGCTGGCAAATTAACGGATTGGGAAAGCTTCCTTTGAAACCAAGTGTCACAATAACAGATTTGGGTGTCTCCTGATCCACTCGCTATCTTTATGTTGGATTCTCAAACGCTTTAATTAATAACAGCGTAATTACAAACTGTATTTTAATCTTGTTATTTCTGGACAAAGAGAATTGCAAAAATGTGATGCGTGTGATAAGAAACAAAATGAAATCAATAAAACTCTGAACTCTCAAGATAGAGAGTTGTATCAGTTGTAGAAAATCCCTCACTGACAGTGCAAAGTAATGGCTGAGTGAGTTTCCTACAAGTCACAGAAGGATGTTTAAACCAGCCTAGAATGGTAGCTTTAAAACCATCCTTATATAAAAATGTTGTGGCAAGCAAAATTGAGATTTCCTGACCAAGGAAATTGCGTGCAAACTTACAGACTATTGCACTTCAGTTTTTCCTGATTTTTATTTGTATTTGTACATCTTGTCTTTATAAGAAATCAGAGATGACTCAAGATAAAATTAGAAAATAATTCTTGTTTTTAAAGAGGCTTTTTAGTATCCGAGTCATAGCAAGTAGCATTTTGCATACTTAGGCATTTCTTTAAGTAGGTAGAATATAAATGAGCAGGAAAGTTAAATATCCTGCAATCAAAACATTACAATTATGCTAAAGTGGGGACTTTTTTCTCTTTTTTTAATTACAGAAAGTACTCCAAAGACTTCTGCCAGTTGCAGTCCTGCTCCTGAATCTCCCATGAGTTCCAGTGAATCAGTGAAAAGCCTGACTGAATTGGTACAGCAGCCCTGCCCTGCCATAGAGACGAGTAAGGATGGCAAATCCCAGGAATCCAGCGAGCCACCTGCATCTGAATCCCAATCCACGACCCCTCTGCCGCTCTCAGGCCACTCAGCACTCAGCATCCAAGAGCTGGTGGCCATGTCCCCTGAGCTGGACACCTATGGCATCACCAAGAGGGTCAAGGAAGTGCTCACGGACAACAATCTTGGTAAATTGCTTTATTCTCATTTCTTGATCGAAATCATGTGTAATTGTTCATGTTTTTATTGTTGAGAGACAGTAGATGTTTATGAGAATACTTGGGTTTGCCTCTGGCCTAAGCTTTAGTTTGCTAAAAAGGCACCTAACCTTTCTTAACTGGTAGAAAACTCTTTTCAAAGATTTTCACACTCTCCTCCAAATGTCATCACACCCTTGCTCTTCCTAAGCTCTGCTCTGGCTCAGCAGCCAGGTACTGCTCCCAGCTCCCAAAACAGAGTTCCAGGACCCCCAGAACCCCAGAGCCAGTGAGATCTCCCGTTTCAAAGGCTGTTTCCCCCACACGTGCAGATTCCAGGCCCATTTTGGGTGAAGTAGAGGAGCCCAGAATGGTTGGAGAGGGAGGTGCATCACAAGCAAGAGCCCAGTGTCCCTGCAGGGCTGGGAGGGGAAATCCAGACCCAGCTGAGGTGTAGATGAGCCTCAGATAAGTGTACAGGGCTACTCAGATCTTTGCTTATAGATGTGCAAAGCTGCTTATACCTAGAGGAAGTTTTTGGGTGAATTCATTGGCCTGACTATTACTGAGAATAGCAAAGGGAATAACCTGATGTGAGTATGGGAAATCCATATTAATGCTGTCACTATGCCTCAAAATCACTGGTCCTTCATGACTTTAACCCTTGCTTCCCTCACAAGGCTTTGGGAAATGTTTATGGGATCCTTTGAGGTCTGTGGCAGGAGGGCAGTTGGGCTGTCCAAGTGTTAGCTGCTCCTGGGGCTTAGCAAAGGATTCATCCCACCTGCATTAGGTGTTCAGAGGAATGTCTGGTGCTCTCCAAAAGTACCAGTTCCTCTTCCTTCACTACAAATAGGACCACAAGTTTAGATTTAGACTGATGGTGTTGTTTATGGGAGAAGAATTTTATCCTTATCATCTGAACTTACAAGTGTAATAAAAGTAAAAACTCCTGTATTTTAGTATGTGAGGAAGCCTTTTTTCATCAACACAGAATAAAGTGTCATTATCTTAAATTTTTTTTTGAGGGGCAAAAATACTGGGCTGGGGGAGGTTCCAAGTTCTCATTTAACATCATTTGGGAAAAAAAAAAAAAAAGGAAATGGCCCTGAGCATTGACATACCCTGAAGGAGATTGTGTTCCACTGAGCCCAGCAGAATTCCTTGCCCATGCATTTGGCTTGGGCAGATGGTGGTTGCTTGTTCAGTGGAGATAACATACAAATAACATAGAGATAAAGCCCCAAATCTTGGTAAAGGTTTGCAGGTCCAAGCCCCTGGTTTTTGGGCAAAATGCTGTTGAGTGCTATACCTGCTCTGGTGTTCCAGAGAGGTTTGAAAAAAAAGTATTTTTGTTTACATTTGCTTTGATGCCATTTTTACTTAGTCTTTTTTATTTCCCATGGTTTTTGTTTTCCTACAGTGTGGCTGACAAGCCTAAAAAGCAGCAGAAGAGCCAGGAAATGTGCCCCAAACTCTGCATTAGGTGTGGAACCAGTTTCAATGTCTCCTTTTGTGCCCTCAGTGTGCTAGTGCCCCAGGTTTTCTCTGGTTTAGGCCACTGGGCCTTGTGACCCAAGGTGGTGGCTGAGGTGCTCCAGTGCCACCAGCCAGTAATGACCACAGTTGTACAAACAACTCAGACTGACTGGGGAGGGTCTCTCCTCCCCTCACCAGCTGGGGGAATGGCTTCAAAGTGAAACAGAGTAGCTTCAGATGGGATTTTGGGAAGGAATTGTTCCCTGTGATGGTGCTGAGGTCCCAGCACAGGGTGCCCAGAGAAGCTGTGGCTTCCCCTGGATCTCTGCAAGTGTCCAAGGCCAGGCTGGACAGGGCTTGGAGGAGCCTGGGATAGTGGAAGGTATCCCTTTCACTAGGGGTTGGAACCAGATGAGCTTTAAGGTCCCTTCCAACCCAAACAATTCCCTGATGGCTGTGTGGCCTCACCAAATGCTGCTGGCAGTGTTCACACTGAGATGCTGCTGATGTTTCGAACCCCAAATGTCAGAGTGTCCTCAGCAATTCCCTGTGGAGCTACATGGAGCTCACAGAGGGAAGCAGATGCCCTGAGCTGTTGGAGGATAGGAGATAGTGGGGATTTTGTAGGAAGGGTCAGGACTATCCATGAAACAAGACAGTTTTGTCCATTAGGATCTACATCAGTGGGAACAGGCATGAAGGAAGGTTTAGGAAACCTGTGCTTAAAAATATTCTTGTTATTAATAGTGCTGTGATGAATATGGAGTGTGATACACCTGCTACCTCCTGGGGATGATTTCTGACACCTTCCCCCTTAGCTTGGGAGTGTTTCAGGTGTTTTATCCTGCCCTGCCATATCCTGACATAAAATAAATGACACAAACATCTTTAGCTTTGTTCTTAACACCTAGAGAACATGATGTTACCTCCTTCCACGTTTGCATTTTTAATTTTTAGGCTGTAGTTTGAGGTTCATTTCCTTCAGCAGCACTGCCAGCACTGCTCATTCCCAACCCTTTGGCAAATTTGTGCCCATTTTCCTGTTCATGTGGCCACACAATAGCAGATTTTTAAAGTAGCTGTGTTATCTTGCTAGTAGGTGGCAGGATTACAGGGAAATAGATGAGGCCTTGCTGATGTTTTTAAATAAAAACAAGGGAGCAGGTTACCCCAGCAATGCATGTGATAAAAACAAAAAGATAAAATTGATAAAATTGGCCCTGAATTACCTCTTTTGTCCAGTTTTCCCGATATTGAGGGTGGTAGAAAATCACTTGTTACTTAGGAACTTCAGTGAATTCTGAGTGTAGGTTTCTGTTTAGTCTGTAAGAACTGTTCTCAGGGTTAGTTTTAGAGCTTATTAGCAGAGTGTCACATTAAGCACTGTCCTCCTTTCCCCTTTCTGCTTCTCATTATCTCAGCTGCTTCCTCTGAAAGGTTTGCAGACCCACCTGCCCCACACATCTGAATGAGAAGTTCTGCTCTCCCATTCCCTCCTCTCCCCATACAGGCAAAAAAAACCTGCAAAAAACCACCAAAGTTTTTAAAGAGAAGGAGGAGGGGATTCTTGGAGTTAAGCAGAGCAAAAGGATCTACAGAGCAGATGTTTTCCATGAGCTGTTTGTGTCAGGATCAGGGCAGGCTGTGAAGGCAGGAGCTGGTGGTGCTTTTGCAAGTGTCCTGTAGGGCTGTAGGGTCAAAAGCTCCCACTCATCCCTTAGGGATCTGTTGGTTCCCACTGGCTACAAGTGCTGGGAAGGAGAATGTTCTGCTGTGTCTTAGTGAGGGCATTCTAAAGCTGCTGATCAGACCCGAGACCCTGAGGCCCAAATTTGGGGAGTATGGAAAGGTCTTTGGGTTACCTTGAAATCCCACGACAGCAGCACTTGTATCTGAAATCCTGATGACTCAGATAACCCCAGGCTCTCTCCTCTACCAGCAGCTGTTGGTATCAAGGCAGTTCAGCTGAGGAAGGGCACTGAAGTGAAGGGGAGAGTATTGCCCATAATGGAGGAAAATAAAATAAAAACCAGCTGTGTGGTTGGGTTTGGGCTGCACAGGCATTTCCCCCAGTCCTTGATCAGTTAGACCTTTCCTATATAAAATCAATGTCAGCCATGCACATAGGAACACTGTACACTGTAAAACATTTGTAGAATTTACCCTGCCAGACAACAGCATTTTGTGAGGAAATTAGAATTAAGTATTCTTAACTACAAATACTGCAGAAAAAAATACTGTACAAAAAAAGTTGAATTGCAAATTCTGATTATCTGTAGTGGGTAAGACACAGTTAGATCCCCACAGCTAGTACAACATAGAAAATCACATGTTTCTAGGGGGACATTTATATGACCATTGCTGAAGGGGGAGGTTGCATTGCTCTTGGTTCACTGGTTGCTGGAAATGTTTGGATTGCCCTGTTGGAGCAAAGCTGTGGCACTGCCCTCCTGTATTAGAACTAAGTAGCCTCAGTGCTCTCATGAGTTCCCTGCTTAGCTAGAAGTCCAGTTTATTTCACACCTCCTTAATTTCATTTTTTGCACACTGTTTCACTCCAAGGTCCCACTCCCCAAACAAGTCAAACTCCCCCCTTCATCCCAGGCAGATCCTGGGGATCAAACCAAAGCTCAATATTTACCCTTCTAGTGGTGGGGGCAGAGCTTTGATTCTCCTAAACATTCCTTCTGGGTTTTGAAGCAGTTCTGAAGTCAGAATAATTGCAGAATGATCTCGTGCTCTTTTCCCTGAGCGTCTCGGCTGAGCGAATTCATGCGCTTCTCCATTTCGCATTAGGTCAGCGTTTGTTCGGGGAGACAATCCTGGGGCTGACACAAGGCTCTGTCTCAGACCTGCTGGCTCGTCCCAAGCCCTGGCACAAGCTGAGTCTGAAGGGAAGGGAACCCTTTGTCCGCATGCAGCTGTGGCTCAACGATCCCAACAACGTGGAGAAGCTGATGGATATGAAGCGCATGGAGAAGAAAGGTAACGGGGAGCAGAGTGCTGACTCACATCTTCTGTTCTGCCCGAGAGCAGCCTGGCTTGTGTAACCCTCCAGAAATAGTGGAGAGGCAGCATTGATCCAGTGTTAGGAAGGTTATGCAAAAGGACTTCATGACAGGCTTTTTTTGGAGATTTTATTTGATGCTTGCTCAAGCAGATATGTCTCTCAAAATAAAAACAAAAAGCCAAGCACACAACAAAAAGCCAACCCCAAACCCTAAATATTCACCACATTCTGGGGAATCGTTGCTATTTTCTCCTATAGATTAATTGCTGAGGCCCTGGTGTATCACTGTTAACTTGCCTTACCAAATGAGAAATGTGAGGTTGGGAGCTGGCTTTGGGTTATTAGTTAATAGTGCTGCAGCTGGTCACAGATGTTGGGCTGGAAGAACTGTGCATTGATTCCTGGGAGAGCTTCTTGCCAGTCCTGCACTGATGGTCGCTGGGAGGAGAGAAAAATGCAGCCTTTATAAAAGGGTATTGGAGAATAATGATATTTGTAGCCTTTATAGGGAGGGGGAAGGTGATTGTGTTAATACAATGAAATTGGTGTGTTGTGCTCACATAAAACAGTCACGAGGATGGACCTGTGAGTGCTCTGAGCTGTTATTGGGAGTACATCCTGCAAATTTATCCTCCTCTCTCCATTTTAAATTCATCACTAAAACCCCGTGGTTATTCAGAGCCCTGTTTTTAGTATGTTCATGTGATTTTACAAGAGAGACTCGTGGGCTGCCATTATCAGCAGTTAACTAATTAATGATATATACATCTCTCGAGCTACCCCTTAATGATATTAGCACAGACATCATTAATCGTGTACACTGAAAGCTCTGCTGTTGACTGATGTTCTGAAAGCATTTACACATTTGATCAAGAACTTGGTGATTATATTTAAAATTGCAGTGAGGGAGCTTCTGGGAAAATTATAGTCTTGCAGGCTTTTGAGAAGAAATTCAAACCCTTGTCACAGTAACCAGTTTAATATAAAGCAGAGCAGTATCTTAGCACAAATTGTGTATGATCTTCCATAGGGAGTAAAATCCACTTGGGTTTCCCACTTACAACTGTAAACCAAAGGGAATCATGAGGGGTTTGGCTGCATTAGAAACATGGCAGAAATAAAATTGTCAACTAGCTGGGTTTTTATAGCCTCACGGAGAATATTGCCCATAATGCAGGAAAATAAAATAAAAATAATTTAAAAGTAGTACTGACAATATCCTTTCAAAACTATTTTCTAAACTGGATTCTTATCAAATAGTGAGCTATACATATGGTCTGTAGATGGCACCTGAATAGAGATAAGGCCATAAATCATTGAGACTCTGCACTGAGCTCCTGAGCTGTGCAAGTGCTGTCCTCAGAGCAGAGCAGGCTAAAGTGAATCCAACCCTGTATTTTCTGCAAAATCCTTTCATGCAGGTGAGGATCCTGTGATTTAACCTTCTAAATTGCTCCAGAGCCACATTAAGAATTTAACTTTCCCTTCAGCTAATGTCAGTTAAAGAATGATGCGACTGGGTCTGCTTCCAGTGAAACATTATTATCAATTATTTCTCTGCCACATTTTATTAAGGGAGTAAATTAATAATTATGATAAAGGTGAGCTGCATATCTCTTTCTTTTTTTTTTCTGTTCCGCCAGTCTGAAGTTTGTGCTATAAATGTCCATTTTAAGAGGTTCTGAAAATTTGCAATGTACATTAACCAACCTCTTTGGAGGGAGCTGGGGGCTCATGCTGACTAGGCTGAGACATTCTCCACACCTTTCCTGCCTTGGAAGAGTTCATTCCTCTCATAACCTCTGGGGTGTTGGGCTGCTGGAGCATCACACTCCTCACAGAGCAGCACTGCTGTCAGGAGAAAATTGAATTCCCTTTATTTCCCCATTATTTCACTTTTTAATAATCTCGTGCAGTACCACATAAGATAAAACTGATATTAAAAGGGGCTCTGTTTTATCTCAGTGGGCAGCTCTGCAGTGGTGTCTATAGCTGGGCACATGCTGGGGAATCTTCCCAGAGGGACACATGGATGCTGGGGGGAATATAACTCAGCCAGTCTCAGACCCAGATCCAGACCTTTACCCAAGTTACATCTGAGTTGCCTTTTTTTTCATATGTCTCCTGAGAAGTGGAGACTGGTCACAGACAAAAATCAAACTTTTCCAAAAATAAAGTGTGTTTGCGACTTGGATTGCAGTTTGAGCCTTGCTGTCACTGCAAATGTGCTGAATGATCTCCTTATGTTGTCTACACGCAGCACATATGTTTAAAAATAAAAATTAAAATGGAAAAGCTTTTAAAAATGTCATCTAAGTTTCCAGAGACCAGCATTAAAAGCCTGAGGTCTGAATCCTAGTTCTGCCTTTGGCCCAGTGGAAATTTGTCCAGATAACAGATTATCCACCAGAAAACAATTGCTCTGACAGAGCAGTGGGACATCCTCCTCCTTATTTGTAATTTAATTAAATACGTGCTTTTATATCATTTGTTCCATTCACATGGGAGCAGCCCAGATCAGCCAGTGCACCTTTTGTGACCCCAGGGTGAGGCTCCAGGAGCAGAGGAAAGGATGGCATTTCTCCCAAGCTCTCCCAGCTGCAGGCTGCCCTTTGCTGTTCAAGACAGGAGCTCTGCCCTGCCACAAACTCCATCCGTTGGAGAGCAGACAAAGGAGATCCAGCCCACCCTGATCCCAGGGTGTCCAGAAACTCCAGTTAGAGATGCTCTGAGCACCTTTAACACTTCATGCCAGGTTCTGTTTTGTCTCATGGCCTCCTTGAGGTTGCTGCCCATTGCTGAGGTGATGGATGTTGTCCTCCAGCCTCTTGCTTCTGCTGGGCAAGGGAACAAGGGCGCCTTGTCTGTAGTTTGCATGTCAATGCAAGTTGGAAATAACACCCAGGAAGGAGTTTTGGTATTAAAAACCTTATAGAAATATGAGATTATCTTGCTGGAATGATTAATTCCGTGCTTGAAGGTTGTAACAGTTCCTTGAAGGCTACAAAAGTAAAGCCAATGGGTCACCTTGAAATAATGCAGATTTTTTGCAGTTTTGCATCTGCTTGGAACAACTTAAATAGGTGGATTTTTAAAGGAAATTTATTTCTAAAAAACACTTGGTTTTTTGTGGTTATTTCAAACGTGTGCAGGACTGTATCACGTCAGAGTGATGGATCACGAGCAACTCACGTTGTGTTCCATATCAGTGATCTTACACAGTAGGCAATCCACAGGTAATCTGTCATATTCAGGAAATACAAAATGTGGGCCATGCAGATACCCCCAAAGGTTACAGAGTGTGTTCAGAATTCACTTCCATGATAGTAAAAAATCACCTTCCATGATTGCAAAAGGTCCCACTGAAGGCACCATGGAGAGAGCAGGGTGCTGGAACCCACTGGGGCCAGAAATCCTGACCAGTCCTGGAGGGAGCCCTGCCAGGAGACCTTGGCTGGGGTTTGAACACTGCAGTTTATTTGATTGCACTGAATTTTTATTCTTTGTGCAGCCTCAGCCTGAAGGCAGAGCTGTGGGGAGTGAGAAATGGATTTTTTTAAAGGATTTGGTTGCTGACCAGTGTGACTGCCCCCACATTGGTCCCTGGCTCCAACCAGAGCTCCTGGCTCCTGGAGATTTAGTGCCTCCTGGATTGATGTCAGGCTGGTGTAATCTGGAACTTAATAGCCGAGGTTATCAAATTGCAGCTCTTGAATACGTACTCTTAACTATCTAGAAGGTATTTAACAGGCCATTAAATATTTTATTGACAAGATTCATCTATATTTGCTGTTTTCAGCCCCCTCATTAGCAATGCTTGTGCATGATAGTGCCAGGTGCAGTAAATCCCACCTCTCCATGCCCGGTGTAAATCAATCAAGGCAGTGACAGCCTTTGCTGGGACTCTTTCCTCGTGGAATTTGCCAGGATAATTCACTCCCAGTCGGGGAGGAAGGTCAGTGGCAGGATCACAGGCTCCTGCCATCAGCCTCACCAAGCCCATCAGTGCAGGCAGAGCTTTCCTGAAGGTGTCTGTGTTTTGGAAGGAGCTTTGTGTAGAGGAGGAGGGTGCTGGGGGCTTTCTTTCATAACCTCTCACTGCTACAGCAAGGAGCTGTAGGGAAAGGCAGCAAACGCCTGCTGGGTCGTTCAGCCCATCCCTGGCATCTCCAGGCTCCAGGCGCCATCGTGTGTTGGAGCTGGAGTGGGAAGGCTGGGAATACTGCAGCTCCACTTCACAGTCATATTTTTCCTTAGTGTCACAGAGGCCTCTGTGTACACCTGAAGTGTTTTAACCACCAAACCCCTTTCAGTCAAAATGAAGCACAACTGTCCCAAGCAGGGCCTTACGTGGGAGTTCACTGCTCCTGAAGGAGTGAATCTGAAATGAGTTGTGTGAACTGAACCCTGTCATTCCTGTCCCACGTTCATTGTAAGGGCAGAAAACTCTGGCAGCTCTCCAGCTGATTTACCCTCTTTCTGCCTCTTGCATCCTCCTGCTTTTGATCTCTGGTGGTGCCCCATCCTTCCCAGCAGCCCATCCCTGCATCCCCCACCTGCCATCCTCATGTTTATCCCTCAGCTCGTGCATCCATCGATTTTGCATTGGTATTCAGCAGGGGCTGATGCAGTGTGCTTCTCTTCCAGCCTACATGAAGCGGCGGCACAGCTCCGTCAGCGACAGCCAGTCCTGTGAGTCCTCCTCTGCCGGCATCGACTACAGCCAGGGCGCCAGCCCCCAGCCCCAGCACCAGCTCAAGAAGCCCCGGGTGGTGCTGGCACCAGAGGAGAAAGAAGCTCTCAAACGAGCCTACCAGCAAAAGCCATACCCATCACCAAAAACCATTGAGGAACTCGCCACGCAGCTCAACTTGAAAACCAGCACCGTGATCAACTGGTTCCACAATTACAGGTGGGTGGTCTTCCTGGGGCTCTGCTCCTGAGGGAGATGGTGGGTTGGCTTTGGTGGGTGCTGCTCTGCCTCGGCAGGCTGTGTCGGGTGGTTGTACAAAATGAGCATCTTCGGCAGCAGGGAGGTTCTCACTAACGCGGTGCTAATGCTCCAGACTAATTTTAAGTCATCCCTGAGGAGCAGCAATATTCCCATATTGATGTAAGTAGTGCTTTTAAACAGAAAGTCTGGCTTTTGGGGTGGGCGTGGATGTAGAGATGGCCACTGATGAATATTCATAAAGCCACTGCAGTAAGGCAGGCTGCTCTGTGTGACTCACTTGTGCACACTCCCAGACACGTGTCAGGGTGTGTGGTGGGTGTTGTCCCTGGGTCACTGGGTGAGGGGTACTTGGAAGTGTCCTTTACTGCATGGCATCAGAATTGCCCTGCTTTCATTGTGTCATTTTCGTGCATCAGAGCAAGAGGATTTTCTTTTAGGCCTTGAGTCACTGAGCTCTGAAAATAGGCACAGTTTGTACTGTTTCTGGGAAGCCTCGTGGAGTCCTGAAGGATGGAGAACCAATAACCCCGAAGTCAGATGTGGCCACAGAGAGGGACTTCTTACAAGGGCCTGGAGTGCCAAGAGAAGGGGGAATGGCTTTAAACTGCCAGAGGGCAGGATCAGATGGGATATTGGGAAGGAATTGTTCCCTGTGAGGGTGGGGAAGTCCCAACACAGGGTGCCCAGAGAAGCTGTGGCTGCCCCTGGATCCCTGGAAGTGTCCAAGGCCAGGCTGGACATGGCTTGGAGCAGCCTGGGATAGTGGAAGGTGTCCCTGCCCATGGCAGGGAGTGGTATGAGATGAGCTTTAAGGTCCCTTCCAAATCATGCCATAATTCTATGATTTATTTCGTTGTTATGATTAAACCATTGAGTCCCACTAAAATAAGACATTATTCTGTTCAGTTCCTTTCTCATTTGAGGAGGAACCTTCTCCACATTTGAACCCCTGAAGTAGGTTTTGGCCTAGAGACAGCAATAAAAAGAGACAAGGCTGGAATAGCACATAAGAATTAGAAGGATTTGAATAAACATATTATCAGCTGTGCTTGGGATTGGGAATCTTAATTAATGCAGCAAATTTCTCCAAGAAATTTGTGCTAATGAATATTGAACAGGTACAGCTAAGCTACCAGATTTAATACTATTCTGCTCCTTCACTTGGAGCCAGTAATGTTCCTAATTAGTCCAGATTGCCAAACTTGTTTGTTTTTAGAAACTGCTAACATTTAAAGGGTAGTTTTTCACTTTGGCCCTCCTCAGCTTTTACCAGGGAGCTTGCTGAAGCAAAAGCCAGCAGAGTTTAATGAGCTATCTCAGAAATATTTTCCACAATAGTTAAATAATGTTTATAGTAAACAATACAAAATTTTAAAAAACGAGTAATCACACTGACACTGAATTTCACTGCCTTGAATTCAGTACAGATGCAGCCTCTTTTCACCGCTCAGACTTCTCCAAACGCAGGCCTCTTCCAATTCCCACTTCCAGGCAATTATACACAAGTTGGAGGGATGCCTATGAAAATATGTTCCCTTCGGCCTGACAGCAAAATGTGCTGTTCTCACTTGGGCAGACGAGCGCGGGAGCACTGGTGGCAGGTGTCACCTCCCTCACCATCACGGGATCTCTGCCTGGGCGTGCGGCGAGAAGACACTGCAGAGCTCAGTGTGCTCAGCCCCACCTGCCTGGGGAGGAGGTGCTGACAGCTGGACACCAAATAAATCCCTCCAAGCAGGGTGCTGTGGGCTGGGGGCAGCACAAGCTTGAGCGTTGAGGGATCTGGGCTTGCTCCCAGATGTGCTGCTGGGACTCCAGGGCTTTCAGAAGCTGTTTCAAGCTTCTTTGGAACCCTGTGTGCTCTGAGCAGTTGCCGCCACTGAAAAATCAAAACGCAAACCTATTTTTTTCCCCTTGAAAATAACTGTCATGCATTAATTTCTCTTAAATCATTTTTAGGATGTTGCAGAAGAGATAGAGGTTCCATGTTCTGTGGAGGGGAGCAGGGTCTGACTGTTCTGCACCTTGTGTGTTATAAGAAATGGGTGGTCTTTCTTTCAGTCATCTCCAGGCCACACTTAACTTGTATTTTCCCTCAGCCATTTCTTTTCCCAACTGAGCTGTTTTTATGCAGAAGCACTTCCACATCTCAGAGCATCTGCTTGTGTTTTAATACTATTTTTTCCTTTAAGTAGCTTTGGGTAAGGGAGGACACAGATTTGGACAAGTTTGTCTTGCTGTCTCTTGGGAATCCCTTTGCAGTGATGTTTTTCCTTTCGGATTCAGCCCAAATCTCACTTTCCAAAGGTGGTTGCTAGAGCAGGATCTACCTTTATATCCACCAGATGGAAAGTCAGCATTAGCATTTATTTCCTGCAGCAAAAAGAAATGCTGAAAAAAGATATCCTCAGCAGGCAAAGAAATAATTCACTTCAGAAAATAAATAGGTATAAAGGATTTTGACATGTCTGCAAACTTCACCAAGTCTATGGCTTTGCATCTGTACCACTACAGAGCTCTCAGAATATACAATAAATATCCCTTGCTTTGCACTAGAGAAGCACTTATAGGACACATCAGAGTTTGAGGCTCTGATGTCTTAAGAATGGTACAAAAGCACGAGATAGGAATTTTCTATCCCACTTCAGCTGTGGAAATTGGCACATAGACTCAGTAAGGCCACAGAGATGATACTACAGACACTTCCAGAGTTTCTGGAATTGTAATCCAGCACTCTTGGATCCTAATATCTGAGTGTGTTTTTCAACGAGCTCTACACTGTGCTTGTTTTGATGTTGTATGAAGGCTTCTCCAGGGAGCCACAGCAAACACCCAGGAGATCTCTGATGTTTTGAGTTCCACTGGTGAAAGCCAGCAGGGTGTGTGGATGTCAAGGCCAACACCTTCCCCAAGAGGAATGCTCTCTGGAATTCTCTAGCTGCTGTCACCAGTTCTTCTTTGCCATAAGGATTTAATTACTATGTTAATCAGGAGCCAGACCAAATTCCAGAGGCAATATATTGGGTGTGAATTCCAGGGATTTCCACAGACATGGGATTGATGTGGGCAGGGCTGTGGTCAGATACTCAGCAAGGATGTCATCGTTCAGTACCTGCTGGAGCTGAGGTATTTTAAATGCAGGCACAGAGCTTATCAGCCTCCTCTCCTGACCTGGGGAATGTTACAGAAGCAGTGTGTTCTGGATCAATGTCCATGCAGGGAGATTTTAGGCATAAATAGAGCCTGATAATCGATGTTGCAGGATGCGTGCAGTTAATGGTAATAGAAAATTAATGTTAGCACCTGTGGTCTTCCGTCAGGTGAATAATATTCTCCTAGGGAAAATTACAGACCCCCTAAATCCTTCAAAAGTGTGGAGTCAGCGAGTACTGCTGAAATACTCTGTTGCATTTCAAGTAAGTCAATAAGATCATTAGCTTCAAAAGCAGTATTCAGGTGGTGTTCTGCATTTAGCCGAATGTTTTTCCATTGTGTGCTGTCTGCCGTAGCACAGTTAAGGAAAAATAGAAAATCCTTACAGCCATCAGCGTTGAGACAGCATTTCTCTTGTGGTCTGCAGCCCCTTGGCAGTTCCCTGTGGCTGAAACCAAGAGCTTTTTCTTCACTCTGAAAGATGAAGTTTTGGTAAACTCTCCCCATGCCTGTGGTCCCATCCCTGACCCCAGGCCATTGAGGCTCCCTCTTGGTTATAAATTGGGATTTACATGGTGTTCATCACCTACCGTATGGATGGAGCAGGACAGAAAAAGGGTTAGCCCAGACCCTGAGGTTTTTCCATAAACTTTTCTGTACTTGTGAGGATTTCTGGAACTCCTAAACAGAGAAGGAAGAGGGAGAAAGGCACGAGTTAAATGGCAGAGGTGGTGTGTTTGGGGTATCCTTGCACACCAGGCAATTCTACCCACACATGGAGTCAGTCATTCCCATGAACAACACTGCTTGGCTTGTCACTGTTCATGCTCTGAAATTGATTTTTTAAATGAAAAATGAGGCAAAAGTCAGACTAGCTCATAGACTGGCAGCCTGTCACAGGTGAGCTTTCTCACAGTGCTTTCAGCACAACAGGCTTGTTTTCATCTTCATTTCTCCCCACTGTCCAGGAGAACACCAAGAGGCTTGTGCAGCTTTCTCCTAGTTTATTTTTTGTTTAGGCTGACCAGGTAATTTCTAGTAAAAATCGGAATTGTTTTTTGCTTACTTTATTCTGGAGCTCCTAGAAACATACTCATACTTTTTTTTGTTAAAAATATGAATTTCCCACCAGGGAAGTGGTGGAGTATACAGAAGTATACTAGAAGTATACAGAAAAGGAGTCAACGCAACACTTGGTGATATAGGGCTAGATGGTGCTTGGTTGGAAGTTGGCCTCAATGATCATGGAAGTCTTTTCCAGCCTTAATGATTCCCCAGAAGGGCATTTTTAGCTCAGGCAGGTGTCTCCTCACATCCCTGGCACATTCACATGTGGCGAGCACAGACCTGTCCCATGAGAAATTTTTCTCTCTTCTTCCTGTGTTTTATAAACAAAGATAAAGTCTGGATGTTGTTGAAACGGTGTCTCAAGATACGGACGATTCAAGCCTGGCCAATCAGCCTGGGGGGAGGTTTTGAACTGACCAATCTGGGTGACCTTTGAAAGTCTTTATAAGTTGAAATTAATTAATAAAAACGAACATTTGCCACACTGAAGACCTGGACTTCTTCTCTCTGTTAGCGGTTCAACAGCGACACTCACATCCCTCTCCTGTCTCCTAGGTCCCGCATCCGCCGGGAGCTGTTCATCGAGGAGATCCAAGCCGGGAGCCAGAGCCAGGCCGGCTCGAGTGACTCCCCTTCGGCGCGGAGCGGCAGGGCGGCGCACGGCTCCGAGGGGGACAGCTGCGACGGCGTGGACGCCGAGGGCCCTCCCGACGGGAAGCCCAGCGGCCCGGAGGCGGACGAGTTGAGCAGCGCGGCCGCCAAGTCTCAGGGAGGGCCCGCCGAGCCGGCTTTCGAGGCGGGGGAAGAGGCACTGCGAGGCGCCAGGCCTTCGGAGAGAGCGGAGCCCGAGAGCCTGGAGGACACCGACGACGAGGGCCGGCTCCGAGCTCCGCGCCAGAGCTCCCCGCCGGCACCGCCGCGCCCGGGAGACGCTCTGGAGACACTGCCAAACTCTGCCACGGAAGGGGATGCCTCTACCTCAGCTGCCTCCACCTCAGTCCTTACGGGGGAGAGCTCCTACAAGTCGAAAGAAAGTTCGGAGAAAATCTCCAGTGTGCCAAGTACGAGCTCGACGCCGGCCGCAGGCTCGCAGAAAGCCAACTCCCTGCAGAGCTTGTTCGGCTTCTCGGAGGCGGCGAGCTCCAGGAACACGCGAGACAGCTCCCTGCGGAAAAAGAAAGCGGCCAACTTGAACAACATCATCCACCGCTTGGAGAAAGCCGCCAGTCGGGAAGAGGCCGTCGAGTGGGAGTTTTGAGATTAAACTGGCCCAACTCGGGAGAGCTGGGAAGTCAAACTGGACCTCTACTGGTTTTATTGTGTTCGCACTTAACCGCCCTGCGGGCCACAGGGCAAAAACGCCATAGGCCAAGGTGCATATAGAAATCAAAAAAAAAAAAAAGGAGCGTTAAGCCCAATTTATGTTTGTGTTTTCGAGGAAGAAAACTGAAATGTGTAGTCAAGCTTTTTTGTACCCTGAAGTGTTTTTATTATTGCCCTAAGTGATTTCCACGATTTCTGGAATAACTCATACAGCTTTGCCTTGTGCCCTCCTCTTTGGTGTGGGGCTTTAAAAAAATGAAAAACAGGAGAAAGAAAAAAAAAAAGCTTAAAAAAAAAAATCTTTAAAAAAAAAAAAGAAATCAAACCCACATATTAAAAGGGGGCTTTTTATCTGCCATCTAATGGCTACAGAGCGATAATACACTATTATCTTCTTAAACCAGGAAAAAAGGGGAGATTTTTCAAGAAAAAGAAAAAAAAAGAAAGTTTTTTGTAGCTGTTCAGTTGCCACTAAGAGATTGCACAGTCAACCGACTCTAAACACACTAGTTTGGATTCCTACATATTTTCAAGAAAAGAAAAGAATCTTGTTGTTTGAAACTTTGAATTAAAAAAAAAACACATTTACTCCACATATTTTTTAACAAAACAAAAAAAAAAGTCACATCAGGAAAATATCTTAATTTGTGGTAGCTGACTTAGTGTTTTCTTGTAAGTGAAATAGAATATTGACACGTAGTGCACATTGTTTCATAGCTTTAACTGATTCTGGTCTTTTGCAGC
The DNA here is from genome assembly GCF_008360975.1 of Lichenostomus cassidix. NCBI lineage: Eukaryota > Metazoa > Chordata > Aves > Passeriformes > Meliphagidae > Lichenostomus > Lichenostomus cassidix. The sequence continues at coordinate 4,728,242 of NC_139499.1, forward strand.
CCAGAATTTGTTTAATACACTCCATTTTAGGCCAAATCAGGACAAAAAAAAAAAAATCTGAATCTAGGTATTTTATAATCTGCTTTTTAACCTCTAACCACAGAGCACGCTGATCAGACCTCATATCTGGGAGGTTTAGGAGACAACTTAGAAGCAGCATGTACTTGATCATTTCACTTGGTTCCTAGTGTACAGAATTTCCTTTCAGCAGAGACAGATCGCTCCAAAAAAAACGTTGGCCAGTAACATTTCAGCCTGCTACTTCGGGGGCTTAGCCCAAATCCCGACCATTCAGCTTTCCTGGAATCCTTGGGAATGCAGTTCACGATTGCTGTCACACACCACTAAGAGGGACTGGAGCTGCCGCAGACCCAGCCCTTTTCCTGCTGTTGGTGGCCATTTACTGACTCTCTTCCCACCACAAGCACTGATTTTAAATACGTTTTTAGTCGTGGGAAGCTCCTTTTTTTTGCGTGGATAAAGAGTACATGGCGATGACCAGATGGGCTCTTACCGGGGTGGAAGCAGCCCAAGCTCGAAACCAAAACCTTCATGCTCTCGAGTCCCAGTCCAGCCCGTTCTGCCCTGCAGAAATACAGCCTTTTCCCATTATTTTATGCACAGGTTAGGGCTGATCAAAGTACAAACCCAATTCTAACTTGTCTCTAATTCCTCCTGTTGTCTATATGTATATGCGTGAGCATAGAGGTGTGTGGAAGGATGTGTGTGCGTGGGTGTGTGCGTGCAATTTTATACGTCTGTGTATTTTCTTACGTACTTGTGCACACATAGAGTGCATTACTGCCACCTTTTTTCAATAAGCTGTTTTATCAGTTATGGCTTCTACAAGTTTGCTAATTTAGACTCCTTTATTGCCATATCTTTAAAACTAACAATAGATGATTTCGGAATATATATATATATATAAATATATATATATATAATTTTTTTTTGCTTATTTATAGGTGCTGTATTTTATTATCTGATTGTTAGGAAGGGATGAAAGGGGGCAAATATTCTTTAGAGGGATAGACTGCCGGCAGTATTGGGTATAATTTACAAGATGTAGTTGTCATACTGTATATTATTGATTGAAGACTTTTTTGACCGTATTGTGTATCATTGAACTTTTGTCTTAGGTCAGCATCTTTTTGATGACACTTTAATGGTGCATTCATTACTTCTTAAGTTTAATTAATATTACTTTTCTGATTTTGGGGGAGGGAGGGATGGGGGAGAGGAGTTCCGACTTTAAAGGTATGTTCCCAATATTACACCTCAGTGTGCTTGTATTAATTCATTAGTAGGATTTTTGACTGTAAGATGTGAAACCACATTTCTTGCATGATGTTTTAGAACTTATGTATTTCATTTACAGTCTCTTAACATGCGACAGCAGCACTTAGCGCAAGTTTTCACAAATCTAAGAATCAGTACACTAAAATCCATCCTTCTCATGACTGAGGAAAGAAGGCTCTAGGAGGCTGAAAGGCAGGGATTTATTTCCGATTTTCACTGCTAGCTGTTTCAGGATTCCTCCTTGGCTAATTGGGGACTTGTGATGCGAAACTAAAACTGAGGAACGGAGAGAGAGAGCGGCTGCCCCTTTGTGTGACGAGCTGAGGGGACAATTGGCAGTGACAGACACCAGGGTGTGACAGCGCGTGCTGGGAGTGCTCCTGGCTTCCCAGGGAGCACAGCCAGCCCGTGGGAAGGGGGTGAAGCCAAGGGTGACCTCTGTGTACCTGTCCAGTGTCCTGGTTTGACTAGCAAAGCACAGCTCCAGGGATAAATGCACATCCTGGTAGAAGTACACATACCTTAGTCCAAGTCATGACGAGCTGCGTCTCCAGCCAAGAGCAAAACTTCTGCCCGGGAGACACAGATATTTTCTTATGTTCTTTGATTTTTATTTTATTTCTCTTTGTTGTTGTTTGGTTCAGGTTGGGTTTTTTTAATGAATTCTAGGCAATACACTTGCCAGTCTGTTCCTACTGTCCTTGTCTGCTGATTTGAGACCCAGGTGCTGGATGCAGTCAAGTGGTTACTCTCGGCTTTCTCCATAGTGAGGGGTTTTATTCTGTTTGATGATTTTTATTTTTTTTTCTTTAAGTTAATATTCCCCAAACTGTTCTTGTGCCTGTGTCTATCTGATTGCATTCCATGATGCTTACTGAGAGCTCTGGCTGCATTGCACGACAGCAGAACTGTATTCACAGGTCGCACGCAAATGCAGCACTTAAAGGTCAATCTCTCTTCTTAATAAGCAATACGTAAGTGCCTTGAAACGTATCTTCTTTTTTTTTTATTTTTTTTTTTCCCTGGTTGTTTTTGTTTTGCTTTTCAGGTTTCCACTAGTTCGTTAGGATTCTTTAGCGTCCGCTCAGTTTTTAATGCTGTAATGATTTTTAAAGAGCATATCTGTAGCTTGCCCTAGAGGAAATCTTTCTTTCATAACACTAACTGTTAATTCTAAGCTCCATTATTCCATTTGAGTCATGTAATTTTGCTGGATAAAGACAGCGTTCAGAAGTCAGAAGTCACTCCATCCTGCCAAGGGTTGTCATTGGGATCTATTATAAAATTAATCAAATAAAATGCTGTCAGTATTTCCTATATTTTTGGCACTTTATTAATGGCTTAGCTCCTTTTGCTGTTTCATATTTAATGATCTGTGTTGAATGTGGATTAGCCTGCTGAGATGCTGTTGGGGTGATCTCCTGCCTGGAGTCACTTTGGGTTCCTTGGTGATGCTCCCAGGGCTTGTCCAGGTGCTTAGCCAAGGTCACAGCTGCTTTTCTGTTCCAGTGGGAAGTAGGATGGATTAGTTGAACTACTGCTGAGCTTCTCGGGTTGGACATGAGTTACCTGCTGGTTTTTCTGGCCAAGCCCCCCCAGTTTAGAGGCTGAATTTACACTGCAGGGTGTGAGCAATAGTTGGGATCAATTCGGAACTCACTCTTGGAGGAAAACTTGCTTTGGAATATTTTTTTTTTTTACTTGATTCAAAGGATAAAAAGTTGAAGGAGAGGAAATGCCAAAGAGCAGCACAGTGCAGTGGCTGTCATCCCTTGGGTGCTGATTCCAGGGGAAGGGAATGTGTGACATGGGGCTCATCTCACAGGGCAGCAGAGCCCTCGTTGCCAGCATTTCTCTTCCTGATGGATAAAAGCACAGGCAGTTTTCAGGAAATCCATCATGCCAGAGTCTGTTTTTCCTGAGGTTCTTGAAAAGCATTTTATTTTCTCTCTCTGTTTCCAGTTCCATGCTCTTACCAACGCTGTGCATGCAGGGCCAGGGCTGTTTTAACAGAAATACGTTTATATTGCAGTTAAATTGTTGTTTTTTCTCTCTGGATGATTAGGGAAGGAAAAAAGTGTGGTGCTTTGTTTGCTAAAAGCCAGGTAATAGTATCCCTTGGCAGAAGGGTCATGCAGTGGGATTGTCAATACACCTCCATTTTTGAGGATACAGATTTCAGACAACAGCATTGCACATGTTTATTGGCAGAAATGCATTTAATTGCAGTTGCTTTTGATGCCATGAAATTTGACCATTTTATTTATTCATCTGTAAAATGCCTATAAATAGAGCCACCCTTTAAAGGAACCCATATCAGTGCACTCTGCCCATATCATGAATTAGTGAGTCCTGTAGTAATAAACTCCTTGCTGTAATAGGAAAGATCTATATTACAGTTAAAAAGAAAAACGTATGTGCCTTTCTCATTAGCTGAAAGATCTCTGCATTATTTTTATTTAACTTGTTGATGCAGCATTGGTGTAGAGCTGGGGAGTCATGAGCACCACAGAATTCTATGCAATATTTTCCAATCCAATTACTTAAAAGTCGCTATTTTTCAATCCTTTAACGGGAGAAATAGTAAGTTAGAGGAGTGCATCGTTCTGGTGGTAATTCAAACTGCAAAGCTGATAAATTGACATAAAATAGGATTGAGGGAAATGTGACAAATTAATGTGATGAAATAATGAAAAATGCTAACAGTGGTTGCAGTCCCCACTAGCACAGCTGCCGTCAGAAGTCTGTCATTTCCCATCCTAAAATTATTAATTTCCAGTATTCTTAAAGCTGTTATGAATAAGAATGCTTCTGGCAAAAACAGGGCAGGGGGAAAAAAGGAAAAAAAAAATTCACATTTTGACCATATATAAATTATGAGAACACACAAAGAAAAAGTAATTGGGTTTGGACACTTTGCACTTGAATCCAAAATATTTTCTTTCAATTGAAACGCCGCAGTAATCTGTGCCTTTAGCAGGGTTGTGAGAGGTCAGTAACTTGGCAATTCATTGCAGACTGAAGGTGGAGTGGTGACATGTTTAACCTGCAGATGGAGGGCACCATTTTTGCTTCGTTTGTGTCTCTTCCTAGGAGTTTCTGAAATTCTCTCTGATTTCCTCTCCACCCAGTGGATGTTCTCTGTTCAGCCACCCAGGGTGGCTGAGCTGCTCTGGGAGCCTCCCAGAAACAGGAGGAGAAGAGGGGAAGATGGTTCTTAGGTGGGGAATGGATTTAACATTCCCTAAAACCGAATCAAGGCTTTTGTGGGGCAGTTTTGGCCCTGGTGTGACCAGCTGGTTGTAGCCTCTTATCCCTAAATTTAACTCACATGGACAAAAAAATGGCAAAGCAGGATTGGGCTGGACTGCTGTCTTCTGCCTTCCCCTTTCACTTAGTGAACATCAACATTTTCTTCCTTTGTGTTGCATATACAATCAACTTTTTTTTTTTTTTCTAAATAGAGAATTTTAAAATTCTGTGCAAAGGAAGGACTTTTTTTTTCCTCGCCCAGCAGTTTCAAGTCTGGTTTTAAATTGCAAGGAGAATCACTGGTATGGGAAGTACAAGATCTGAATTTCTTTTCTGCTATAACCTTCTTAGTTCAAAAGGGGTGTAGCAGTCCCTGTCTCCTTCACATATACTTGAGCTCTAAAATGTAGAATTATAATTTCACCAATTTCTTCTTTCCTCCCCATCTCTTTTATAGGATATATTGACTATGCCATATATAAAGTATAGTTAATAATGGACTTTATAGCAAGAAAAGCCCTTCATGCCATGCCTAGGGACTGATTTGTCCTACATGACCAGGTCATGGACTATACCCTACCCTATTAATATGCAAGGATAAAATGGTTTTATGCTCTGAAACGTGAAATTTATCCTTTTGGAGAAGATTAGCGTTAGGCCTGTGCACTTAAGTTTTCGAAAAGCCTTAAAAACAGGTGTGTAAGTGGTGCCATCTCTGTCCTCAGGGATGATTTCCCCCCCAGCCAAGTGGTACTGTGGCATATTTAATAGAAGTTATTAGTTATAAGGTCATTTTCCAGTTGAAGAAAGTCATCCATTGAATTTTATTAGTGAGCCACTCACCAGCATCCTCTGGTACAATGCAGGACCTGCTTTTCCCAAGACCTGGACATCCATATCCATCCCAAAGTCCTTGGCTCTCTGTGAAGTCTGTGTTTCTACAGCTCTTGTGAATAGAAAAAAAGCCCTGATGGGATTCCTGAGCTTGATTTTCATTGCTGTTCACAAACATCTTCTGGCACTAGAGTGCATTAAAAGGAAATGCCTCCTTTTAAAAAAAATTAGTAAGATCATTGTATTTTTTTCCTTGTCCAGCTCTTCTGTAAAGGACAATTCTGCCATTTTCAAGCTTGCTTTACTCACAGTGGTGTTAGGAGATTTTAGCCACAGTTCTGTAGATTTCCTATTATTAAAACTGTTGGTTTCATCACATCATTTCAGTGTCTTTGGATTTTGAGCCAGCTGAGTGCAGAGAGCAACTGAATCCCTAACCATAACAAAACAGTGCAGCAAAAATAGATACCCCTGTGATGTCATGGCTTTGGCTTTCTGTTTGAATTTTAGAGATATTTGTACTACATAGTACAATCTTCATCCAAAGATCCTTGGGAATGGAGAGTCATGCCCAGAATTTCCTGCTGTTTGTGGTGCTACACCTGATTTTGCACAGTTCCTGTGTAATTCTGGTTGTGTCACAACAGCACAGCCTCTCTCTTGACAGCAAGAACAAGAATTGTGTTCTCTTCTGTCTGTGTGGGTAATTAATATGCATTTTTAGGAGTTGTTAGATGTGTCTCTGTGCATCATTCCAGCATGGAAAAGCCCCTCTGTGTATTTAGCATTTGTCTGCTTGGTCTTAATGGTGCAGCAGAATTGCTGCAGCCAAATTTGTGAAATCATTTGGGATGTAGGTGAGCGAGGGCTTAAAACCAATATGTATTTTAATGGGCAGAGGATGCCATTCCCCACTTGTCAGCTCCATTCCCTGCTGTAAAGAGAGGATTAGCCACTGGAGAGACCAGGCTGCTGGAGATGCATGGGTTTAACTAATGAGACCAGGGAAGATCATGCTCAGAATACATAAAAGTGATCCCAAGGGTCTGAGATGTGCCAGAGCCAAGGAATTGGAAAGGAGGGGTCAGACCTTGTGTGTAGGTTTGGCTTCCTGCAGGAAGTTAATATCCCAGATATTTGCACATGTACAGGGCACTCTCCTTTATCAATGGACAGCAGGAAGGGGGACAGTGAAACCAAATTTAAAACAATCACAAAACCAGCTGATGAAGCAAATTCAGGCCAAGTATGGAATTAAAGCAAGCAGCTCAGCCTTGCTCTCCCTTAGCTGAAAATTCAAGTATTCTTAGGAATGAGATAGAAATTTTCTGTTAGGCAGCTCCTGTTGGAAGGCAAGTGTCTGTGCTTTCAGGAGAATAAATAAAACTTGGCACTTGACTTGCTCTGCAGTACAATCTTGTCTCCAAGTAACTCGGAAAAATATTTTCGCAATCAGTCTTTCAATCAGACTCCTCTGGCTTTTATTAGCTTGTGTTGGACCCTTTGTGCTGTTTTGATGTGTTATTTATATGTGGGTAAGTTATTACTAGCTTTAAAAGTGTTTCCAAAGGATCTGGTTACCTCTGGATGCTGGTACAGGTGACACAGGGAGTACTTGAGCATCTGCTGTGGGGAGGAGGGGAGTGGGGAATCAGCAAGGTCACAGCTGTATTGTACTTTTCCTTGATCAGGGCTTCCATTTCCTTCTCACCTTGGAGATCATGGATCGTTTCTTTCTGTGTTGTGGGGGAAAGATTTTAGTTGAGCCTGAAATGATTTGATTTTCACTCAATAGGCATATCATCAAAGCCACATTTCCCGTTCAGTCTTTTAGGTTTTGCTTCCTGAAATTCCCTGTTTCACTTTCTCTACTTGGAAAGCTATGTGCCTTATTTCCTAATCTCTTCGTGGAGAATAATCTAAAGCACAGTGATCTGGCTTGCAGCATTCCCAGCCGCTTTGCATTTTTTTGGGGGGGTTTGGGGGAGCAAACCCTGATGGAGCATCCCAGTGTCCCAACACTGGAATGTGCTTGGCTCCTGAGGGTGTTCAGTGCTGTGCAAGGAGCCTTTGTGCAATAGAAGCTCTGGTTCCATGTCTGGGTTTGTCCCATGGCCAGCACAGGTGAGGGTGAGCTCTGCTTCAGGAGAATTCAGGTTCTTGGGGACAAAAATCCCATGTTCCTGTGGGTTCTTCCAGCAGCTCTTGGGATAGGACTGCCCCATCCCCCAGCAGCTGGTGCTCGTAGGGCTCAGGCTCACCCTGAGTGCTCCCAGGTCTGAGCACCCAAAAACCCCCATGGACTCTACCCATGGCAGTTCTGTGTCCCTTTGTGCCACCAGTCACCCCTGCTGTCCCTTTCCTGTGCCCAGAGCCCTGCTGGCTCTGGATGGTGAGGCACTGTCGAGTCACTGCAGTCTGGATTTGGTTTTGTACAGAACAGGCTCTCTTTCCCTGCACCCTCAGCCCTCCCCAGAGCTCACCTCCCCTGCCCAGGCTTGCTCTCTCCACAGCATCATCAGGTGAAGTACACAGAGCTGGTTTGGAATTAGGACAACAATCTAGTATTTCCTATTTATGAGATTAATTTTGAGAAGGTTCTTTTTGTCGAGGTTTGGGGTTTTTTGTTGGATATAACCACAACAGGAGTATTTACATATCACTGGTTTGGGTTGGAAGGGACTTTAAAGCTCATCCCATTCCAACCCCCTGCCTTGGGCAGGGACATCTCCCACTAGACCAGGTTGCTGTCCCCTAAATGGATGTTGGAGAAAGCTTGGGATATCCTAGAGATGGAGCAGGTGGTGTTGGCTCATAATATCCATATCGTTGTGCCCCTGTTGTGTTTTCTAGAGCAATCATTTTTTTTTAAGAAGAAAAAAAAAAAAAGTATTTTATCTAAATGCCTAATAAATAATATTATTTAAATAGTTTTTAAAAATAATTTAGGACTGAGAATAAGAAGCCTCAGTTGTGAGAGAAGAGACTTAAAATATACAGAGAGAGAAAATACCCTGAGCCTCCTAGAGCCTCTACTGAGAATTTGCTGAAGATGCAGAGCCCCTGGTCAGAGCACATTGCAATTAACTCACGAGTGTTCATTTAAAATGAGAGACTGGTTTCCTGTGATGTTCATCTTTGTTGGCATTTGTTTGACTTTCTGAACTCAGAGCTGATTTCCTACTCATTCAAAAGTCGGTCAAGGAAAGAAAAAAAAAAGCAAAAACACAAAAAGGAGAAAAACACGAATTCACCTCGTATTGGTGTGAGCTCTGGAAATCCACATTGTTCACTGATGTGTGGCACAGGGGGTGGTTTAGTTCTGTTGAGATGTTCAGACAGGCTTGGTGACCCTGGGGAGCAGCAGGAAAGCAGCACTGCAGCCCAGAGCTGGGCAGGAGCACCGAGTGGCCGAGGGAGGGATGGACAGTGCCACTGTCACTGTCCCTGGCGTGGGCACAGGGAAGGTGCAGAGCCAGCTGAGGGCACAGCTTGGGAAGCAAATGTGCACTTTGCTTTTCAAGGTGTCCCACTGGAAAAAAAAAAAACCAACCAAAAAACCATCCGGCAAATTTCCCACATCAGGTTCTTTTTCCTGCTGGTGGAAAAAAAAAGGAACTGCAAATCAGAGTGCAAAAAGCCCTGGTGGAAGTGTTGGATCAGCTCTGCCAAACAAAAGGTTGTTCCTCACGGAATACTCTATGCATTTCTGTGGTGAAAAGCATTTTCTCCCATTCCTTGCTGGAAATGCTGTGAGAATGTCACATGTATGAATTTGGAATTCGATCCCAAAGCAGATGGAGGCTGGGGAGGGGGGGATGTTCTTTTCTTTCTTTTTTTTTTTTTTCTTTTTTTTTAATTGTTTCCCTCATGTCCCTTTTCATTTGTTTTATTTTTTTTTTCTTTTATTAAAAAAATTAACTCTTTGCATTTGTGCAATAACTACTTGCCATGAGAATGGGCAGACCTTGGAAATGCCCCGACTACTAACACAGCACAAGATGAACTCGAACAGAAAGTGGTGTACTTTTTCCTGAGAACTTTTTTTTTTTTTTTTTTTTAAATAATAAGCTCAGTTTTTACCCCAGTGTATTGTGGTGTCTTACATTTTTAGCAGTATTTTATATTTTTTCTGTAACGCACTAAGTCTTAGATGTTTTTAGAGCTTGTTTGTTATATTCACAATCACAGATTTTAAAAGAAAAAAAAAAAGGAAAAAAAAAATCCTCACAAAGACCCAATTGACCAAAAATAAAAAAAAAACAAAAAAAAAGTGTCTTTTTTTTTTTTTTTGTACAAGTAGCTTTGAGAAGCCCACATTGTGTTGCTGTGACTCATCTTTTGTAACATTTTATTTCTTGGTATTTGTTTAAACATTAAAAAAAAGTAAGAGTTTATCTGGCTGGCAGTGCAGGGCAGCGCTCCCTCGTCAGCAGACGGCATTGTTTCTGTCTTTGTTTGGTTTAGCCATAAAATGTTTGTTCTCAGCACTGTACAACGGTCCCTATATGATATGGAGAAGCAATATCACTGTATGAAACTCACACGATGTATTATTATTATTATTCACTAGCACCCTAGGTGTGATAATTGAAGTAAATATCTTTTATACAAACACAATTCCGCGTGGGATGTCTTTTTCTTGAGGTGAGACCTGAGTCCAAGCAGCAAACATTTACATTGTGCTCCTGCTCTGGTGGTGCCCAGAGGGATGGTTTGGTGGGATTTGTGTTGGCCAGGGGAGGAAAAATTGACTTTTTGTCTATCAGGGAGTGTGTGTGTGTTTGCAATACCTCAACTGTTGGAGTGTTAGATGTCCAAAATGTGTCTTTTGTTCAGTGAAATCCAAGTGTGGCCATTCCTGCTGCAGTCAATGGCAGGTGGGCACCCAGCTCCACTGACAGAAAATACATGTTTGGGGGCTGAGGCTGCAAAGGGGGATTGTTTTGAGCACCACAGCAACACATCAACTAAATTAACAAAAAAAAAAAAAATCAGTTATGTGAGGTTGGAAATGCTTTCAATTCAAAAATGTAAAAGAATTTTCCCAAATATTTGGCACATTGTTTATTTTCATGGATCCTTTATAGGAAAATAAATTCCTCATTTAGTGCCTTACGGGATGTTCCTATAAATATTCTCAGTATGTACAGAGTTTGGAGTTTGATAAGGAGCAGCTGTTGTAATCCATCAGTAGGATTATATTTTTAAAAGCAGTGGAAGAAATCCTTTTTTTGGATGCTCTGGGTGTCAGCTAGAGGATGTGTGTGTGTGTGTCTGGCCTTCCCTGGGTGCTCTCTTCTCCCTGGTGTGCTCAGCTCTGGTTTTTTGTGAATTAAAGGTTATTTTGGGGGAATCTACCTTGATTTCCATCATCTCCTGCAATACATCCCTGACACATTCCTGGCACAGCTCCATGTGGGTGTCCAGAGTGTGTCTTTGCCATCTTTAGTTCTGCAGAAATGGGGCAATTCTCCTCAAAATGTATCCAAAATGCCACTTAATGCTTTTATCTCATTATAAATGTGCATTTTCCAGTTTTGAAGTGACTGTAATGGGTTGTTCCACAGGATGGAAAGGTTCAAGGTTTAACACTATTTTTTTTCCCCTTCTCTTTAATGACTTTTCAGACTGTTGATTGCTATAAATGGCATTATTGTGTTTCATTTGACCCTGATTTTTTTTTTAAACTTGATGCTAAACAGCTACACTTCGAAAATGCTATGCCTCAGGTAGGTTCATTTATGTCTTTTTAACCTGCACTTTTCTTCAGGTGGTATCAGCATGCAACTCCTAAAATCCCCCATGTGGTCAGAAGCAAAGGATGTGTTAATCTTGTGAAAGCACAGACCTGGAGAGGATTCCCTGTAGCTCAGAATTTTGCATCTGGGATAAAGCCAGGCTGTTCTCTCGAGCCTAAATCTCCAAAAAAGAAATTAATTTTGGGAAGTTAGGAAGGCAACCCAAACCACAAAGAGCCATCTGAGAGGTCAGGAGCAGATATTTATGGCCTTCTGTGGAGATAGTTGGATCTCCCATGATAACTTTATTAGGGCAGCCCTTCAAAAGGGGGTCAAAATTCTCTTTTTTGGAAGAAACATAAGCTGAGTGTTCCCATAGACCCTTACTGGTTTGAACTGGGATAGATCTGTGAATTCCTGCTGGGACAGAGCTGCTGCAGAGGGTGAGGTTTGCACAGGAAATGTTACAGGGATTTGCTGGAATAATGGGAAAGGTCCTAGCTGTAGCTCTGCTCTTGCCCCCATCAGTGAGAGCCAGTTGAACTTTCAGGGGGAAAAAGGGATATTTTTTCACATGGCATCATGTTCCCAGCAGGTAAGGAACCATGAGTGGCTGACATGGTGCTTTTGAGCCCCAATTCTTTCCATTTGGAAATGCTGTCATTTTCTCCTCAGTATTTCTGTTTTAATGGAAGTGGTGAAGGAATTGTGTACTTGCCAACAGAGGGCTTCAGAAAACATGATTTGATTACAGCAGAGCATTTTATTTTCTTTTTGCTCCAAGCTATGGGAAACTGATAAGAAAATTCAAACTGTTTTCTTGAACTCTTCCAAGTTACCCATGTAATTATCTTAGTACCCTTGGAAATAATCCCTTCTCCTATGAAATCTCTCTCCTTACAGGGTGAATTTATTAAGCAGTACTGGGTTTCTTTGCTGGGGGCTGTTTATTTTGGAGTGGCTGGGCCAGGAGGAAGGGGGAAGGAGAAATCCTTCAAACCTTTTCTTCCCAGCAGGCCCTCAAAATGTGAAAAGAAAGGGAGAAAAGGAGGGGAGGGAGAAGAAATCTCACCTGCACCTCCTGGTAACAACTGGCAGAGAAACCCAGAGAGCTGAGGGGGAATCATGGAATGGTTTGGGTTGGAAGGGGCTTTTAAAGGTCATGAAATCCCATGTGCAGGGACACCTTCCACCATCCCAGGCTGCTCCAAGCCCTGTCCAGCCTGGCTTTGGACACTTCCCAGGGATCCAGGGGCAGCCACAGCTTCTCTGGGCACCCTGTGCCAGGGCCTCCTCACCCTCATAAATAAAACTTCCTCCTTAGATCTCATCTCAACCAGCCCTCTTGGAGTTGAAAACCATTGCCCCTTGTCCTATCCTGCTGCTGTTTGGTGCCTCTTTATGTCTTCCCTGAGGCCATTTTCTCTCTTTCCCCATGGGCCTGAGGAAAAGGCAGCAGGGATTGGGAGAAGGATGAGGATGGGTTGGATGGCAGCTGGGGCAAGAGGACTTTTCCCTGTGCTCCCAGCCCTTTGTCCCTTGGGCAGCTGAGCCCTCAGACATTGTTCTCAGCATGTTGGACATGACCTGTTCTCTACTTGTCCCTATTTTTCCTATTTTTGGCAGCACATGAAGAGCTGAGCAGGGCTGTTCTTGCTGCCTTCACTGGTGCCAATCCCAGCCCTCACTGCCTGGGGCTGCTCATCCTCTGTGCCCTCCCTGAAGGATCCACTGGTGTTCTTGATGTCTTCTCTTACAACTGTATCTGCAGAGAAACCTCATCACTGCACTCCTGGAGCTTTCCCAGGCCTGATACCTATGCCTAAAAACCAGAGAGGTTGTGGTAGAACTCGTAGATGTCTTTAGAGATGTTGTCATCCTTTCTTTTCATCCTCTCCTTGCTTTTTTTGCCCTTTCAGAAGCCTTGCAGGAGGTCTGAGCAGAGAATGACCTCATGGCAGGTACAGGCAGACCAGGACAGCCCAGAAGCAGTGCTGAAGGCTGAGATGATTCCCAGACTAATAATCCAGACATTTTGGCTACTCAGGAGCTCTTGGAGCTGACTGACCTTTCCTCCCTCCCTGGAGATTTCTACAAAAGTTGCTTTCAAATGTGCCAAAAGCCCAATTCTTGTGTGTTTCTGCAGCATTGGTGGGATCTCTGGAGCACTTGATGTTCAAGATCTTTATCCACTCTGAGATTTTTGGAACAGTCCAGACCCTTTGGGTGACAGAGATTTTATTTCCTCATGAGATGCACCTCAGCAGATGGCTAAACAGGGCTTTTGGACTACAACCTGCAAAACCTGAGCAGATCTGCACCTCAGAGCCCACAGACAGGGCTCTGGTGACTTTAGAAAGAAATGTTCCATCATTCCCTGCCTCTTTGTCCTGTTTCTCAGCCTGCTGACAGCTCCCAGCAGTGCTGACCCAAGGAAAAGGCTCTGCAAGAAGCTGAGGCAGATTGAGAGACTCCCACACACTCTGGGCTGTGCAGAAATGTTGTCCCTCACCCTGAAAAGGTCAAGACAGAGCTGGAACCATCAAGCTGTAGGATGGTGAAAGGCCTTTGACAACCTTCCTGCTGAGGGAAGGGTTTTGGCTCAGATCTTTCTGCCTTGGCATCTTCACAGAGCAAAAAGAGGGCAGAGAAAATCATCTTGTGCTTCATCCAGGGTTGAATCTGCAGCTTTGGGCTGTGTGCTCCTCATCCCTTCAGCTGCAAAGCACAGGGTCAAGGTCGAGTCAGCTCCTCTTCATTCCCCTGGAAGGGGAACAGGACTTTGGGCAATAACAGCCTTTTCCAGACTTCCTTAAAAGCTGAGTGCCAAGTGTTTCAAGAGCCTGAAACTGGGCCTGAGTTTATGTATAAACCTTGGGATCAGGGAGAGCTGGAGGTGAGACTTTGTTGGCTTGGAAAGGCTCCTGCAGAGCGATGCCAGGAACTCTTGGCACTGATTTCTCCATGGGGAAGAACAGTGATTTCAACTTGGAAGGAACTGTCCAGTCATGAACTGCAGTGGCCCAGCATGGGGAAAGGTGAACGAGCTGGGAAAATCAAAGGCTCCATGGCAGATCCAGTTTCCTGCTTCTTCCTTTGGCTTCTGTTCCTCACCTGGCTCTGTCAGACACCCTGTTGGTGGTGAGTGAGTCTCCAGCTTTGAGCCTTCATGCCAAGGCACCCCGAGGTTTCCTTATCTCACCATCATCTTCCTTCCAGTCAATAAAACAGACTTTAAACCTTTGAAGTCGTTGGTTTCAGTGCACTTCAGTTGACTTTTCAAAGAGAGCTCCCAGCGTGCCACATCACTCCTCAGCTTGTTTTCTTTTGCTTTTTTTTTCTAAGTTATGTAAATTCATGGAAGCCAGACAGTTAGGGGAGGGAGATTAAAAAGTTCCACGAGGCAAATCAGGGTGTGAACTGGCAGGGCATCAGCTAATTTGCCATAAGTGCCCATCTGAGTGCTCCTACCCCAATCCCTTCAGCAGCACCACTCACCTCTCATTTCCTCCAGGCTCTGAGGATCCACATGAGCAGTTTCTCTGGTCCCATGGATGTGCAGCAAGTTACAGCCCATCTCACCCCAAGGTGATTTATTCATCTGTCTGCATCCTCAGTAATCAAGCCACCATCTTAGGGAAAGATTGCCTCTCATTTATTTATGTCTGGCCTTATAACTTCAAACTAAGTTGCTAGTATGTCTTAATTTTCTCCATCTGTGGAAACAGATGCTGTTTATTTTGGATGATTTGCCAAGGGAGCCCAGTTGCTGGGGCTTGTTGCAGGAGTCAGAGTTGCTGTTGCTCTGTGGCAGCCCTGGGCTCGTGGTCTCCAGGGCACTCCTGATGTGCCCCTGCATCTGCCAGGCTCTGCTCCTTCCCAGCGTGGGGATTGGGGCTCCAGGGCTGTTTTCCTCAATAAGCACTTCAAGGATTTAACCTGCAGCTTTGGAGAGGTGAGAGACTGACAGAGCTGTGCACAGCAAAAGAAGGGTGAGGCTCGTGTCAGTCTTCTATTCTCAATTTGGGTTTTGTTTCTTTTCTGCGCGAGGAACCTTCATGTCCCACCACGTGGCCTGTCCACACAGATCCTGATGTTATTTCCAGAAATGGTTATCCCATGGCACTGTCATATCCATGGCTGTGGAGACAGAATTCCCACAAGAATTCCCAGAGGAGACATTTCTTTAGAGCATTTTCTTTGAGCAGAGGCTCTTTCTGAGTATTGGCAAGATATCACAGAATTATTAAATGCTTTGGGTTGGAAGGGAACATTTTACATCCCCACGTCCAACCCCTTGCCATGGACAATTTCCACTAGCCCAGGTTGCTCAGAGCCCCATCCAGCCTGGCCTTGAGCTCTTCAGGGATGGGAATAGTCCAGTCCCAGCTTTTCATTTTCAGTGTGTCACACGAGGGACACCAGCCCTGGCTGTGCCAAGGTGGCACCAGAGTGGCACCAGCCAAGGCAGTGACCTCTGCCCACGTGGGGCTGCCTGGTCCCTGCACTTTGCTCTTCCCTTCCTAAGGCCATGACAGTGTCAGGCCAGGCTTTTTCCAACTCAGAGCTGGCAGAGTTTGAGGCTAAAGATCCATGGCTTCAAACCCACTTTCTGCAGGACTTCACCTTCTTTGTCCCATTCCCTTCTGCTGTACCTCTCCTCTTCCCAGCAAACCTTTGAGGTATTTGCACATCTGAGGGGTCAAAGCTAGGGCTCAGCAGCTCGGGGAGGACAAAAGATGTTCCCTTTTGCAGCATCTCAATGCCTGAGCTGCCCTGGCTGCCTGGCAGAGCTGTGCTCCTGCTGCTGCAGGTGAAGAGTTTGTGGCACAGAGGTGACGAGCTCGCAGGTGGCCACAGCCCCTTGGAAAAGGGAAAGTTATGATTAAAAAAAGCACCACCAACAGCCAGCTGTGAGGAGTGACACTGACAGGGAGATGAGAGGGAAGAGCTGTGTGTTTGGCTGCTTTCAGTGTCAGGCACTGTTCAGCCTTTCCTGTGCTCAGGGATGGTTTGTAGAGGACTGGCCAGTGGAAGCTGAGGGAGGGAAGGATGCAGATTCCTTTAAAACTGAGAGGTTTGTTTACTTGGTGACCCTTTTTTCTCTTAAATCTACAACCTCAGTCCCTGTAACTCAGAAGCTAAAAGGACCATTTAGGAGAGAGGTGCAGGAGGTGGGATCCAGGTTCTGAGTCTCCTGCCAAAGCTCAGCTCTGCAGAGGATTTTTGGGCAGGGTGGGAGGCCAGGGAGCACATCCTGCCCCAGGAAACCTCCTGGTGTGGGGAACCTCAGACAGGATGCTCAGCTTGTGCAGAATTGAGCCCCACATTTGGCTGGCAAGAGCTTCCCAATTCCATTTTAATGCAATTTTAAAAGACAGCCAATTGAATAATTAACCATAGGGAAGAGGTTTTCTTCTTTCCAAAATCTTGTTGATGCAAATATTTTGCATCAGGCCACCCATGTTTTGGAGCAGGCAGTGATTCCCCATTCCTGGGGAAATACTGACCTCCAGTGGGTTGTGCCTTTAGCACAACCACTCCTGCTCCATCCTGAGCCTTATTGGGGGCTAGAAAATGTCAATATGCAGAGGGGGGAGAAAGAAATCCATGTGTTGTGTTCAGAGCTTGTGTCACCTCTCTTTCCCTGCAGTGAGGCTTGGTCCTTCTCAGCAACATGGTAATGGGAATGGCTTTAAACTGAAAGAAGTTTATCCAATCTAAGTTTAGATTGGAAATTGGGAGGGAATTGTTCCCTGTGAGGATGGTGAGGCACAGAATGCCCAGAGAAGCTGTGCTGCCCCTGGATCCCTGGCAGTGTCCAAGGCCAGGCTGGACAGGGCTTGGAGCAACCTGGGACAGTGGAAGGTGTCCCTGCCATGGCAGAAGGTGGAATGGGATGAGCTTTACGGCTCCTTCCCAACCCAATCTATGCCACATCTACAGAAAAAGGGGCAATTTGCACCAGCAAAGACCCTGACTGCTGGAAAAGCAGCTTCACTTTGAGCTCCATCACTGCTGCTCTCAGTCCAGCCCTGTGCCAGGGCATCACTCCCTGTGCAAGGACCTCCTGCACAGCTGTTTGCAGGGGGTGTGGAGCATTTCCCAGCCTGGCAGGAGCAGGAGAGCTGGAATTGGGCTGTGCTCATGCTGCACCCCTCAGCAGAAGGCTCAGAGAGGGTAAAAGCCCTGAGGATGCAGCAGCCTGCCCTCACTGCTCCCCAGGCAGCCTCTGCATTTCTTGCTCCCTGGCTGTTGAGAAATGAGGAATTTTTTTGCCTTCCAGCTGTCTGGAATTGAGGGGAGTAATTACAACAGGAATGATCAGGGAGGGACTGGAACAGCTGGGACCTGAGCTTTCACCCACCTGGAAACACAGCACAGAGGGACAGATCCTGCATCCCCGTGCTGGAGGTGCTGGCAGTGCAGAACAGCAGCTCTGAGCCTGGAGCTGAGCAGGTTTTGCAGCCAGGGAGAGGCACAGCCACTGCTGGCAGCGAGGGAGAGAGGTGAAACAAGTGGATTTCTGCTGCAGGACACTTTGGGGATGGATTTGCCTGTGGAACACAGAGCTTGCCTTGCAGTGCTGCTCCTGAGCCTCTCCATGGCTTCACATCTGGGCTGGGGTTATGTGAGGGGAACGAGAGGTTTTTGTTTTGCTCCTGGAGCATTCCAGCAGTGCCTGTTGTGGTTTAGGGTGTGGGTTTTACTCTGGGGGGCAGCTGGAAAGAGAGAGCCTTTGTGGAGAATGGGCTGAGCAGGAATGCTGGAGGCTGCACAGCCTGGCCTGGGGACAGGAGGGGTCCCACCTTGATGTCCCCCTGTCACCTCCTGCCCTGGGAGTGCCTGTCCCAGCCCCCACAGCCAGGGCAGCCTCTCCATCACCTGGGGGTGATCAGTTCATGGGCTCAGCTCCCCTTATCCCCCTCCAGGATGCTCCCCTGGGGCACCAGAAATACCTTGCTGGTGCTCTGAAGCAGCCATGCCAGCACAGGCAGCTGCTCCCATTGCCTCAGGATGTGGCACTGGGGCTGCCTGGGGACTGTCCCCACCCTGGGGCTCTGGTGCTGAGCAGGGATTGCTGCTGTGTGTCCCAGAAACAAGGAGAAAAGGGGTTTGCCACCCATGAGTTTCCTCTGGTGCTCCACGTGGGTCTCTCTCACCTCTCTGGTGTCCCCTTGGGGTTTGTCCCCACCAGTGACAGCCCTGGCTCTGTTTTGCAGTGCGCTGTGCCGAGCTGCAGCTCCAGCTGACCGAGGCTGTGTCCACCCTGGCTGGCCAGAAGGAGCTGGTGGCCAAGCTGGAGCATGACCTGAGCACCATCCAAGCCCTGTCTGCTGTGCACCGCCCCGATGCAGAGGTACCTCCTCCCCACAGCCCTGGGGTTGGCTGGCAGAGCATTCACCTCCTTTTTATTTATTTTTTACCTTTTTTATTTTTCCTTCCTTTATTTCTCTCTGCCGTTTCACCCAGCAGAGATTTGCATCATGCCATGCCGTGGGGAGGTGCTGGCATGGGATGGGGTGGTACCAGTGGCATCCAGGAGCCACCCAGCCCTTCCTCCTGGGCAAAGGCTGGGATTTGGGGTCGAATCAGCCTTTCCATGCTGATCCTTGCAGGGTGCCCACCCAGCAGGGATGTACTGCTGGGGCACAGCAGCATCCAGGAGGGGTTTGCTTTGCCCAGGCACCTCTGGGTGGGTGGGAAATGATTTACCCTTCTGCTTGTGCTGCCCAGGGTGCTGCTGCTCCCGGCCTGGAGAAGATCCCTGAGCCCATCAAGGAGGCCACAGCACTGTTCTATGGTGAGAGAGGGGACAGAGTCTGGGGCTGGGACAGCCCAGGGCCATGGGCAGGGTGTCACCTCGGCAGGGATGGCAGCAGAGGATGGCATCAGCTGGCACAGGCATTGCCTGCTCTGTGTGCTCCCCTGGGATGGTTTTCCATGCTGGGCATGGTTTGTCCGTCCTCTGGCTCCTCTGAGGGGTGCAGCAGTGCCAGGCTTGGCTCTGTGCTGAGCTGGTGAAGCCAGGCTGAGCCAAATATCCTGAGCTCTGAGCTCTGCCTCCTGCTCTTCCCACACCAAACCCCTCCAGAGCCAGCCAGTGAAACATTTCCTGTACATCAGCTCCTGCGCTGAGGTCTGCAGGAGAAAATGAATCAAAAATAAAACAAAAAAAAACCCCAACTCTTTGCTCCTCTGGGAGAAAAAACAACAAACCAACCAACAAAACACTGCCTTTCCTTTTTTTTTTTTTCAATTTTTGCCTTTTTTTGTGTTTTTGTTTGTTTCGTTTTGAAAGGTTTTGCAAACACAAGATAAACAATATCACAGCAACAGTCCCACCAAGCCAAACAACCTGCAGCCACCCATCCTGCACTATGAATAACTGCTCTGTGCAGCTGGTTGAGTCATGGCCTTGGGGACACATTTCTCCTTGGCTGTGGATGCCACTGCCAGGAAGGAAGAGCAGGGAGGGATGGCCACAGCCCCCCAGGCACCTCATCGTGTGGGACACCCAAAAACTGGGGTTATGGGCATAGCAAGGTGGTGGTGGATGGGGGGTCAAGGTAGGGGAGAGAAGAGTGTGGATGGAGGGGCTGGTTGTGGTTTTAGGGCTTTATTTTAATGCTGAAGCTGCAGCAGAGAGTCTGGAGGGATGGGGAGGTTTTGGGTCAGGGAAAGGCAGCCGTGAGTTGCATCAAATAATGTGATTTGGTTTCATATCCACCTCCAGGGTGAGCCCTCAGAAATGAAAAACCACCATAAATACCAATCCATGTGGTAATCACTGTGCACAGGAGCTGATTTGGGTGCCCCCAAGGTCCCACAGTGCAGGAATCTCTAGCAAGCCCCTGGGGTGGATGGTGGGCATCTCCCAGGGCATGTCTCACCCAAACCTTGTCCCCAGGTCACCCTCCATCCCCAGGCACCTCCTTCCCTGAGGGGCAGGTGGACTCCCTGCTGTCCATCATCTCCAGCCAGAGGGAACGCTTCAGGGCCAAGAACCAGGAGCTGGAGGGGGTGAGTGTGCTGGGGAGGGGCTGGGGGGCTGCAGGGGGTTTGTGCAACCACTGCAAGCAGGAGGAAAATCCAGCCAGGACCATCCTGCCCCAGCCTGTCCGTGTTGCTGCAGCTCAAGGACAAGTCCCTGTCACCTGTGTTTGCTCTCCTGGCACAGTGTTTGGGGAAAAAGCACACAGAGAATGTGGTTTGGGGTTGTAAATTGAAGCAGAGCTCAAAGTAGCTTTTTCTAAGCTGTCAGGTTGGCTCTGCACCTCCCATGGGTGCCCAAAGCTCCCACAGGCACCTTGCTGCCCCAGCCCTTCTTTGGTCCCAGAGGAATGGAATTCTTAAAGGTTTTTAAAGGTTCAGGGCTGGGAGCTCCATTCTACCACACCTGGGACAGTTCTAATTAATTTGAATTCCAAGCCAGGGGGTTTTAACCCCTGAGAAGGGACTGAACCCTGGCTGGATCCCATTGTTCACCTGCAGGAGAACAGGATGCTGCAGCACACAGTGCACGCCCTGCAGAGCGAGCTGGACAACCTGAGAGCTGACAACATCAAGCTCTATGAGAAGATCAAGTTCCTGCAGAGCTACCCTGGCAGGGTGAGTGTCCATCTGTCCATCTGTCTGTCCATCCTGGGGCTGGGCTCACACGGACAGACAGTCCCCAGCAACAAACTGGCAGCAACAGGGAAATTGCACTTTTCCCAGCTGCAGTTTGGATGGAAGTTGGAGCTAATTGTGGTGGGAAAGGCTACAGTGATCTGTCCAGAGGAGCAGGACACAGTTTTGAACTGTGCTGAGGAGTCTTCAAAGCCAGAACTCCAAAAATCCTCCCTCAAAGAGCTGCCACACCCCCCTTTGATGCTCCTTGCTGGCAAAGTGTGGATACTTGTGCCTGACCAGGCTGCCAGAGGTTAAATTGGGACCTCCTGCAATAAATCCCTGCAGTAGAGCCTGGGAAGTAATCCATCCTGTCCCACCTGTGCTCATTGCCCATCACCCTGAACTTCACAGCCAGCACAGAGAGATGCTCCTGGGCAGCCAGGAGACAGAGAAAAGAGAAGAAATCAACCCAAAACCATGCCAGTAATGCCAGGAGAAGACTGGGAAGGGAAAACAGAATTTGCTTCCACCTGCTCTGCTGGTGCTGTGTCCCTCAGGAGGTTCATCCCTGGGGAGGAACTTTCCACTGCAAGCACTCCTCTGGTCAGAGCCCTCGGGCTTTCCTGGAAAATCCAAAAGTGCCACTCACAGAGGAAACACCAATTCCCTGCCATCCTTCCGTGCTGCCTGGACCCAATCCTTTTTGTTGACAGATATGTTAATAACATTTGGGGGTGGGAAACTCCTACAGCTGCGAGGGACCTTATTTGGATCTTTATCCATGTCCCCATGATGACACCAGGTCGTCCCCTCTGACATTTTTTCCCGTTTCTCCTGCGGAATATCATATCCATGTTTATCCTCCGCCACGAGGCAACCCCTGAATGCCATTGCCATGAGCTAAAGAGCAAAACCCTCGGTGGCAGCAGCAGGGGATTGCATAATTCACCCCCTAATGGGGCATGTGACACGATAAAAATACTCCTCCAGGATCGCTGCAGCAGGGATTCATCGCCCCTAAATCGGGCACTGCTCTCACCATGCTGACCCTGGTCGGGTTGCAGGGTGCAAGGGTTACCCTAGGGTTACTAAAGGTTTACTCAGAGGTGTAACAGCCAGCTGCAGGGCTGGCCAGGGCAACCCACTGAACGTAGGAACAAGTCCAGAAAGCCCTGGGGGAGTGTCAGCACTGCCGAGCTGGGCAGGAGGTGACACAGGGATGGGTTAGCTGCAGGGTGAGGAGCCAGCAGGGCTTGCAGCAGGCTGTGCCCAGGGCTGGGGGCAAAACCTGCTGCTTCCAGGCTGGATTTGGGGTGGGAATGATGTGGAATCTGCAGAGGTGGAGGAAGGAGGAGCAGGGATGTGCACCAGCATCCTCAGGGCTTGCTGTGAGGCTGAACCTCTGTCCTAGGAGAAGAATAAATAATATAAACCCCAGCCTGTCCAAACCCACCTAAATCTGTCACTTCTTTCAAGGAGTTTTCTTCATTTGCTCTGCCCTTTTGCCAGTTTATAAATGCTCTGTGTTTGGCCAATGGTTTCCTCCTCCTGAACCTCTCTCTCCCTCCTGCCTGGCCCAGCAGTGAAGGAATTCAGGTGGGATTTGCAGCAGCCCAGGTGAGCTCTGAGGATGGCACAGGTGACAATTATTTCATGGAAAGGGCCAAAAATAGCGAGACACAGGATAAACAGGGAGTCCTCATGGAAAAATCACCTGATGGAACAACCTAAGCTCCTTTCCAACCCAACCCATTCCACAATCTTTTGAAGAACTTTGTTCAACAGCTCCTTTGTGCTTCTCTCTGAAGGTGACAGATGCTGTCAGCCCCATGGGTCAGCTCTGGGCTGTGCTGCTCCACTCCTTGGGGGTAATTTCTTCCAAACAGGGGACCTGGGGGCTGTGTCCTTGTGCTGGGTGTCCCTGCTGGCTCTCAGCCTGCCTTTGCTCCCACAGGGCAGCAGCAGGGATGACACGGAGCAGCGCTACTCCTCCCAGTATGAGGAACGCCTGGACCCCTTCTCCTCCTTCAGCAGGAAGGTATGGAAAGCCCCCCAGCACTCTGCATCAGCCTTTCCCATGTGGGATCATGCCCAGATGGAATCCAGGGCCAGCCCTCTGGAAGAATGAAACACATCCAAACGCCCTTTGCTTCCAAAAATAAAGAATAAAAGTCATTGTGCCCAGCTGGTGGCTGGGGCTGGGGGGCAGATAGGAAAACCTGGGGCACACAGCTCCTTGCCTGCTTTAAAACCCTAAATTAGCCCTTTGAGCCTCGACATGCTGTCTGGTTTCCTTGCAGGAGCGCCAGAGGAAGTACCTGAGCCTCAGTCCCTGGGATAAAGCCACGCTGAGCATGGTGAGTGCTGCTCTGCCAGCCCTGCTGGGGGCTGAGGGGTTTCATCCCCATGGCAATGGGGCTTGTGGGCACTGGGAAAGCCCCAGCCCTGCTGGCCCAGGCAGGGCTGCACACCATGCTGGAATTTGCTTTAGGAGCAATTCCTTCCTCCCTTGCTGCCCAGGGCAGTGGTGAAGTCCCCATTCCCAGAGGGACATGCAGGTGTGGCACTTGGGGACACGGTGTGGTGCTGGGCTTGGCAGGGCTGGGGGAATGCTTGCACTCCACGATTTCTGAGGTCTTTTCCAACCTACACAATTCTGGTTTTATGCTGTAACTCCAAGCACCTCCCCTCTGGTCTGTAACATGTTGAGGGGCTCAGGGCTGCACCCCAGCCAGGGGCAAAGCCTCCTGCACAGGGGACACCCCAGAGAGCCCCAGCACCCCA
This sequence comes from Lichenostomus cassidix, assembly GCF_008360975.1. Taxonomy (NCBI): domain Eukaryota; kingdom Metazoa; phylum Chordata; class Aves; order Passeriformes; family Meliphagidae; genus Lichenostomus; species Lichenostomus cassidix. Next base: position 4,751,767 of record NC_139499.1, read on the forward strand.
CAGACCTGGGGAGCAGGAGTGTGAGGGGCTGCAGAGGGTGCCACACTGCAGGGAAGATGCTCTGCCCCACACTGCACAGCACTCTCAGACCCACAGCAACTTCTCACTGCATTCCCCATGAAAAACCCTTCCCAGGCCCTGATCCTTCCTGCTCTGGCTCTTCCTTCCAAAAAAGCACCAGGGAAAATTCTGTGGTGTCTGCAGTAGCACTTCTGCAGTGAAGTCCAGGAGCCTTTGGGCTGCCAGGGTTGAACTTTCTGGGCTAAAACTGTGGTTTTTGAGGACACCTGGATCACACTGGAACTGGTGGCATTAGCAGCAGGCTCGGGATGGGGTTTTGGCTGAGTTAACCCCTGGCTCTCCAGCACAAGGCAGGTTAATGTGGGGCTGTGGGGCTGCAGCAGCCCCAGAGCACAGAGCTATCCTGTCAGAAAGGCAAAGCTGTCATTTGCATAAAAACCAAGCAAATGCCAACATGAATATGGATTGGGTGGTGTGCCAGCACCACGGAGAATTAATGAAAGGCATTCACAAAAAAAAACTGACTTAGGGGAGTTATTCCTTGGGAATATTTAAGAACATAATCTTGTTTGTTACAGCAGCCTCTGCCGTGGTTGTGAATAGCAAAGATGATTTGAGCCCAGAATGGGTTTGGTGGGAGATCTGTGGGTTTTAATGCCAGCTTTGGAAAGCCTGCCTGGTGCTTGGGGAATGTGCTGATGTCCATAATGAGTCCCTGGGTTACAGCAGGAATAAAGAGAGGCTGTGCAGGAAGGCAGGACCTGTCCTTTGCCAGCCCCTCCTCTGCTGCTCCTGATTTTGGTGCTTTTGAAGGGAGAGACACAAAGGTTTTCCCACTGGGATCTTGGTGTGGTGTGCCAAAAAGGACATCATCAGGGTCTGGCTGTGGGTCAGCCTCTCCAAAATGAGGGTTGGAGGGGGATTTATCCCAACCCCATGGGTTTGTAGCCCCAGGGGTGGCACAGGGCTGGCAGAGGTGCAGAGTGACTCTCTCAGGACACCCCTGGCAGAGCAAGGGGACACCAGGGCCTGGCTCTGGGAACAGCCTGGGCTCCAGTGCCCTGCCCAGGAGGTGGCCAGGGGGACACTGCAAATCACAAATTGAGCTCATGAATTAAAAATGTGCGAGACTTAATTACTGCCAGGGTTTCTCTGCGGAGCACTGAGGCAGGGCTGGCACAGCAGGAGCAGGGAGAGCCCCTGGAGAGAGCTGGGCTAAAGCAGTGCAGAATAAACCCCCAGCAGGGTTTGCAGTGGGGAGAGCCCACAGTTGGCACCCCAAATCCACCTTAATTTGGGCTGAAAGCATGGGCACTCATACAGCCACCTTGGAGGAGTGACATTTCTCCAGGGTGGGTGGCAAACACCCCCTGACTGCATGTCTGTGCAGGGTCTGGCAGGAACAGCCTCCCAGTCCTGGCCAGGATCTCTCCAAGCTTGAGCAGGGCTGGTTTGCACTGACCCACACTGAACTGGGGTTTTCCATCCTGCCCTCCTGCAGGGGAGGCTCATCCTGTCCAACAAGACTGCTCGGACTGTGGCTTTCTTCTACACCCTGTTCCTGCACTGCCTCGTCTTCCTGGTGAGTGTGAGGGCTGTGGGGAGTGGGAGCTGAGATGAAATATCCTCTATCATCCCATCCAGGGGGAATTCAGGCTGTTTGGGGGTGTTGTGCCAAGCGGGAGCACTGCAGCTGCTGTGTCAGTGGGCAGCCAGGAGAGTGGCAGTGTGACTCAGCAGGGACATGGACATGCCAAGGGATATCCCTGTGGCTGCCCAGGGGGGAATCCCTCCCTGGGTGGGCACAGCCCTGTCCAGGGGCATTCCTGGGAGCAGCCATGGGACTGTGGTGCCACTGTGCCAGGAGCTCACAGGGAGTGCAGTGTGTTCCCTCTGCTTCGTGGGGAGCAAAATTTTGGTTAATTATTGTGGTGATTCTAATACCATAGGTGATTTTAGGAATAAAACACATCCCCCTGAGCCCACCCTGCCTGGCTCTAGACCACATGCAATTCCACCTTCCTACTCCTGGCAGCATCTTTAACCTCCTGCTCAGTGGAGCTCATTTGCTGCCTGTCCAGGGATGAGCTCTGCCTCTCCCCTTGTTCCTCACATGCCCTGTGGCTCTGTTTTTCTCTGCTTTTCAAGTCTCCCCAGCTGTACATTGAAAGTAGAGAAGTCTGGTAGGAATGGAGGCTTCAGCCAGCCTAAATCTCTTGGGAATTTGTCGTGGTGCAGACTCCTCCTGTATCCTTGCACGGTTTCAGGGAGTTTATTTGTCATTTCAGGGAGGGGAAAAAAAGCCAAACAAATCATCAATAATTAAACAAGGAAGCGAGATGAAAGCCAAATCAGAACAATATTTCTGTCCTGATCTCAAAGTTATTTTGGTGAGGAAAGGAGCAAAGGAAATAAAAAGTTAAACATCATTAAACTTTAAAGCTGTAACCTAAAAAAAAAAAAAAAAAAAAGAACAAGAAAAAGGAAAATTCATAAATATTACATGGCTGGAATGATCTTACATCATGTAGACACAAAAGGGCCTGAAATTCAGCACCCAGCACTGCCTGGGCTGGGCACAAACTGTGTCCCACAGGGGACTGCATGAAGCCACTCCATCCCCTGCTCCTCCATCCCCACTGTGACAATGACATCTCTGCCACTGATCCTGGCAGACTTTAATTAACCCTAATTGGGAGGCCTGCTGGTGGGTGTTTGTGTGCTTAGAGGGATTCCCTGGTGATAACAGCTTACAAATCCCCAAGGCTTGAGGGAATCAGTCAGGGATGGGAGAGTTTCTCCCTCTTCCCAAACCCCAGCACTGCCTGCTGCCTCCTCAGAGCACAGCTCTGCAATGAAAACACAGTGGCATGGAGGTAAAAAGGAGCCAGGCCAAGCAGTGACCTTCCTTAAGGCTGTTCCAAAAATACATCTCCATCCACGTGCAGCCCTGAGCCTCACCCTGAACCACCACAGGCAGAGCAGTGCTGGCCCAGCAAAAATAACCCACTGGGAAAGGTCATGCTGAGCACCCTGAGGGCAAGGCTGGGACACGCTGGGCTTCCCCATGCTGCTGATCATAGTGTGGGTGGGAAGGGACCTTAAAGATCCTCCAGTTCCACCCCTGCAATGGCAGGGACACCTTCCACCATCCCAGGCTGCTCCAAGCCCTGTCCAACCTGGCCTTGGACATTTCCAGGGATCCAGGGGCAGCCACAGCTTCTCTGGGCACCCTGTGCTGGGACTTCCCCATCCTCACAGGGGACAATTCCTGCCTGATATCAAACCTAAACCTCCTCTCTGTCACTTTGCATCCTTGTCCTGTCTCTCCATGATGGCATGGCAGGGATGGGGTGCAGGTGGGAGCAGAGCTGATGCCATTCCTTCCCTTGCAGGTGCTCTACAAAACCGCCTGGAGCGAGAGCGTGGGACGGGACTGTGCTGCCTTCTGTGCTAAGAAGTGAGTGAGGACAGCCTGGCCCTGGGACTGGTTTGGTGGGCAGGGCTTGGGGAAAGGTTTGGTGGTCTGCAGCAGGTTTTTTGGGCACCTCTGTCCTGGAAACAAGGCCAGTTAATTGGGGTTTAAACCCGCCGAGGATGGTGGGGAGGAAAAGCTCACAGATTGAACGGCTTGTGTTTGGCCAGGGGGTTTCCAAATCCTTTCCTGCAAGCAGTCCTTGCCCAGGAGGGATCCTGATAAAGACAGATGTGATCCTGCAGACCTGGTTCACACCTGTGCTGTGACTCCAGCTCCCTGCTGGAATTCCATATCCTCCTGGAATGACCCCTTGGAATGGAGCAGCTCTTGGCTGCCAGTGCCCTGTGGAGCTCACTGCAGCTTTAACGTGGCTCCTTCCTCTCCCCAGGTATGCTGACCACCTCCACGAGTTCCACAAGAACGGGGACGTGGCTGACATGTGGCAGTGACAGCTGGACACCACCCTGCTGGCTCCAGCTCCCTCCCAGCCCTCAGCAGGAGCTGTGCCTCAGCTCCTGCCAGCTGCTTTCCTGTAGCTTTGCTTTCTGCTTTGTAGGATGAAGGCCATGATCCCCCTGCTCCCACCCTTGGAATTAAAAGCCTCAGCAAAGGGAGAATCATTTTCCAGCCCTGGAAGGGCTGTGGCAGTTCCTGTGCTCTGCTGATGTCCCAGAGAGCTCAGTCTTTACCAAAACACGTGGAAAATGCGAGATCAGAGGGACTCCTCCTCCCACATCCTCATCTCTCTCCCTGCTCTCCCAGCAGCACTGGATGGGCTAAATCTGGCCAGAAATGGGGAGGAGAACCTCCTGAACTTGCATTTTCAGGTGTTGTGCTGTTTGAGAATTCCTATTTTACTCCAGCTTCAGGGGCCTCCTGCCCACGCTGCTGGGCACCAGCAGATGCTCCTCCTGACCTGGAATAGTTTGGGAATAGTTCAGCCTGGACGGTTTGGGAATAGTTAGGGATAGCTAGGACTTAAAGGGCATGAAGGGAGGTGCTGCTGGTCAGGCCTGACCTCACAGGAATGCTCCAGGCTCTCCTTGCTGAGATGTTTCTGCCTCTTAGGAAGCCACAAGTCAAATCAAGCAACTGCTGGTGATTGGGTTTGCTGGGTGATGATCAGTGGGCTGCTAATTTGGGTTGATTTGGGGAGACAGAGGTGATAGGAGATGCTCCAATTAAAAAGAGCAGGTCCCAGCAACCCCTTTTCCTGCTGTGGCTGCATGGTGAGGGAAGGTATTAGCTTGTTAACGTGGTCCTCAATTAAAATTCCCCTCTGCAGACAGGAGAACAGCCTTGCTCCCAATTAATATTTCATTGCAGACTCACATCTATTCCCATTCCTGTAGCTGGGAATCCAGGCCCTCTAACAGAGCATGCAGGCAGAGAAAGGCTTCACATCTGCCATGGGCAGCAGGGTTTATTTATAGGAGCTGTGGCCAGGGGCAAAATGTAAAATACTCATCAATGGAAGGAGGGATGGACCCCGAGGGACCAACCTGCACCTGCCCCACTCAGCACAGGGAAAACTGACCCCAAAAGGAAGGGAAACACCCCCAGGATGCCAGCCAGGGGGAGATGCTGCCATGGCTGGGGTTCTCTTCATAAACTGATCAACTTCAGGCCTGGGGGAGATGAGCTTTGGCTGCCTGAAGTCAGTAGCTGGGAAACACGATCCAGGGAAGGGTGGGCTGCTCGTTGGGGCTTTGTTGGGATGGTTAAATTTGCTTTTTTTAGCAGCTGTATGTGGTGTCTTGGAATTGCAAAACTTCTGCAGCTATTCACACTTGTACTCCTCATAAATGACTTAAAATAGATGTCGAGTTCTGTTGGACAAGTGATAAAATAAACTTAGCCATGCATTGACTGGGTGGCTTTTGTGCTCTGCTTCCTTTTTTAATTTTTTTTTTTTTTTTTGGGGCTTTTGATATTAAACAACTGAGAAATGTCCTGCTCGAGTCCAAGGGCAGAGTGTGCAGCTAATTTTAGAAAGCCATTACAGCAGCTAAAGGCAGTGATGTCTCGCAGCTCCAGGGAGGGCAGGACCTCTGTCCCCATGTGCTGGAGCCAAGCATCCAGCTGCTGGGAGCATCCCAGGGGCCTGAAAAGGCTCTGGGGAAGGAGAGACCATGGGAATTGAGCCCAGGCAGCTCCAAACCCTGAGATATTCCGGATATCCCCACGTGCCTGTCAGCTCCAGCTGGAGGGTGTAAATTTGCCTGGCTAATTTTGGTGAGCTGGGCATGATCCTCCTCTTCCTCAAGCTCCTTTTTCCTTGCTTTTCCAGCCCTGGGGGAGCCCAGCCTGGCAGAGCTGGGCTGATTTGGGTTTTAGGCACAAAGGGTTTCCTTTGGCCAAGCCCAGCAGTGCAGTTTCTCTTCTTTTAGGGTTTCCTTTGGCCAAGCCCAGCAGTGCAAGGGGGTCTGGGGAGGGCCAGGAGCTGTTCCCCCCTCACTGCCAGAGCTTTTCCAGCCCCCCAGGATACCTGGCTCTTGCCAGTCCCCTGGAGCTGCTGGATTTTGCCCCTCAGGCAGAGCTGTCACCTCCTTCAATCTGAAATAAAAATGACAAGCTCACTGATTTGTCCCAAAATCCCGCCGAGGAGGGCAGGAGTTAGATGTGGGCTGTTGTTTTCTCCTCTAATCTCGCAGTTTTGCAGTTCCCAGCAGCTCCCATGGCTCAGCCCTGCCTGTCCAGCTCACCTCAGCTGCCTCTTCCCAGCCCCAGTGACCTTAGGGCAGCCAAGGGTGTCCCAGGCAGCCTCTCCAGAGTCCTGATTTGGCTGCCAAGCCCTCTGTGCAGAGGCTGGGAAAGCCTGAGCTGGGCAGAGCTCTCAGGTCACTGCCCAGAGCCTTGGCCAAGTTTGCAGAGCTGCTTCCCAGGGATGTGCAGGAGGTGCTGAGCTCCTGGGGATGCAGAGCAGAGCAGGGTGTGCTGGGACAGCTGCTGGGGTGTTCCTGCATGGCATGGAATGAAATCCTGCAGTTTTGGTGCCTGGGGAGGTGCCCTGCATGGGAGGGGTGTCCCTGAGTGGCCTGGCACAGGGAGATGGCTCCTCCTGTCCCCAACACCTCCTGGCACCCCCAGCCAAGCTTGGAAGTGCTGGCAGTGTTGTCTCCAAACGCCTTTCCTCCAAAAAATGAAGCCCCAGCACCCCCTGAACCCCATTCTCAGCCAGGCTCAGAGGGCAGCCCCAAAGCTCCCCACAGTCTGCCCCTTTCTTGGAGGCAGGGGGAGAAAGTGGGAATGGATTTTTTTACTAATTTGATTTAAAAACCCCTTTTATCCCTGAGTGATTCAAACGAAAAGGATTTCAGCGACCCCTTGCTCTCCCTTGCTGTTTTAAATTTAATTATGGGAAACAATTTTAATTAGTATCGACAGATATTCGGGAAAATAATTATGGGCAAACCTGTGCTTCTTATATCTCTTTAACCTGCGAATCTCCCGGCCCATCTCAGAGACCCAGGCTGAATTTTCGGGGCTTTATCTGCTAATCAAAGGCTCCTGGGGAAGCTGGGCTGGCTAACGAGATAACAGGCTGCTCACATCTGGGTCACAAGTTCAGGTTTTTGCCGTGGGCAAAGGAGACGAGAGAGAAATCACCGCCAGGATGTGGCCAGAGTGTTGTGATCTGGGGCTGAGCCCGCTGCAGCCCAGGGGATGCTGAGCGCCCTGGCAGCTCCAGGAGCAGCTCCAGGAGCAGCAGCAATTCTGGCAGCGCTATAAAAAACCCGATAATACGATTTCCTGCAGGTTTCCGTCCGGGCGCCTCATCCCCTCTCGCTGCTGGCAGCTGGGGCTCCGGAGCTGCTGTCGGCCAGGCAGGCAGCGATTTGCAGATGGAAAAGGGAGATCGATGGCTCCGGGAGCGGCTGGAGGCAGCAGGATGCCAGCGAGACTCGGGGCGGCAGGAAAGGATGAGCTCCCGAATACAAACACAAGCAGGGACGAGCCAGCGCAGGTTATTTCAAGTTCAGGGTGTGCCCAGTGGGTAAACAGAACGTGGGGAAGGGTCAGGACATGGAAACAGCCCACCCAGGGGGACAGGGGATGAGGGAGAAGCGGTTTGGGTATCTCCAGAAAATTTCTCTGTGGGGAAAAAAAGCCATGATACATAAATGGGTTTGGGTATCTGGAGACAGGAGGCTGAGCAGGCCTGCCATAAGTACTTATTTTTGGAAATGTGGCTGTAATTATCCACTGTCAGCAGGCAGGGAAGTGGTGGTGGTGCTGCATCTCCATCGCTGGATGCCTTTAAATCACGGCTGAACATCTGTCTGGAAGACATGCTCCAGTTCAGCCAGGAATTCCAGCAGGAATTGTCATCCAAGGGTGAACAGCACTGCCATCCATGAGCTCTCGTCCCTCTCACTGCTTCCCTCAGAGATGGAGCAGACAGAATGGGCTGTGTTAAAAAGGACAGCAAGGTTGGGATGCTGGGAAGTCCCCTGGCCGCTGGGACACCGTGGGAGAGGGGACAGCAGCCGATGTGGGAATCCCAGCGGGGTTATCCCAGCCATGGGTTGGCACCATCCCCACCTCTGCCACGAGCTCTAATAACCCCTAACCCCATTAACAGGGACCCCTAAGTGGGATTCCGGGCAAAATCCCCCTCTCCAGCAGGCAGAAGAGGCTCCTCCGTGCTGCAAGGTGCCGGCTGGTAATCAGAGTTTTATTGCTTCCTGTTGTGTGAGACATCTGATGGCAGGCCGGGCCCAAAGCTGGCGCAGCAGATGGAATGCTCCCTTCCCTCGCTTCCCCCTCCTCCTTATTTGCAGAGTGTCTCTGGAGAGGCTTTTCCAGCTCCGAGGGGAAGCGGAAGGATATTCACCTCGCTCCCCCCGGTTCCCATTGAGGCAGAGAAGCCTAAATGAGGTGGGAATGCTGCTCTGGGAATGCTGAAGGGGCTGCGGGCAAGGATCCTCACCAGGGGATCCATGTGGGGACAGCAGCCAATGCCAGGGTCACCCCAGCCCCAGCCCTTCTCCTTCCAGCAGGGAGACCCTAAACACCAGGGTGTTCCGGCACCCCACTGCCCCCCAGGCAGCCCCGAACAACCTCCTGGGATGTCTCCTCTGGCCCCAAATCTCCATCCCTAACCCGCAGCGGGGGCGGCCGGCGTGCGGCAGCCAAAAACAGCCGCGGGGGCAGCGGAGGGGAACCCGCGGGGCTTTGGCCACCATCCCCAGCTGCCCGGGGCGGGCAGAGCAGGGCTGGAGCTCCGGGAGTTCTGCAGGAGCTGAGCATCCCGCCGGGAGGGCAATGCCGGGTGGGATTGATGAGCTGCGGAGCGATCCAGCTCTGGGATCCACCCTCGGCACAGCCCGCCCCAAATCCCTTTTTCCCTTGCCCTGCTCGCCGAGGAGCTGGGTGTTTTCAGGTGCCTGTCGCTATGGAAACCTCTTTGCCGGCGCTGGTCCAGGCTGAGCCTGCCGGAGCTGAGCCTTGCCGGGGGATGCTCAGGTGAGGCTCGGGAAGGTGGTCCTGCAGCTTCCAGCGGCAGCAGGAGCAGGGAAGAACCCCCGGAGGGTCTCCTGGGTGAAGAAAGGGCTCTGTAGGGAGCAGTGGTTCTCTTTTTTAAGAGCCTCGTGGTGGTTTTAGAGGTTTGGTGAGGATGTTTAGCACGGAGGGCTCTGGGGGGAGCTGCATGAATGATGCCACTGTTGTCCCCTAAAGCCTTCACTTTTGGGGGACAGGGGGTCAGCAGTGCAGCCACTTCTTAATCCCCCTGCCCAGCCAGGAAAGGGCTCCTTGCCTTGAGAAAACTGCCTTTGTTCTGCAAACCCTCCCCTCTGCAGCCTGATCCCGTGGAGAGTCCCCAAACCAGGGATTGGGTTTGGGATTGGGGTGGGAGCAGGCAAGGCATTGCCATGCCCCTGCAGAGAAAAAGCCCCTCAGGGCCCCATCGATGGAGGGGACTCTGCCACCACGCCCAGGAGCAGATGCTGCAGATCCTGGGGCCGCCATGGGACCTCTCTTGTCCCTGCTGGTGTCCCCTTCCTCTGCAGTGACACCTCTGTGGTGTCACCCTCCTCTGGGGTGACCCAATCTGCCCTCACTGACCACCTTCCAGCGCCCTGGCCCAGAACTGGGATTTTCCAAGGCTTTTTCCCAGTTCCCCTCCCCACAGCAGCCCCTGCAGTTTCACAGGGTTGTGGAATTTCCCTGGCTGCTGCTGTGGCCCACGTGGCTTCATTTTGGGAACTTCTCCGGAGGCACTTTGTCCACCAGCCCTGCTCCTCACACACACCTTGCCTGGCTCCCCACAGGCTGCTGAAAAGGTGGGAGAAGCTTTCAAAGCCAAGGGAAGTTTGGGATTTTGGAGCTGCTAACATTTTTAAGAGCTGCTCTGAGCTCAGACAACGATGGGTTTTCCTTTAATATTTAATGCTTTTTTTTTTCTCTCTCTTTTTTTTGGTTTTTTTTTTTTTTTTTACTGAGCACATGTGCAAGGAGCATTCAGAGCTGCTGCAGGAGAGTTGAGCACTGCAGGAACACCACAGCCAGCCTGACCCAGCAGCATGGGGCTGCTTCAAAGCCAAGGTTGCCAGAAGGGCATTTCCCAGCCTGTAGGAAGAGCAAAACCCTGGAAAATCCTCTTGGACCAGCACAGTGGGACACAGCCCTGGGTGAGAGGAGACAGCAGAAAACACACTGTGGTTTTGGGGCTTTTTTTGGCTGAAGTTTCAGCTCTGCAACCCCAGTTCATGGTCCCCCAGCACAAGGGTTGGTGTCTGTGTGTTGCCTTTTGGCTAGTAGAATTATGAGGTAGACATGGTTAAAGGGGTAAAAGGGTTTTATTTCGGTGTTTTAATAGGATTTGAGGTGCACAGCTCTTCAAAGGTGGAACACACCGAGATGCACACACTGTACAATGTGTATGCAATTCTATGGACCTTGTAAATTAGTGTATCTGTCTAAAATCCTCCAATAGGAAACATAATAAATGAAGTAATTTCCCCCTGTTTTAAGAATTCCCTCCTTAAATGAGGCTAGAGCCCAGTTTACAGAACATGCTCCAGAGAGAAGGTTTCAACTAAGTTGGAAACCTCAAGTTTTGAGATAGCACAGAGCTCCCTGGCCTCCTACTGTGAATGTTTGCTCTTTCTGCCTTTCAAAACCCCAAAACTCAGCTGGAATACCAGACTACAAAAATCACAAGCACGTAGGCTGAGGGTACAACGAATGCATAAAGGGTACAGAAAATATAAAGAAGGTAAAAAAATGCATTAAAGGGTATATAAAAAGGGAGACCAAAACATCATCAGGCATCAATGTGTCTGCCCCTGCTCACAGCCCTGACCTGTGCTCTGCCCCCAGGTGCCGAGGGGGATGGAGCACAGGGACAGCATCACTTCTCATCTGCATCAGCAGCAGGAAGGAGAGCAGCAGCAGCAGCAGTGAAAGGCTCTGGTGGCTTCCCCAGTGGTGGCTGGAGGGAGGGAAGTGTCCCCATGGTGCTGCTGCTTGGACAGTCCTGTCTGATAGAGGGACAGGGCTCTTGGGATGGTCCTGTGCTGGGTCAGGAGTTGGACTTGATGATCCTTGTGGGCCTGTCCAACTCAGCTTATTCTGTGATTTTTGTAGCAGGAAGTGTTAATTTAAATAGTATTTAAATCATATTGGCTTTTAAAATAATATAGAATTTTAAATAGTTTTAAATAATAATAGAATTATTTCAATAATACAGAATTTAACTAATAGAATTCCAGGACAACAGGGGGTCAGTCAGGAAAGTAGGGATGTACTCATCTCCCTTCAAACATGCTCCTAGGAGCACAAATGGATGCAGGTCCATGGCATTCCAAGGGGCCTGGTGAGCTCCATCCCAGCAGGATGCAGCAGGAGACACTTGTCCTTCTTGGAGGCATCAAGATCAGGCAGAAAAAACCACTGTAAAATGGGAAATGTTAAGTTGTGTCTGCTGACACAGAGCTGAACACCTCCTTCCTGCTCCTAATTTATCTCCCAGCACCATCAGGGATGCAGAAGGATCAAGCCCTGAACCCTTTTTCCAGCTGACAGTGAGACTGCACTCCATCCCCACTCACCAGCCCCAAATATTACTCCATCCCATCCGAGCCAGACCCTGAGAGGCCACTGAGCACAGCCCTGAGCAGATGTTTGAGGCACAGAAGAGCCACGATGTGGTGAGGGACAGGCTGTGAGCACACAGAAAGGATGTGGGATGAGCTGTTGGTGCTGAGAGCTGGCTGACTGCTCTCCAGCATGGCTCATGCACTCAGCTGGTGCTCTCCATCTCCATCCAAACCCCATTGCTTATCCCCTGGAAAGGCAAGGATGAGGTTTGGTCCTGTTTTTTCTCCTTTTTTTTTTGTATCTCCATCCTCCCCCAGGAAATTCCAGCTGCTCTGGCTTTGTTCTGGTCTGTGGTTGGGCTTGTCCATCTCTGAGGTCATCCTGGGAGGGCATCACTCATCCAGACCTGTGCAGAGACTCTGGGGGGAGGAAAAGCAGAGGAAATATTATCTGTGGGTTTTGTGTTGAAAGGAAAGGGCTTTGCTCCCTCTCCAAGGTAAATCCTGGGTTGCAGGGAGAGGAGGAGAAGGGAATTTGCACATCAAGGTCTTCCCATCAGCGAAGGCTCCTCCAGCCCCGTGGCTGGGCTGTCACTGCCTGTTTGCCTTCACAAACATTGTCACAGCAAAGGACATTTTAGCACAATTTCTCCAGCACCAATAAATACAAACCCAAACCGCTACTTCTCCTGCTTTCCTCTCTTTTCCCCTTTCATCCCCATGACATCTTCCTCCAATAAACCTTCCCCTTCCATCCCATTAGAGACTGCTCCTGGACAGTTTGCAGCTGTGACAGCCCAGGAATGCCTGGGGACTGTCTGCCCGCCTGACAGCTCCCATACTCACCCAGCTCTGCACCACGGAATGCTCTCATGGCCAGGCTGCCTTGGCTCCTGACTGCCTGGCCACATTTTCCCCGGGATGCTGGACAAAGCTGGGACGTGGGGAGGATGGAATGAGCACCGGGCAGCTCTGGCGGGTGGCAGAGGGAGCACTGCTGGCACTGCTCGGATGCCTCCGGGCACAGCATTTCAAGGGCACATCACACTCCAGCCAGGATGCTGCCAGCAGCCCTCCCCAGTGCTGGCTGAGCCACTCGCTTGACTCCTTCCAGAGATTTTTTTTTTTTTTTTTTTTTTTTAAGGCAGCCAATCGCTCCGAGGGAGTCCCGGAGTAATGAGAATTGGCAGGAGCGAGCAGATATTAGGTTTATTCACCACCAGTTTTAAATCGTTTAGCACAGCAGAAAGGCTGTGGTTCCACAAGTGAACTGTTCTGCTTTGCTCCTGTCGTGGTTCCTGTGAAAAGGGTTTAGTGGTGGGTGGGAAAAGGGGTGGCTGGGGGGGCTTTGCTCTGTGTCTGTGGGATGAGCAAATCCAGAAAACAGAGAAAAGGATTTGAGCCAAAGCTCATCCCCATGCATGGGAGCTCCCACCAGCTGCAGGCTGGGACTCATGAAGGATTTTTGTCCCGTTGGAGGCAGCCTGTGGCTTTGGTTTAAAAATAAAGCCTTAAAAAGGCAATTTGGGGAGCTGGCCCGGGGATGCTCTTTGCGCAGCAGAATGAGGTTCCTTGGGGATTGCTGAGAAAAGTCGCGGGAGAAGTTAAACTTTCACCCTGGCAATTATTGTAAATCTCTCTGGTCAAGGCCCAGACCTAAAATTAGCCCACGAGCCCTTTTAGAGGTTGGGATTTTTCACTTGATTTTCCAAGTGACCGACCAGCAGCAGAGCCAGCCGTGCCCTTCCACGCTCAGAGCCCTGGGGTGGTTTTTAATTGCAGCCCCCGTGTTTGATGGAAGCAAGGCCAGGCATTCCAGCCTGGTTTTACACATCCTGAAACAAGCAGCATCCCGTGGAGGGAAGGCAGGAGAGAGCCTGTTATGTAGCAAAGCCTCTGCAATCACAAAGCACATTGTCCTGCTTCATGAAAGAAATCCCAGCCCTTCCCTGGGCTCCTTGCTCTCGAGGGATGGTTAGTAAAATCGAGGAGTTAGTAAAAGCTGGGATGTTTCTGCTGCTGCTGTGGGAGCAGCCAGATCCTCTGCATGGCCCTTTGGTTTTTAGGATGGTCTGGATGGTGCTGTGGCACAGCAGGGCACAGAATCAGCTGGGGCTGCAGGATGTGCTCCATGCTGCTGGCAGCCCAATCGATAGCGAGTGCAATGAAAACCTTAATGAAATTCCAGCCTGAGAGACTATTGATTGTGTGTTTTCTTTAAAAATGGATATGAATGGGAGAGAGGCTTTTTGGAGGAAAGGCAGGGGGAGGGAGGGGGGAGTGGAAACACATTGTCAGCTGCCGTGGGAGGTGGGTGAAGGTGGGTGGCCCAGGCTCTCTGTGAGCATCAGCTGATCCCCAGAACACCCCTGGGGAGGGAATCAGAGAATTCCAGAAATATTTAATGGTTTGGGTTTGAAGGAACCTTCAAGCTCATCCCATTCCACCCCCTGCCATGGCAGGGACACCTTCCACTAGCCCAGGTTGCTCCAAGCCCCATCCAGCCTGGCCTTGGAAATGACCAGCCAGAAGCAAGAGGCAGAGCATCCACCCACAATCATCACAAACCCAGCCATGATGGAGAAAATCAAGAGTCCCTGTTCCAGCTGTGCCTCCTTGGCAGTGCTTTTGCAATGTCCACCTTGGCCCATGTTTCGTGCTGCTGCCCAAAAACACACCCAAAAAAAAAAAATTAGGAAGATGTTGCTTTGGGGGAAATTATGTGCACCAGCCCTACAACAAACCTCCCTCCTTCTTCCCCCCCAAACCAGCCTCTTCCCAAATCTCCACACAATACACCCAGCAGGGTAAGGGTATGGTGAGGAAGCATAATAAATAAATAATAATAATAATGACAAAAACCCTCTCTCCTCTCCGCCTCTTACATAACCAGCATTGTCTTAATCCTACAGGTGCTTCACAGAAGTAAAAAGGATTTGTTCCTCCTGCACATCCTTTTCTTTTTTCCTTTTTTTTTTGGTGACTCATCCCAATCCACCCCTGGACACGCCATGGGGAGGCTGGGGGAGCTGTGCAGGGTCCCAAATGCAGCACGAGCCCCAAACCCATCCCTTAAAACTCTCTGGGCTTCAGTTCCCCTGTCCTGGGCTTTGGTCCATCCTGATTCCCCTTGTCCTGGGGTTCGGTCTGTCCTGAATCCCCCGGCAGGGCCCCAAAATCCATCAGCAGGGTGACAAAGGCAGGCACTGTGTCCAGACCCCAAACGTGTCCCCGGAGCCACTGCAGTCACACCTCCCTGCCTTGTTCCCCTGGGAATTAGGGGGATCACCCCGATACCCTCCTCTGTGCAGTGCAAGGAGTGCTGGGTGACAGATGGGGTGACAATGCTGCGGCCACTCTTCAGGGCACTGCGCTGCCCTGCCAGCACTGGGGGCTCTGGGGGCACGGAGCCTTGGCACCTTGAAAATTCAGATTGCTGCCCGAGGAGCTGCAGCGCCCGGGAGGCTCGGGGTGCCCGGGCGAGCACTCAGCGCTCTCCAGCGGGTTTGGGGTGCCCAGCGCGGGGATTTCGGGTGTCCCCCGCCAGCCGGGGCTCCCTGGCAGCCACTCCCCGCGGCGGGCGGGCTCGGCTGCCTGTCCCCACGCCGGGGTCCCCATGCGGGGCCCTTTAAGGCGGCGGGGGCGGTGCGGGGGGCGGTGCTGCCGGGGGGCGGGGGGCGGCCGGGCCGGGCAGAGCCGAGCCGAGCCGAGCCGAGCCGAGCCGAGCCGAGCGGAGCAGCGAGCGCGGCCGGGTGAGCACATCCCCGGTACCAGCACCGGTACCGCAGCGGCGGGCGGGGCGGCGGAGGAGAAGAGGGTTATTTCCCCCGGTTATTCCCCCCGCTGCCCGTTCCGAGCGGCTCCCCCAGCCGGGGAGGGTCCCGCCCCCCCGCCGCTGCGGCGCGGTGCGTTCGGGAGGGTCCCCAGCCGCCCCCTCGCTCCCCTCACCGCCTCCCGCCGCCCGCCCGGGGCAGCCCGCCCGCCCGGGGAGCATCGCCGCGCTCCGGGGGCCGCGGGGGCGGGGATGGGGCACGGCCCGGGGATGCGGGGCTGCCTGGGGCTCCCCCGGCCCTGGGGGCTGCCCTGGGGACGCGGTTGTGCTCCGGGGATGGGGCTGCACCCGGGATGGGGGTTTTCCCCGGGCTGGGGGGCTGCGGCGGTGGGTTGGGCTCCCCCGGCCGTGGGGGCACAGGCGGCCCGCAGCCCCCCGCATGGATGCTCCCTGCGTTTCAATCAGCATTGTCTGCCTGTGCTCGCAGGAGGGGTCGCGGGCCCTGGTCCCCCCGCGGAGCCGGTGGCTGCTGTCCCCGCGGGGACACTGGTGGCGCGGCTGCGGCTCCCGAGCTTCCTCCAGCCCCGCTCTGCCGAGCCTGGGCAGCACCACGGAAGGCCCTCGGGAGGCTTGGGGGGACTTTCTGCCTGGCCCTTCTGCTTATTTCTGGTTTTGGTGAAGTCACGCTGGAGCCCAGCGGGACTGTGGCTTGGGGAGGTGAGATGTGCCTGGGGACATCGCTCTGGCTGCAGGGCTTGACAGCCTAAACCTTTGCCTTCCAGCTCCCTCCCTCCAAGTCGGTCTGGTGCTTCCTTCCAGCGTGGAAATTGATCGGTTGAAGTTATGCGTTTGACCTGCAAGAGCCACGCTGCTGGTGCTTCGGGGATCTTGTGAATTGGAACGGGAAAGGAGGTAAAAACCTCTGTGCCCACCCAGCACGCTGCCCAAAATCCCTGCTGCCGTGGCTTTGAGTGGACGAGGAGCAGCTGGGGGTGCTCAGCCTGGAGGAAAGGAGGCTTAGGGGGGACCTTCTCCCTTTCTTCGACTCCCTGGAAGGAGGTTGTAGCCAGGTACTGCTGACTAGACAAGAGGAAATGGCCTCAAGTTATGCCAGGGGAGGTTTAGTTGGATATTAGGAAAAATCTCTTCGCTGAAAGGGTTGTCAGCCTGCCCAGGGCAGTGGTGGAATCACCAGCCCTGGAGGATTTAACAGACATGGGGATGTGGCACCTGGGGACATGGTTTAGTGGTGGCCTTGGCAGTGCTGGGGGAATGGTTGGACTGGATGATCTTGGATGTTTTGAATGTCTTCCAAATGATTCTATGACTGCCCAGAGCTCCCCTCCATGGGATATTTGGTTTGGTTTGTTGGGAGAGCAGATAAGGACCATGGACATCTGGGGATGCCTTTCTAAATAAGGATCCTGCTCCTAAACCACACAGGAGCTCCCAAAATGCTGAGCCCACCTTCCCAGGGGAGAGATCACATTTGTACAGACAGGTGGGTGTGTGCTGCCAGGAGATCTGCTCAGATGGGATGGCAATCCCCTGGGCATTCCCTCAGTGTCCTTCAGTGGCATTTCCCAGTGTCTCACCATCCCTGTACCACTGCAGAGGAGCCCAGGGCTGCCACGGAATGATTCCTAAAAAAGCTCTGTAATTCTCTGTGCTCCAGCTTGGGAAGCACTCGGGTTTGCCTGCCCTGTCTGGTGTCTCACCCAGCTCAGTGACCATTCCCCTGTGCCATCGAGGGGCTGAGGCAGCCCTGGGGGCTGCAGGATGGAGATCTGTCCTGCTCTGGTCAAGGCTTCGGGGTTAAAATCACCACCTTCCCCTCAGTTGGCTCAGGGCTGCAGTGGCTGCTTGCCTGCTCTTCTGGCTGCACCCCTAGGCCATCAGGTCTGTCCCCTCTTCTCCTGGCCTGTGAGCACATCTCGTGTACCCTCGTGGTCTTGTCCAACCTCCTCTTCTCCTTCCTCCTCCGAGTTAGAACACCCATTTCTTCAAGATGAGGATGTTGCTGGCTAATGCCTTTCCTCTTCCTCTTCCTCCTCTTCTTCTTCCCAGCAGAGGCAGAGAAAGCAGATGATGGTTGCACATCTGCTGGCCCTGCTGACTCAGGCTGGCTGGGATGCCCCAGGGCAGTGCTGTGGGGCTCCTGGCATCATTCCCCTCCTGCCTGTGGGTGCCCTCGCCTGACCTCAGCTGCTTTCCCTGCCCGTGGATGCCAGTGAGGTGGTGGGAAATGGGTTGGAGACTCATCCCTGGCTCGGTGATCCACTTCCTTGTGCAAGCAGAGGCTGGCAGAGGGAATCTGGGGGCTCTGCCACCATGGGGAGCAACTGGTGTGCTCCCAGGAATTGACTCCCAGCTGGCTCTATCACAGTGGACAGGAGGAGAGATCATCCCCAAAGGGGAAACTGCATCTCCTACATCCTACAGCTGATTTTTGCTTCAGTGATAACCAGAAGGGCTTGGAGAATCTGCTTGCTGGGTGCAGGGCCCAGGTTTGGGATGAGACTCTGCTGGAGCCCTGCATCCATCCACACCCACAGATGGGGGACAGGAGAGGGACCCAGTGTGCATCCAGCCCCCAGTCCCACTGGGAGGCTGTTTGTGCCCTGCTCCACTGGGAGCTGGCAGCATTTGGCACCTGGGGCAGGAGAGGGGCTGCAGTGGCACCCCAGAACTGTGGGAAGAGGGATGGCAAAGTTGGGCACAGCCTGTGAATCCCTCTGGCGTGGCCATGGCCATGCTGGGTACGAAGCTCTGCCTGCTCAGGAGCATCCCTGCACAGTGAAGAGAAAAAGGATATTTGAGGTTGGATCTCCAGCCAGGGCTGGCAGCTCTAACAGGGTGTTTTGGCATCATCTGGTTTTGGGGGGGGAGGGTTGGGTTCAAAGCCCACTGGAATTTTTATTTTGCTTAATATACCACTTAAGCAATTAGCAGTGATTGTAGCAGTCCTGGGTGAGGCGCTGGGTAGAATTGAATTTCCCCAGCTCAGATACCATTAGGCAGCAGTTTAAGGCTGTTTGCAGGCGGGTATGAGACACTGATGCGTGTGGGGAATTAGATCTGCAACGTAAAAAAAAAACATAATAAGAAAATTTCCTACAGAACTGTGTAATTTTATCTCGTGTTTATGATGTTCTGCAATTGAAAAACAGTCTTAGGGGTTTCTCTGACCTAATGATGGGGGATCCCCAGTGATGACTGTGCTGTGTCCATCAGGATTTGCTTTGCTGAGCATCCACCCAGCTCTCTCCCCAAAATCACTCCATGGCACAGCAATCCCCAGGGCAAGAGTAATCTCTTTAAAAGAATTTGCACGTGCTTTGGGAAGTGCAGTTGGCTTGATGCTGCATGGCTTTTTTCTTTAAATCCACAGATGTCTGGGTGCATCCAGGAGTGGGGGGTGAGCAGGTAAATCTGGTTTTTGGCATTTCTGAGTCCAGGAAGGATCTGCCCACAGGTACCTGGCCAGTTGTTAATGTGTAACAGGTGTGAGGACACTGTGCACCCACAGAGCAGCCCAGAGGGGGATGGATGTGCAAATAGTTTTCCAAGGATGGGAAGGCGAGAGGAGGAGGAGGAGGAGGAGGGTTTTGTTGTGGGATGAGGAGCGGAAGGAAATCGAGGCTTAGCGAGGGAAATGTGAGATTGCTTGGGTAGGGACAGGGCTTCTGCTGCTCCTCGGGGGAGGCTCTGCTATTGTGGTGGTTAAAAATAGACTTTGGACTGGGTGGTTTTCTGTGGGAAGCTCTCTGGCTGGAGACAGGCACGTGAGGTGGCATCCAAAACAGCCCCTGACCTCCTTCACCTAAAGCTCTATTTTTTTGAATTAGTTTTTTTCCCAATAACTTTTCCTTTGGGGAATTGAGGGGGTGTCTCCCAGCATGCTGCCTCCAAGCCTCAAGTTGCATCCATGATGCCCAGATACACCAAAGCTTTGCTGACCATATCACTGTCCCCATGGCTGAGGTGTCCCCAGGTGCCACACCAGTGTACCCAGTGGGCTGAGTGGTTTGGGTGATGCTCCAGCCCCATGCATGGGCTGGCAGAGTAGCTCCTTGCAAGCTGGATGGAATTACTCAGGGAAAAGATTATCTAAGATGCAGTGGATCTTATCTGTGAACTTGTCTTTATTTTCCAGCAGCTGTCAGCATGGGAGGTACAATGTTCACTGCAGGGGATTTTGGAGGGGAGGGAGGGAGAGGAACAGCCCTGTGGTATGGTCAGAGCAGTGGGAAATGGTTTTACTGGGGTTTTCACTCAGGTTTTACTGGGGGGCTCTCATGGGTCCATTTTGCAGGAGTTTTGGGGATATCAGGCATCAGGATATCACACAGACCCCTTATGTGCAAGAGGTGTGGGAAAAAGGTCATTTCTTGCCCATTTTCCTTTTGAAGATGTGTCACTGGAGTGCTTGCACCCCAAAACCCTTCCCTGGCCATCCAGCACTGCTGGGTGCTTTGCAGCATCTGTTTTGAGAGTTGGTCTGACATGCTGTGGCCAGTGGGACCCCTCTCTGGGCAGCAGAAAAAGGCACAAGGACCCTTTTCACTCCAGAAAGATATTTTCGAAGCTGCAGGTGACAGGTGGACCCTGAAGTGCATCTGGGTAAGGAGTCAAAACATGCACCTATTGGTTCAAGGCAGGTGGTTTGACCATAAAATTTGAGGCCAAAATGCTGTTCAATTAATATTTTAGTGGGATGGACAGTAAATGAGAGGAACAAAGATTGTTTCCATTTCTGTCTGGTT
The DNA here is from genome assembly GCF_008360975.1 of Lichenostomus cassidix. Lineage (NCBI taxonomy): Eukaryota > Metazoa > Chordata > Aves > Passeriformes > Meliphagidae > Lichenostomus > Lichenostomus cassidix. The sequence goes on from NC_139499.1 coordinate 4,771,849, forward strand.
CAGCCAGCCAGTCTGATTTAAGATCAAAATAGTATAAATAGTACATGGAGTGCTGAGGAGTATGGAGAGCAATCAGTGGAGGGCTGTGGTCAGGGATCCTGGGGATGTGAAAGGCACAATGCAGGTGACTTCTGCTTTTGTTCCCTATGGTTTTATCTCCCTCAGCTCAGCTCTGGTGGGTCTTGAGGGCTGGGAAGGGTCCTCGAGGTGACAGAGGGAGGAGGTGACTTGGTCTTTGCATGCTTCAGGTCCCAGCTGTGGAATGCAGCCATCCCTCATCCAGGGGAACCATGCCTTTGCTTCTGTCCTTCCATCAGCCTGAGCCTGCTCGCTGTGCCCCACTGGCCCTGAGCTAAAATCCCCAATTTTCGCTATTTCCCCATCTGCTCACGGCAGGCAGTGCCTCGGGGCTGTGCAGGCAGGCTCCAGGCTCCCTCGGGAGCTGCCAGAGGGGCTGCCAGAGTGTCAGCAGCATCACCTCGGGGGGGCCGGGGGGTATCGCCTTGCTCTGCGCCCTGCTCGTGACTCGGGGATCTCCTCTGGCATGGCACGCTTAGGTCAGGCGCTTTTCTGGGGGAGCAGGTGCCTCAGGGTTTCCTCATGTCATCCCCGCGGGATCGGGATGGCCAGCTGGGGCTTTGAGTGGCATCGATCTTGCTGGAAGCCGAGCAGCCTTGCAGGACTGGGACAGCCGGGGCTGGGCTGGGATCTCCTTCCCCAGAGGCAGGGCTTTGCTGCACACCCTCCTGCGCTGGATTCTCCTTTCCCCTTGCTCTCCGGGAGTTTTCCCACCCAGGTGGAGGTGCAGGGATGGAGGGATTGAACTTGCCACTCCCAACCTCCACCAGACAGTGCTTTTCCCCACTGAGTTTCAGATCGCTTTGTCCCAGCCTGGCTGTGCTGCGCTGGGTGGAAGGGAAACATCTCTTTATTAGGGTTGTTTCCTTAAATAAAGCCATCGGAGCCAGCGCTGGGCAGGCTGTGCTGGGCAGGCTGTGCTGCCCATCCCATGACCGGTGTTGCGCATTCTGGTTATTAACACCTCATTAGATGCTGGTTCCTCCCCACGCCTCTGGTTCAGCAAATCCCAGAGGCTTTGTTGTTGCTCCCTGACTCCTGCTTCACCGGGGAGTTGTTTTTTTATGGTCTCCTGCGCTTCTGCTGACAGTTTAAATTTCATTTCTTCTTGGGGTCGGTTAGCTTTGCTTCGACTTTCAGCTTTTTCTGTGTGCCCCACACTGGAGCAAGGGATGCCTCAGCACACCTTGATGGGAGAGGTGTCCCAAATCACTGCCACCAGCTGGCTCTCACCTGCCACCCCAGCCTGCATTTCCACTTGGCAAACCCCAGAAATCCTTTCTTTTTATCTTCTCTTTTTACATCTTGACTCAGTTTCCCAAATGACAGTGGCAGCAGGCACAGCTCTGCCCTGGGAGGAGTCTGGGGACTCGTGCAGGTGGGTCAGAAGCCTGTCACCAGCCTGATGCCACGGTTGCCACTCCATGGCTTCTTAGTGACAACAAACCACCCCATTCATATATTTATTGGTCTGTCCTCTTGTGCCACCCAGGCCAGGGACTCAAGGCTGTAGCCCCTGAGTTCTGGAGTGGGCTGATGGCACTTCCAAAGGGATCTGACTCCTTAGAAAGGTGCCTGGAGGGTGCTGCAGCCCTCAGTAAGCTGGGCTGGCAGGGGATGGCCCTTTCCAAAAACCAATTGCAGATTTGCTGCTTATTTTCATCCTGAGCTTATTTTCGTCTCCGTTTCCACCGCTCTGCCCGGGGATGCTGTCTGTGGCATGATAAGTTATTTCAAGAAGTGGGGCAGAGCTGTTGGTATGGAGGGGAGTGCAGGCACCCAGATTAAAGGTAAATCTACACAGATAATTGGGAGCCTGCTTCCTGCAGAAATCAGGTGAAGCTGATGGCTCTGCAGTCCCGGGCTGCCCTTAAACCACCCCAGTGGCTGCCAGCCTGTGCTGTTGGATCCTGCCCAGGGGGCTCCTGGATGTGCTCAGGGCAGGGGGGGTTGGATGTGTGGCACAGGGTTAGTAATCCCCACCGCCTCCTCCTCAGACCTGCCAGATGTCTCTCCTCTAGGCTTCATTTTTATAAATTGGCCTTTTAAAGTCTGTCATCCCCGTGCAGATGAAAGGAAGATGCTGTGATGCCTCTGCGTGTGTGTCTCTGAGCCTGGGTCTCCTTCAGGCTTTTTGTTTGGGGCTTTATCTGTTTTGAAGTGTCTTTTTTTTTAATTCTTTTTTTTTTTTTTTCACCTTAACCTCTCAGATTCTCTGTTGCCATCCCTTGGTTTTGGGCAGGCAGGCCCTGAGCATCCTTCAGGAGGGAGGGATGAGGAGCTGTGTTTTCCCCCAGATTCACGGCAGGGAAACCAGCAAAGCCCTGGGGCACAACACCCCCACCGTGGGGCTTTTTCTTCCCTCCACAAGCCCCTTTCTGCTCTTTTCCCTTTGCACCCTTTCCCCCCACCTTGCTCTTGCCATGACTGCTTGGATTGGCAGCCAGAGACTCCTTTCCATCTCCCTTTTCTCCCTGAGCCCAAATACTCCTGGCCCGTGGCTTGGTGCCAGGGCAGCTCCCAGGGCTGTGGCAGAGCTGGGGTTGTGAATTTTCAATTCAAAGGGCAGAGTCTTTAAATCCTCTGCCTGGTGATGGATGGATAATTAGGAATTTCATTTGCTGGGCGGGTAACAAACAGCTTTGCATTTTCTGCTGCTTTCCTGATGTCTCTTGGGGAAATTCAGATGCTGCTCTTAAACTGCAGGGATGGGTTTTTTCCCAGCTGGCATGGATCCCTGCTCAGGTCTCCGGGAAAGCCCTGTGATGCTGGGGAGAGCCTTGCCAGGGATTTCTGCAGGGGCTGGAGCTCTGCTGGGGATGTGGGATGAGAGGGGCCAATGCAGGTCCCTGTCCTCAATGTCCCCCTGGCACAGTGGGGCACCGAGCAGCATCCCTGCCTTGAAAGTGGGAAAATTCCACTTGTATCATGTTTCTGTTGGGGTTTTTATTGCCTGTGTGGGTTCCTCCCTGTTTGAGAGGGTTGAGAGGCACTTCCTGGGATGGAGGTGCTCCCAGAGAGCTCATCTCCATAGGGATGTGCTGGGGATATGGCAACCAGCTCCTGGCTGCAGCTCCTGCTCTGAATCACAGCCTTCAGGGCTTGGTCCTGCCTGGGCTCTGCTGACTGACGTGGTTGGGGTCTGGAGGATGAGGAGTGGGTTATCCCAGTCCCCAGTGCCAGCCCCAGTCCCGTGGCTTGTGCCACTCATCTGAGCAGTAATTAATTATCGGCCGTGTAAGCTGCCGGCGGGATCCGGCGCGTGATTTATTAGCAGGAGTAATCCCTCGCCAGCAAGAGAGCTGCTCTGTGAATGGAGAGCAGCAAAATCCAGGGGAAGAGCTGCTCTGTGAATGGAGACCAGCAAAACCCGGGGGAGCTGTCCTGCCCTTGTAGATGTGGATCCCATAGGCACCCTTGGGCTCTGTGTTTGAGCCAGCTGAGGTGGATTTCCCCAGCTGCTGCCCTTGAGTGGGGAAAGGAAGGGTGTCTGGGCACAGGGACAATGTTTTTGGGGTCATGGGCTCAGCAGTGCCCCAGCCAAGGCCCACCACTGTCAGGCCATGAGCAGTTTTGGCACTGGGAGGTGATTTTTGAGATGCATTTGCTGCTGGGGTCTCCCTGGGGAGGCTGTTTGTGCTGCCCAGAGCCAGGCAGAGATTTGGGAAGTGCAGCATAAGCACCAAGCTGGATTTTACATGTGCCCTGCCAGTCCCATGGCCACGGGGAGAAGGACCAGTGTGGAGGTTGGGCCAAGTGGTGCTTCTCCCATGGCCACATGGGTCTGGTCTGCAGCTCCCTCAGCTTCTGGTGTGCTCCTGGGTCTGGCTTCTGTTTCTTTTCCCTCTGTACCCCACTGGCCTCTGGCGAGGACCTGTCCTGGGTTGTCTGCTACCTGATGCTCAGCAGGGAGGGCAAAATCCCAAAATTGATGTTCTAAAGGATCTGGGCAGAAGTAGAGAATGGAGAAAGAGAAGGAGCAGCTGCTGAGTGCCCTGGGTGGGCACTGCCAGGACTCCTTTCCCCTATGGAGAGCTGTGCTGTGCCCAGGAAGACACACAGCAAGAGGAATCCTGCAGGCAAATCCCCCCAGGCTCCTCCACTCGGGGACTCCGTAGCGGTTTCATGAGAAATCAATAATGCTTTTGCATGGTCATAATCGTAAAATAAGTACAATTTATGGCTGCTGCTGGGGCCAAGATTTTTTTCCTAGCAGATGAGGTGGAGAGAGGGCGACACACAAACGCTTTTCCACAGCATTTTCTTTGCACTGGAACTGTGGGTCAGCTCCTGCATTGTGGTGAGGGGCAGGGTGGGTGGTCTATGTCCATACCCTATTTGGGGGTGCAGGATGGGTTTCCATTTCCATGTCCCTATTTGGGGATGCACGATGGGTTGTCCAGGTCCATACCCCCATTTGGGGTGCAGGATGGGTTGTCCATGTCCATGGCCCTGTTTGGGGGGCCAGGGTGGGTTCTCCATGCCCCTGTTTAGGGGTGCATGGTGGGTTGTCCATTTCCATGGTCCCATTTGGGGAGGGCAGGGTGGGTTGTCTGTGTCCTTGACCCCATTTGGGGGTGCAGGGTGGGTTGTTCATGTCCATCCCCCTGTTTGGGGTGTAGGATGGGTTGTCCATGTCCATGCCCTGTTTGGGGGGCAGAGTGGCTTGTCCATATCCCCATTTGGGGGTTTAGGATGGGTTGTCCATGTCCATGCCCTGTTTGGGGTGCAGGGTGGGTTTCCATTTCCATGCCCCTATTTGGGGATGCAGGGTGGGTTGTCCATGTCCACGCCCCATTTGGGGATGCAGGGTGGGTTCTCCATGCCCCCATTTGGGGGTGCAGGGTGTGTTGTCCGTGTCCATCCCACACTCACACCATGTCCTTGTCCCCACAGCCTGCCGGCAGGTGGAATGGGGCAGCCATGAACGGCGATGCCCTGTGCCAGGAGCCCTCCTCCCCGCTCCCCGACTGGAGGGAGTTCTGCAAGCTGCACGCCCAGGCAGCCGCCGTGGACTTTGCCCAGAAGTTCTGCCAGTTCCTGAAGGAGAACCCTCACTACGACACCCCCGGGGCAGAGACCTCCTTCTCCCACCATTTCACCGCCAACTTCCTGGACATCTTCAGCCTGGAGGTCAGCCGGGTGTTCGTGTCTGACTCGCCCACCAAGTACAACATCGTGCCCTTCGTGGGGCTGCAGAACTGCCACGTCCCCTACGGGAGGGAGGTCACCTCGAGGAAGGAGGAGACCTCCACGGAGTCCCTGGACAGCATGGACGCCCCGCTGGGCGCCAGCCGCTACCTGACCCCAGCCCAGCAGGTCCAGGCTCGCAAGGTCTCCTCCTACGGCCAGTCCCGCAGCTCTGAGGATGTCTCCATCCACGCTGCTGCCAAGCCCAAGTTCAAGAAAGGCTTCTCCTTGAGGAACATGAGCCTGTGCGTGGTGGATGGGATGAAGGAGATGTGGCACCGCAAATCCTCTCCGGAGCCGGGCAGCGAGGCTGCTCCGGGCGGCCGCAGAGCCGAGAGGGAGCCGTGGCCGGCCGGGGGCAAGGAGCCTGCTGACCCTCGGGAGAAATGGACCCACAAGCTGCGCCTGTCCAAGGTGCCCTCGTCCAAGGTGGAGCTGGTGGACATCCAGAGGGAGGGGACGCTGCGCTACATGGTGGCCGATGACACGAACTGTGTGGGCAGCTCGCAGTGGCAGAAGTGTCGCCTGCTGCTCCGGAAAGCGGTGAAGGTGGAGGGAGAGAGGTTCCTCCTGGAGTTTTATGTCCCTCCGAAGGTAAGTCCTGGCTTTTCTGTGCCGTTGTTTTTATGAGAAATTCAAGCAGCAGTTTGGCTTTGGTTTTGTTTCCACTGCTGAGCTGGGCTGAAATCCAGCTCTGGTCCAGGGGGAGATCTGGTGCTGTGTGGCTGAGGTGCGAATGGATGGGAAAATGTGCTTGAAACGCATCCAACCTGAAGGCCAAAATGAGCCTTGCATTGTTGGTGTTGGTCTGTGCCTCTCACCTTTTGAGAAAATACAAAACATGAGTTTCAACTCAAGTGCATCTCTCTGGAGAGCAGCTCAGCATGGGTATGGATGGTGGGCATTCCCAGCCCAGGGAATGGGGTCTGGCTGGAAGGGAACAACCCCATGTCCATGGTGCCTTCAAGGGAGCCTGCAGGAGAGCTGGAGAGGGACATTTTACAAGGCCATGGAGTGACAGGACAGGGGGGAATGGCTTTAAATTGAAAGAGAATAGGGATAGGTGTGACATTGGGAAGGAATTGATTCCTGTGAGGGTGAGGAGGCCCTGGCACAGGGTGCCCAGAGGAGCTGTGGCTGCCCCTGGATCCCTGGAAGTGTCCAAGGCCATGTTGGACAGGGCTTGGAGCAACCTGGGATAGTGGAAGATGTCCCTGCCCATGGCAGGGTGGAACAGGATTCCTTCCAACCCAACCTATTCCATGATTCTGTGGATGGAGGATCTGATGAAGCCTGGCGTGTTAGCTACACCAAAGAGAAAATAAACTTGGGTTAAAATGGAACAACTGCTGCTCTTAAAACATTTAAGAGAGTGCTCATAGAGGGATTCCTTTTTTAGTGTATCTTGATTTGCCTCTAAAAATCAATTCTGAAATTATTTTACAGCAACTCTTATGAGCATTGTCTGCTCTTCAGTTATAATCACACCCCACTTTGGTTTACAGCTTTCTCCTCTCATCCCATCTTGCTTTCCATCTGGCAAATGTAAAAGTGGCACCCGTCTGGCACAGCTGGAAGAAAACTGCTTTTTGCTTCAGCAGCCCACAGATTTGTTTTTGCATAGACCCTACAGAAACTATGGCCATGCCTTTAAGTCTTTAAAGGGAAGGACCCTCCTGGAGAGAAGGGGGTTGGAATGAGATGACCTTTAAGATCCATTCCAAACCAAACCATTCTGTGATTCTGAGACCCTTCTCTGGCTCAGGGGTGAATTATCACCTTGTTTCCTTTCCTTTCGAAGCAGCTGCTGCTTCCTGCCTGACCTTCTCCTGTGCAAACACCAAGATGGAAAATTCCCCAGGGATGGGCAGAGCATTGCATGGCTGAGACGTGGCTGGAGGCAACACTGGGGCTCCAGGGCTGGCAGAATCGAAACATCCTGCAAGGGAAAAAAGCAGTTTCTGTTCTGTCTTGGATTTATTTCTTTTTATTTCCCAATAAAAATGGGAACTGAGCCCGTTATTGGTAACTTGCAGCCTGGAGCTCCTTGCTGGCCTCATCCCACCCACTGCACCCAAGGCACCAGGCACAGGTTTTGGGGACTAAACCTCATCTCTGCTTCCTGCAGCTGCAGTGCTCCAAATCCCAGAGCCCTGGAGGGGACCAGCCCTGGAGAGCAGCTCCACGAGCTCCTTTGTGGGGATTTGTTATAATTAAAACAAATATCTGGGGAATTTGTTGCTCAGCAAACACTTGGAGTGGGAGGCACCAGGTCTTGCCTCCCCATAGAGACTCTGGCGGGTGCCAGGGGCCCTGGGGGAAATTCATTTTTCTTTATTTTAATGTAATTAAAATTCCCTGCATGGCTGAGGCTGCTGTGTCTGAGCTGCTGGGTTGAAATGCTGCTCCTGTGCTGGAGAAATGGGGTTGCTTTCTGCATGGGAAGCATCCCCCATCAGACAGCACAGCTCTCTCCGTCGGGAGAGGGTTGAAAATGGAGAGAAATTAAGTGGTGTTGGCAGAGCTGGCACATCAGCCTGCGCTGGAGCAAGGAGGGTGGCTTGGTAGTTAAATGCACCTCCCTGCCTTCCACTGGGCCTCCTCTTGGTTTAATTCACAGAGCTCGGGAGGGAAATCAATGCTGTTTATTCCCCCCCTGTAATAACCACACAGGCTGAGCTGATCTTGCCTCTGAGAGCCCTGCTGCCTTGTCCCCAGGGACAGTTTGATTCAATTGAGTGACTTTTTTTTAATTCATTGATTTATTTTCAGTTGTTTTCTTTGGTTTTTTTTTTCCTTTTCCCAGGCTTCCAAACCCAAGGTGAGCATCCCACTGTCGGCCATCATCGAGGTTCGCACCACCATGCCACTGGAGATGCCTGACAAAGACAACACCTTTGTCCTCAAGGTGAGAGCAGGCTGTGCATCCCTGCAGGAGCCTCCTCTGCACCTGCATCCTGCAGTGCAGGAGGCTCAGTCCCCATGGGGGTTGTTGCCTTGGCTTCCAGAGCTGAGATGCACTGATGCTCCCCACTGCATCCCTGCTTCCCCCAGCTGACACCCAGATGTTTTGGGATCAGGCTGTTCGGCTTTCAACATGGGGTTTGGCTGCTCTGGGTCACCAGGAGATGGGTTAAATTAGTGTCCAGACAGGACCTGCAAGGGAAGATGCTGCTTGTGGTTTTGTGGCTGCTGCTGTCCTGGATTGGTAGTGTGTGTTTCATTGATGCAGTGTGATGGCACTCAGTGCTGTGGTCTGGTTGACAAGGTGGCATCTGGTCAAAGGTTGGATTTGATTATCTTGGAGGTCTTTTCCAGCCTTAATTATTCTATGGGAATGGCTCTGTGGGAGAGAGACCCTGGGGATTAACCACACATGAGTCTGGGGGCATGAGCAGAGAGTGAAAGTCTCCCTCTTCAGAATTTTCTGTATCATGCAGTTAATTAATGCTGCCTCCTGCTCTGCTGGAGGACAACAGCCTGTCATGGCAGATCAGGGCTGAATGTTGCAGAGTCCTGGACACCATGATGGTGATGGACTGTTGCATTTTGAGCATTTCTGTGTCCTGCCTCTGCTAAAATACACTTCTCTCCCTGATGCAAGAGTGTGTGGCAAAGCAGAGCGGAGAGGAGGTCTTCCCAGCTGAATGAACCTGCTTGAAAGCTTAGAAAACTGGGAAAGGAAAAGAGGGGAAAAAATTGAGCCTAGCTTTGTGAAAGCCCCCAAGCCTTGAAATCCACGTGGCCCCAGCACACATTCCCATGGGAAATTGCTTTCCATGAAATCCAGCTCCTTGTCAAGGTCACACACCTTCTCCTGGCACTCTCCCTTCCCCAAGGGCTTCTTGCCCTTCAGCCTCAGCAGTGGTCAGTGTCCACCGTGCACATGGAGGCTCATCCAGCTGTTGTCTTCTGTGCCTCAAAGACCAACCTCTGATATTATCTGCTCTCCAGACTGACCAGCCCAAGGTCCTTGCTTTTCTTGCAGGCTCTGGAGAGGGAATGCCCCAAAGTGTACATGGAGTCATGGGCCAGAGTGGATGGGAAGCATTGCTTCTCCTTTCTTCTTCCTCTTTGTCCAGCCCAAGCTGATCCAGTTGCTTTCGTCACACCCACTGATGATGATGATGTTGACTCACATGCAGCCTGTGGGCTGGTGTAAGTCTGGGATGATTTTTGCAGAACTGCTCCCAAGTTGTGGTTCCCCAGCCTGCATGCCCACTGTGAGCTCAGAGCTCGCCCTGCCCTTGAGCTGGAGGCTGGATTCAGCTTTTTCTTCCACTGAGCATTTTTCAGCTTTGACAAGTTCATTTGAATTCTTGCCTGATCCTCCAACACACTTGCAGTGTAGTGTCACCCATGAATTGATCAGGCATCCTTGCATTCCTTTGTCCTAATCATTACTGAGGCACAGAGAGCCTTTGATGGGAAGGAGCTGCTGAGCACATCCCTCAGCTTTGACCACTGGCCATTGATAACCCATCAGCCATTGATCTCTGCTCTTGGAATATGGCTCAGCAGCTGCCTCAGATGTTTTCTAGATCCCCTTACAAGTGCCACCTCAGCTGTGTCACATCAGTGGCTAACACCAAGGATGTGCCAATGCTTCTCCCTGTCCCTGGGGCTGTGACAAGCCTGAGCAGTTGGGTTTGACTGGGTTTGGTCATGACAGATCCCTGCTGAGGGGATTCAGCTCTGGTGTGCCTCCTGGGTGCCTGTGAGGGTTGGTTTCTCTGGCTGCTGGCTTGCCTTCTTCCCATCTTCCAGAGCCAGACATGCTCTCTTCACTCCCACTGCTAACAGCATGGTGACTGCTCCAGCCCTTCCTTTAATTCCCTTGGCTCCAAACCCTGCCAGCTGGAAAATGCCTGCTTTACCAGGTACCTCCTGCTGCTGCCCTGTCCTGGCTCTCTCCCTGCCACAGGGGGATTGATTGGAATCGATCCTTTGAGTGAGCTGAGGCAGCAAGCACGGCATGGAGCCCCACCAGCCAGCCTTCCTGTCCCCTCCCAGCTGCTGGCACGGGATGCTCTTCCCCTTTTCTCACATCCACTATTATTTGTGGCTCATTTTCTGCCCAGACCCATCTTGCTGGGACATCTTTCTGCTCTCCCATTTCCCCTTTGCTGGCTGGACTTGCAGAGGGGGTGAAGCACCTCCCCAGTGCTGGGGTACAGGTTAGGTGGGCAAGCTGGGTGCTGTGATTTCTCTTCCTGTGTTATGTGGGACTCAAACTCAACCTTCACACACAACACACACATTATGATGAGTGGAAAAGCCCCTGCCTCATTTAAGGAGGTTATGATGGGTGGAAAAGCCCCTGCCTTGTTAGGGGAAGCCACACTGAAATAGCTTCTGCCAGATTGCCTAAAAATGAACAGCCAGCGTGTCCCCAGAGCCCATCAGACACCAAGCACATGCAATTTTTTCCATTGCACAAGCAGGTGCTTGCAAAATACCCAAGCCCTGCACGTGCTTTGCTCGCTGTCATGCTCTGCATGAGTGAGCAGCCCCATCTCCCACGTCATGCCTTGCCCTCAGAAAGCCAGACAAGATCCTTTTTTCTTGTTAAACAAATTGTGGGGGGGAATCTTTGCTGCTCCACTCAGCCCCTGCTTGGGACAGGGTCCAGGTCAGCCCCAGCCAAGGCTCTGCTCCCTGCCCTCCCTGCTTATTTTCAGGATGGTGATTCAGTTGTTTGTGATTAATTGAATTTGCTTGGAGGTTGTCTCAGCTGGCAGAGTGACACCCTCCCAGAGTCAGGGCTGCTCTGCCACCTCGGGAATGCGATGTTTAAGGCTCCATGAGGGATGCAGGGAAACCTGCCAGAGGCATCCCATGGCATCTGAGTCCACTGATGTGGGGCTTCTGAGTTCTCCCCAGAAAGGCACAGCTTCTTTGGGCTGAACAGTTTGGAGGCTCTTTTGGATCCTGATTTTTATTTATTATTTCTTTTCCTGTGAAATGGGGTTTCTCTCCCACCCTGTTGCAATCAAAAATCAGAAGCCTCACGGACCAGAGGCAGGAAAGATAATGGAGGAGACGTTTAAAACTCCTGGGGTCTGGTAGGGTTTTGGGGCAGAGAGCAGTGTGGCTTCTTCTCTACCTATGCAGAGCTAGTTTTGGGGATCACAGAGGCTCCCCAGGAGCAAGGGATGCTGTCTGTTCTGGGGCATAGTGCCATGCACCCCTGATGCTGCCAGCCAAGCATGGTTTTGCCATGGAGGCTGTAAAAACCTTATCAAAAAACTTGCTTGTCATACATTTGCTGATAACAGTGGGGTGGGTGTTTTCCTCTGAGCTCCAGCTTGGGTCATCCTTGGACACACCAGAGCATCTCTGTGGGTCACCCCTTGGCCCCCATGTGCTGGGTTGGGGTGGGACACTGATCCCCTGGGTCACCCCTTGGCACTCCTGTGCTGGGATGGAGTGGGACTCTGATCCTCTCCTGCTCAGCCAAGGTGCTGTTTAGGGGGTCTGGCTGGGTTATGGGGTTATGGGGTGAGGGGCAGCATCCCAGCACAGCTGACTCCATCCCCCATTGCCTGCAGGTGGAGAACGGGGCTGAGTACATCCTGGAGACCATCGACTCCCTGCAGAAGCACTCGTGGGTGGCAGATATCCAGGATTGCATCGACCCTGGGTAAGGATTGCTGGGGAAGGGGCTCTGTGGGGCTGACTGTGGTGCCTCACCACCGAGCACAGGCTGTTACACCCCTGCAATTCTTGCTGCTTGGGTTGTCATTGGAAATCCCCAGCTCACACCAGCAGAGGTCTGGAGGCAGAATTAGCAGCCTGTGTCTGTCAGGGGTGCAGAGCACTGGCTGTCTGTTCATCCTTCTCTGCTCCAAGTCCCCTCAGCCTGGCAGAGGCAGATGACCTGGGAACACAGCCTCAATGCAGGAAGCTCCTAACACCCACCTTCTGAATGTTTGATACTATATTTGAGCTATTTTCCATGCTATTTTCCAGCTTAGCATCCATGATATATTTAAGATTCTGCTGGCTAAATCGATTTATTTGTATTTCTATCACAGTGGCATCAATATTGTCGCTGGAGTCACAACTCAGCCAAATTCCTCATCTACTGTTTCATCAGCACATGGAGCAAGTTGTGTTAGGGAGGTTTGTGTGCCTGGTGCTGCTGCCCTCCAGCTGGCTCAGACAGGCCCAGCCTCTGGGGAAACCCTGGCACTGCTCCTCTTGGCACTGTTTTGGAAAAACAAGGTGCTCATGCTTGCAGAGGTGGAAACCTCAAGCAAACCTGGAACAGAGGCTTGGAGAGGTTCCTGCTCCCTCCAGGCTGCCTTTGCTCTCTCCTGCTGGAGAGGCATTTGGTTTGTCTTTGGAGGCTGCATCTCACAGGAGGATGCACTGGTGCTCTCCAGAGCTTTGCTCCTTTTGCTGTTTTCTGAAGTCTGTAATTCACTGGCACAGATTGTCCAGAGAAGCTGTGGAAGTGTCCAAGTCCAGGTTGGACAGGGCTTGGAGCAACCTGGTTTAGTGGAATGTGTCCCTTGCCCATGGCAGGGGGTGGAATGAGCTGAGCTTTAAACTCCCTTCCAATCCAAACCATTCAAGAAGCAATGCTGAGGCTCAGCTGCTGACGGAGGCAAGGCTGGGAAAAGGCTCTTTTTTCCCTCACTCCATGTTTCAGTGCTGGTTTTCCAGCTGGAGCTGAGCACCAGGGCCATGCTCCCCTCGAGCCACTGCGGGAGCTGCCGGCATCCCTGCGCCAGCCCCTCGCTCTGCCCCTGGCAGCCTCCCAGCCCTTTCTGTTTGCTTAGCACCCAGCACCATCCCTCTCTGGCCTCCGGACGTGACTGTAAAGCAAATAATAATGAACTCCAGAGCAAATAATAATGAGCTGTTTAATACACCGACACACACGCTCGGTGCCAAGAGCGAATTCTCAATCAGCTCCCGATGCTTTTGCCAAGGGCTGCGTGCTGGAGCCGCTGCGTGAGCGCCCGGCCACGGCTGCTCTGCAGAGCGCTGTTGGTTTTGGTTTCCTTCCTCCCTTCTTGTTTTTAACCGGCTGCAGCTGAATGACTCCCAATGGCTGATTCACTCACTGGCCACTAAATAATTCAGCAGCTCGCAGGGAGCTGTTGCCACCGACGCAGCAGCCGTTTCCTCGCTGCACACGTGGCTCTGTGTGAAGCAAGAGCAGCCGTGTGCTGTGGGCAGCTCTGGACTCTCGCTGGCGGCTGGGATAAAAATAGGATGTGGAGCAAGCCGGGTGTTTGTGCAAGAAGGGTGCTGAAGTGCACGGGGAGGGTTGGCAACAGGGATGCTCTGAGTGACCCCTTTGCTCTGTTCCCACTCAGTCTTTTGCTTCAGGCCTCGTGGCTCGGTTTTTTCATGTCTTTTAGGGATGTAATTCCCTTTGCAGAGGGTGAAAGTGAAAGCACCCTCGGGTGGAAGCTGGTGGTGGGAGGGTGTGTGGGTGCAAAGCAAAGCGCTGAGAGTCAAGGTAGCAGCTTTCCTTCCAAACCCACGAGGCTGCAGCAAAATCCTGCAGCTGGAACCGACCAGCATGACCTGTGTAGTGTGGGCTTTCAAGGGTTTAATCCCTCCCACACTGGTTTCTCACCCCCAAAAAGTCATGGTGTTTGGTGGCTGCTCTGCCTCTCAGTGTTCTTGGTGCTGGGGCAACCCCTTGGGAGGAATTAAGAAGCATCAGGATGTAGCATTGGATCACAGTGGAATTTTGTTTGGCTGAGTCCCCATTCCATGCCAGTGAGTGGAGGTGCCACATATGTGTGTTTCTGTCTGTGCTTTCCTCCAGGGACAGTGGGGACGACATCGAGCTGGTGTCCTGTGCACAGGGAGCCTGTCTGCCAGGCAGGACAACCTCCTCCAGCTGTGAATTCCTGGCTGATGGTAAGGAACTATGTCTGGGAAAGTCTGTGAGTCCCTCAGAGCCATAACCTGGCCCTCCGGTGTCTCCAGGAGCCAGTGGTATCCAACACAGTTGCTTTCAGAGCAGGACAGCCCCCAGCTTTGCCCAGTGATGGTGGGTGATGCTGAGCCACGAGCTCATCCCTCTGCAATTTCCCTTCCAGATGTGCCCAGGCCGCCAGACAGATGTGCCCTGCCCAGTGCTCACAACACCGCCACGGCCACCGCTGTCCCTGTGCCCCACAGCCGGGGCAGGGACTCCCTGGGGGAGCTCCTCACCCACGTCCCACTGGAGAACTTCCTGCAGACGCTGGAATCCTCCCCCACTGCTGGTGGGCATCTCACAGGTACTGGGATGCAGGATACATCCCCAGCATCTCCCTCTGGAGGGTGCGCGGAGGGAGAGGAGGAGGGGGCAGGAGGAGAGGGGGTGGTGTCTGGGTGCTCCCTAAAAACCTGCTGTCCCTGCGGGCAGGGGAGGACAGCGAGGCCGAGGCGGAGATCAACCTGTCTGACTTCCCCTGGTTCCACGGGACTCTGTCACGGATCAAGGCAGCCCAGCTGGTGCTCTTCGGCGGCGCCCGGAGTCACGGATTGTTCGTCATCCGGCAGAGTGAGACGCGGCCAGGGGAGTACGTGCTGACCTTCAACTTCCAGGGGAAAGCCAAGGTGGGTGTCCTCTGCTTCTCCAGGAATGTCAGTGCTAGCTCTGCCCAGCCCTCCAGCTTCCTTCTTGCTCTGGGGTGCCATGCTGTGACTCCAAACTCAGCAGCTCTGCAGGGAGCTGGGAACTGGCAGGGCATCCCTCAGGACTACCTGGCCTTCTTGCCCAAGAGCCCTCTGCACCCTGCCCAGCCTCTTTCCCAACTGGATCAGTGCCTGCCATGCCAGCATACAGTTAAATATCCCATGGGAGCTCAGTGTAGCACATCTTCCCCTGCCCTCTCCTTGTCCATTCTGTGTCCTGAAATACATGGTTACACTATGAAAAAACAACCACAAATAGTTTTCTGCTGGATCCTTTTTCTAACAAAGGGATTGCCTGTTCTTGTTACCTTGCAAGAAGTAGTTCAGGTGGGCTGGGAGCTTCTCCAGGCTGTCTGTGACCACAGGATTGGAGCTTCACCCCCTCTGGCTGTACCCAGACATCCTTCTCTGTGTGTTTCTTTATGGTGTTCATCCCCAGGAGAGGCCAAACTTCTCCTGGGGCTGCAGCATGTGGGGTTTTGCAGGAAACACCCTGCAGCAGGGAAAAAATACTAATCCTATGTTAGGAGCAAACCTCCCTTGGCTGATGGAGGTGACTCCTGCTGCCAATTTCAAGGCTGGGTCTTACCCTCATCACCCCCAGCTCACCCTCTACCCCTCTGCTTGCAGCACCTGCGCCTGTCGCTGAACGAGAGCGGGCAGTGCCACGTGCAGCACCTCTGGTTCCAGACCATCTTCGACATGCTGCGCCACTTCCACACGCATCCCATCCCGCTGGAGTCGGGCGGCGCGGCCGACATCACCCTCCGCAGCTACGTGGTGGCCCAGAGCCCACAGCCGGGTAGGTGCCAGGGCTGGGCAGGGCTGCACGGGGAGGGCAGGCTGTGAGGCTGGGCTGGGATCTTGCATGGACCCAAAAGGGGCAGATCCATGGGATTCCATCCCTAAAGCAGTGCCCTGCTGATGTGCGTGGCTCTGGAGATGCACTAGGTGGGTGTTACCCACTGAAGGTGGGCATTGGGGACCATGCAGCAGCAGGGCTGTGTCGGTGTGACCCCCTGTCCCCGGCTGGGGGTGTCATTGCCCTGGCTTGGGCAGGAGAGGAGCAGAAGGGTCTGCGAGGCTTGGAAGAGTGTGGGAAGGAGGGCTGGGGAAGAACAGGGTCAGAGATGGAGAGGAGGGTGTGGGAAGGTACCAGCGAGGGAGAGGGAGGAAGCCGAGCCCCCCGGCAGCGCTGGAGGGGACAAGCTCCTGTTTCCCTTGCAGACACCGGCCCCCCGCCACCCCTCGTGCCACAGCCACCGAGCTGCCGGGTCGACCTGCCACCTCCACACTACTTCTGCAGCACAGCACCCACGGGCCCGCCTGTCCCGCCACCCGCCGAGGGGGTGGCCGTGGCCCCCGCTGTCCCGGTCCCCGCACCCTACCACCGCCTGGAGGGTGCCCTGGGCCCTCGGAGCCGCAGCGACAGCGCCGAGCGCCGGCCGGAGCCCCCTGCCGCCAGTGCCGAGGACTACCACGAGGCTGACAGTGCCCGGAGCCGGACCCGGGCGGTGGAAAATCAGTACTCCTTCTACTGAGCCCCCGTGCTGGGGGCTGCATGGTGCGGGGAGCGGGGCAGCCGTGCCCCTCACCGCTGCACCAGCCTCGCCACCTCCTCCTGCCGCCACCAGCGACACAGCTGGGATGTCCTCCTCGCTGCTTTTGGGAGCTGTGTCAGCAGTGGGCAATGTCCCAGCTGGACGTGGCGCCAGCCCCAAGGTTGGGGCAGTGCTGGGGGTGTGGGAGGCTGAAAGAGTCAGTGCCATTTTAGAGCTTGCAGCCTCTTCTCCTTCCCTCTGGACCAAGAGCTCTCCCAGGGCTGAGCTGGGCTCCCTGCATCTCCTCCTGGGTGTGACCATCGTGGGATGGCACCCGAAGCTGTGACAGGCTCCATCCTCCAGCCAAAGCACCTCGGCATGTCCCCTCTGGGGCGAGAGCCCAGCATGGCCAACATCCTTCTGGCACCATCGTCCTGCAAACCAGCTGCTGAGGGACTCTGGCGTTTTGGGATGACCATGGAAGTGTCAGATCTCCTTGCAGAGACTCTTCTTGCACACATGGATCTAAGAGGGCACTGCTGCAGAGGCCTGAGGGTTTATCTGCGCTGGCTTTTGGGCTCCCTCTGGGGCATGTGTTTCCTACCCTCTGACAGAAGAAGGTTTTTTCGAAGGCTTGATGAATTGCATTCAAGGAAGGGTTTTCCTGGTGTCCTGCTTTTTCTGTTCCTTTGTTTCCTTTCTCTCCCTGCTCTCCCAACAGAGAATCCTTGGATATCCCTCTATTCCTCCCTCTCTTCCTTCATTTTTCAAAACCTAAGCCTCCTCCTGTGATGTGAGAGCTGACTTTCTGGCCCATGGGTGTGTGAGATGAGGGCTGGTGCATCCCATTTCTGCAGCAAATGCCACCTTCTCCACAAACACACAGCCCTTTGAATGGCAGTGGGAGCAGTTTGCTCTGTCAAGGGTATTTCTCCTTCCTCAGCCCAGCTAAAACACAGCTCAGAGGAGCAGGGAGAGGCTGGATGCTCTTGGTTGATTTGTTTAACACACATGGTGAATGAGAGGAGATCTCTGGATCTGACACAGCCATTGTCACTCTGTTTTTTCCCCGAGGTCCCCAGGGTGGGATCCAGAGGGCTGGATGGGAGTACTGCCTTACAGACCGTCAGATATTGGCTGATTTCTCACCTTCTGTGTCACAGGATAGGAAAAGGAGGGGGAAGCAATGATCTGCAAGCAAAAAATGTTAATTTGTAAATAGGGAAGAGTCTGGAAGAGTTTACTGTTGTGTAGAATAAATTAATTTTATTTAAAAAAAAAGAAAAGGGGAGAGGGGGAACTTGTTAAACAAATGGACAACTCGAGTTCCGGTTTTAAAATAAAATCACTTGCAAAAACAACAGCACGTGAGCAAGAGCTTGGGGGTTTGCTGGATTTGCTACTTCAAAAAAAAATGGAAAAAAGGGAGGCTGCTGTCATGTCTCATGTGTGCAGACCTTGTTGCTGTCTCCAGGCAGTTGGGGCCAGGCTCGGTCTGTCTGTGCCTGCTGGAGTGCACTGAGAAGGGAGGAGGAAGGGAGCAGAGAGTTCTCTTTGCTGCTGAGCAGAGGGAGGAGGCGGATGGGTTCAGGCTGTACAGGACAGGGTTTCCTCTCCTCCCAGTGTCTTATTTACTTTGTCTGGTTTGTCAGCGGTGCAAGTCAGAACGCCTCCCTCCCCCAGGCACCAGGGATAATCGGGAATGAGCTGCCCTGGGCTGTGAAGGCAGACCTCCCTTGCCAAAGGCCTGTGCTAGCATCTCCCAGCAGCCACATCCCCCATGGCCTGTCATCCCCCCTCCCTCTGCCTTCGTCTCTCCTGGGAGACTGTGCCTCATGCTCTGACGTTGTGTGTCTTTCTAGTGTGCTCTTTTCTGCTGAGAATCCCCTGGGAAAACTGGAGCATTGTCCCAGACTGTAGTGTGACAGCTCAGCAGTGACAGACACAGCTAACACATGGCTTTTGGGGGGGTGGAGGGAGCTGCTCAGCTTGGTAATCAGGCCACGGTTGTGTCATGATCCATTCACAAAAACATTCCCTCCCCAAAAGTCACCAGAGCCTTTTCACCGCTCCTGGAGAGCTCATCCATCAGGAGCTGGGCAGCTGGGGAGGTGACACTGAGGGCTGTGCCTGTGGGACAGCTGCTCCTCCTGCCTCATGAAAGCCGTTCACACCTCAGCTTATTAGCAAATTGACTAATTACAGCATCGGTCTTGCTGGAAAACATCCCTTTCCTTTCACCGGGTGTCTGGAAGGGCAGGGGCAGGACAAAACAGCATCTAACACCGAGATTTGATAGTGAAATAAAGGGAAAGCAGGCTAAATATATGGGCTGGATTCCATGCCAGCAGTGCCCTCTGCCCGGGGCTGGAGCAGGACTGGGCTGCAGGGATGCTGGCTGGGCTGCAGGGATGCTGGCGCTGAGCTGTGCCCTGGCACATCCCATGAACAGGACAAAAATGCAAAGGGATTTCAGCAGCACAGCCGCCCACGCTTCACGTGGGTGTTGGAGCTCCACGGCTGCTCCTGCCTGACGTGCAGGGTCTGTCTCAGCAGAGGATTGCAGTGCTTCCAGAAGGATCCCTTTGGTAGGAAAACTCCTCAGAGACACAAATGAGCTTCTTTGACAAAGATCAGGGACCTGAGTTATGTTGTTTGGTTCGCACTGACCTATGAAAACACTACCCTGCTCTAATGCAAATCCGCTGACCCCAGTAAGCCCAATTCTGCCCAGACCCCAGCCCAGCACTTGGATTTTGTGGGCTTTGTATTTTGGTGAAATACTTTCTATTTTTGTATGACCCAAGTAACTGTCTTGCCCTCCTCCCCAGATTTTTTAAAAGTAAAACGTGCATAATCCGTCAAGAGTCTGCACCAATTCCCTCAACGTGGAATTTGAGAGTGAGATGTTCCCAGGTCTCTTTCCCCACGGATTGTGTGGGCTCTGCTGGATGACAGACAGCTGCCTTTTTGTTTCCTGGGGCTGTGAGCTGTGGCTGGAACAAGCCACGTTCTGGGCAAGTGAATCCAGCTGCTCCCTGCAGCCCTCAGGCTGACATTCTGTCCTCTTCCCACGGGGACTGGCACGGGAGGGCCGAGTCCTGGCAGCTCATCACTCACACCCCTGCTTTGGGAAACTGTGGAAGAAACAGGGTGAAACTTAAGGGATTAGTGAGCTAAACCAGCCTGTGTTGTGCTTAGGACCCAGCAGACAAAACTCAGTTTGCAGCAATTCTGCTTTGTTAAACAGTCTGCAGTGGGGACCTGCCCTGGCCTCTGCAACGGAGCTGCTGTCTCCCTGGCAGGGCTGAGTGCAGCCTGGCACTGGATGGTTTCTGCCCTGGTGGGATGAAGAGGACCCAAGGCTGGGAGAGCCGCAGGAACAGGAGCTGGGGAGCTGGCAGACAGCATGGAGGAAGCTGTTTGCATTGCTCCAGCCAGGGCTGAGACTGCAAGGACGCCTTCCAGGACCAGCGGCCAGCTGGGAACTCAGCCAGCACTAAATTCACACCATTCTTTTACAAATCAGGTTGGTAAGACAAACACGAGACACAAACTAGTGTGATTTCCATAGCAACCTCAGTGGAGGTTGAAAAGTCTTTTGTAAACATAAGGCTGAACCTGAGGATCAGCTCCGATTTTCTCCACAGAAAAGGGGGAAGAGAATGGAGGCTTAATAAATTCAGGTCATACAAATGAACTATAAATCTCAGAAGGAGCTATTCCCAACCTCTCTGTTCCCCTTTCTGTCACCCTATCCACATGCACAGCACGAAGCTGTCTGAAACCCAGAGCCCAACTTCCCGGCTCCGGCTTATCTCCATAAACTGCACAAAGGCTTATGCCCCTCTTCCATTGCAGCTGACCTTTACTGGCTAATTCTGTGACGCACACACAGCCCCAGCACATGCCATCCCATTTCTGTAGGGCCACAGTGACTTGAAAAGAAATTTGGCTTGCAATGGAGGTCTGTACTGCAGCCAGCTCCAGCTCCTCTTCCCCACCCCATGGCTTCCTGCAGCTCCATCAGGCAAGCACGGATTTGGGTGTACCAGCGTGTCCAAGCGCTGTTCCTGCAAATCCCAGGTGTGAATATGGATGCAGACAGCACAGCTTTCCCCCCCTGCTACCTGCCCACATCTCCCAGTGCCCAGCAGGGCCGTGCAGTGCCGTGGGGAATGGTGCTGCCATTCATCACTGTCAGCAGACAAAGCCTGCAGGCCGCGCTGGTTAATGACCAAAGTGACACGAACAGATGGTGCAGGCAGCCTGCCACGGGGGCACCAGGAAGTGCTGTATCGCTTACACCCTCACAGAGAAGGGATTTGGCAGGGCTGAGGGTGCCAGGGAAAAACACACAGAATTTTCACCCTCCTCGGGCTCAGCCTGGACAGAGCGTGGCAGATGCCAGAGCTGCCTCGCTGATGGGGTATGCTGGGGACAGACTGCACTCCCTGCAGCACGGAGAACGTGTGTGAGGGGACATCAGAGCTCAGCAAACACAGCTTTGGGAGGAGGACACATGGCTTCAGCTGGGACACGGGAGAAGTGATGCAGGGAACAAGCTGTATCAGTATTTCAGTGTCTGAGAGAAGTCAGAGGCTGTCAGAGACCCTTCTCGGTGGTGCTGAGCAATGGGATGAGAAGCTGGAGCACAGGCAGTTCCACCTGAACATGAGACATGGGCTTGCTGGAGCCACCCCAGAGAAGGCAAACCAGATGATTAGAGGGGTGGAGCACCCCTCCTACAAGGAAAGGCTGAGAGAATTGGGGATTGTCCAGCCTGGAAAAGGCTTTGTGGCGACCTCATTGTGGCCTTTCAGTACCCAAATGGACAAGAAAGATGCAGAAGGACTATTAATAAGAATTTATTGTGACAAGAGGGGGAACAACTTCAAAGTGATAGCGTGGGTTTAGATAAGATATTAGGAATAAATTCTTTGCTGTGAAGCTGGTGACACCCTGGCACAGATTGCCTGAAAATCTCTGACTGCCCGAATGCCCCATCCCTGCAAATGTTCAAGGCCAGGCAGGAGGGAGCTCTGAGCAACCTGGTCCAGTGGATGGACCCTGCCCATGGATTTTCCCTGCCCATGTCAGGGGGTTGGAATGGGATAACCTTTTATGTCTCTTCTAACCCAAACCATCCTGTGATTGTATAAGGAAGAACTTCTGCATGGTGTAGGTGATCAAGCACTGGCACAGGCTGCACGGACAGGGTGTGGAGTGTCCCCCAAAAGCTCTCTGGAGTGCTGCACTCAGGGGACCATGGGGGGTTAGAGGGGAAAGACTGGGTGACCCCAGTGTTCCCTTCCAACCTGAACCATCGTTCTGTGACTCTGCACCTTCCCACAATCCCACTGAGGGTGACAGCACTGGGGCAGGCTGCCCAGGAAGGGCGTGGAGTGTCCCTCTCTGGAGACATGTGGATGAGTTCCTGTGTCACCTGCTCTGGGTGGCCCTGCCTTGGCAGAGGGTTGGACTGGTGATCTCCAGAGCTCCCTTCCAACCATACAATCCTGTAACTCTGTGATCCATCATTCTGTGACTCTGTGCCTTAAGCCTCCGCCCAGGCTGCAGGGTGCGAACACTTGGTGCAATCTCTTCACAGAAAGGGGGATTAGCTATCTGCACGGGCTGCCCAGGGAGGTGGTGGAGTCAAGCCACCGTCCGCGGAGACGTTCAAGGAACGATTTGAGGCGCACAGTGCTCCGGCTGACAGGGCGGTGAGAGGTTGAGTTCGACGATCCCAGAGGCGTTTCCCGCGCTGACTCCGTGGCTGTGTTGGCGCTGAGGGCTCAGCACGGCGCTCCCTCACACACCTCATCTCCCGCCTCACACACCTCCCGCCTCACACCCTTCCCGCCCTCACCGCACCCGCCATGACGGGCCGCCCGCGTCGCGCGCCGTGACGTCACGGGGGGCGGGGCGCGGCCAGGGCCGGAACATGGCGGCGCCCTCGGCCCCGCGGCCGCCCCGGCCCCGCAAGGAGCCGCAGCCGCTCGTCATCCCCCGGAGCGCGGCCGAGGAGCAGCGCCTCCGCCTCGAGCGCCTCATGAGGAACCCGGTGAGGGCACCCGCCGGGGCACGGCCCGGGGCGGCGGGAGAGGAGAGGGGCGCCGAGACCCCCCCACCCTCCCCCGGGGTCCGTGAGGGAAGAGAGACACTTCGGTGAAGGGAGAGAGACAGCGAGACTCCCTGCCGGGGTCCGTGAGGGGAGAGGGACACCGAGACCCCCCACCCCATGGGTCTGTGAGGGTAGAAGGACACCGAGACCCCCGCCCTTTGGGTCTGTGAGGGTAGAAGGACACAGAGCCCCCCAGCCTTGGTGTCTGTGAGGGGAGAGGGAGGCCGAGACCTTCTCGGTGTCTGAGGGCAGAGGGACGCCAAGACCCCCACCTCCAGCTCTGTGAGAGAAGAGGGACTAACACCCCCTTTCCTCTTCTCCGGGGTCCGTGAAGGTAGAGGGACCAACCTCCCCTTTCTCCTCTCCGTGTCCGTGAGGGAAGAGAAAGCGACACCCCCTGCCCGGGATCTGTGAGGAGAGAGGGACCAACCCGCCCTTGTTCCTTGCCGGTTCCATGACGGGATCGACACACCTCCCTTCCTCCTTGCCAGGTTCTCGAAGGGAGAGGGACCGACCCACACACACACTGTGAGGGGAGAGGGACTCGTCTTTTCTGGGGTGCTGTGACGAGAGACACCCTTCCTTGGGAACCCAGGGGCCCCTCAGTGCTCTGCCCGATGGTCTTTCCTCTACCCACTGCTTGTAATGTGCGAGAGCATGACCCTGGTTCCTCTGACTGGGTGTTTTGATCCTTTCCTGAGGAGGTTTTTGCCAGGAGGAGACTCTCACCCCCAGCTCTGTGTGTGCTGGAGCAGGCTGAGACATCCCTGCACCACGTTCTTCCTCTGACCTTGCACCGTGTGTTCTCCCTCCCCTGCTCTTCCCTGTCCTCTAGTTCTGGCATGGAAGGTACAGAAATACCTTTCATCATTTCCCAGACTGCTGCTAGTGGAATTATACTCAGTTCCTGCGGTTTCTTGGAGGTGCTGACATGCTTTCTTCTAGTTCCCATGCTGAAAAGAGGCACAGACACTCCTAATCCTCCTGAGGTTTGTTGACCTGCAGGCCTGAATGTGAGGGACAGAAAGGATCCCATTTGATTCTCCTCGTCTGCCTGATCCCTGTGCATGAAGGAATTGCTGCAGCTGTGCTCCTTCTGAGATCTGTCAGTTGGTGGAAGAGGCTCTTGTCAGACGTATCCCGCTTTTCAACAATGTGTTAAAATTGCAGACTTTGCTCCTGGAAGATGCTGATGGCTGGTTGGTTTGTTCTTGCAGGAAAAGACTGTACCAATTCCTGAAAAACTGAATGAATGGGCACCACGACCACCCCCGGAATTCGTTAGAGATGTCATGGGTAAAGATTCTGTTCTTCAGATAACTCTGGGGTCAGCCACAGTTAACTTAGAAAAGTGTTTAGCAGGGAAGGACAGAGGTGGTTTTCTGCTACTCATTTTGCTGGAGAAAAGAGGTGTGAAATGTGCTTTGAGAGTTGAATTTTTTCAAGTTTTATTTGGTTCTCTGGTTCCACTTTTCTGCTGGTTGTCAGAATGCAGAGAGAACAAAGCCCATGGCACTGCAGCACGTGGGCTGCCTGCAGAGCAATAAGCTGCTGCTCTGGTGATGACAAGTGAATGATGATGAGTAAATCTGTCCTCTCCATGGATCTGAGAGTGTTCTGGAAGATTAGCAGTATGAAGTCCCTCTTTTGACTCCTTTCAGGCTGTGAGAAGCAGGCACATGCAGCAGGTGTGATTGTGTGTGGACAGGCAGGGAGCTGGCACCTGTGCCAGGACCCTGACCCAAGTACTCTGTGCACACTTCACTTTTACCTGCAGGGATTAAATGTAGTAGCTGTGGTGGAAATTGTGGCTGCATGTAGAAGTTCTGTCTGTCTTTGAGACCTCTATCCTTTCTAGAAGGTTGACTTGCTTTTTATTTCAGAATAATTGATCTTGGACTAAAGTTTTTATACGCTTCTGAATAAAATCTGCTTATTGGAATTCCCCTGTAGCTTTTTCAAATAGCTTTGCTGTGTGTTTGAGTTGAATTGTCTTGTTTTTCTGGGAGCACCTGATGTGCTGGGATTCTGTTGGTATCAAGAGCACCCCTGTTGCAGTCCCAGCTGCTGGGTTTTAATTAGGTATCTTCTCTGGGGCTTGTGTTCCTGTGCTTTCCCTTGATAAAAGGCTCGAGAGACAGAGGAAGAGAGGGGAGCACAATGCTTAAAGCTTCTGCAAGGCTTCAACCTGGAGGCTGATGCCAAGAAGAAAGAGCTGTAGGGATTTAGTTTATGAAGAAACATTAAAAACTGTCAGTGGGATCTGTCTTGCATGTAAAAGTACAATTCTCTTTTATCACCTTTCTGTTGACCTGTATTTTGTGTGTGAGATTGTGCTGAAAATTAGTCGGAAACAGCCTCAGCAGGGTGTTGTGGCTCACCTCTGCCTGTAAGAGAATGGGGAGTGCATTTGATTTCTAGTTCTTTGCCTGCCTTGATGTGCAACTGAGACTGGCCTCTCCAGGAGGGTAATTGTAGGACCTGCTGTGACCCAAGAGTGTGTGGGTTTGCAGCTCACTCCAGCTTTCGGTTGTGAGTTGAGTTTAAAATGGTAACATACTCACTGTGTTGTTGATAGATTTTAATCTTACAATGCCCTTTCCTGTGTCCCATCCCTCAGCATGCAACTGTAGTCATTTGTGAGCACCTAGATACCTTCTTTCCTAACAGACTTAACTCTCCCTTGTTGCAGGTTCCAGTGCTGGAGCTGGGAGCGGGGAGTTCCATGTGTATCGGCATCTCCGTCGGCGAGAGTACCAGAGGCAAGATTTTATGGATGCCATGGCTGAGAAGGTCAGCACAACTCTTTATAACTCCCCCCATCTCCAACTATTCAGTGTTCATTGCAAATCTGTGTTTTCTTTGAAAGCCATGTACAAATAATTCCGTTCCGAGCCACCCCTTGTCACAGGAGTCTGTAGGAGTGTGTGATACGTGGTGTCTGTGTCAGTACTGAAACATTTGGTGCTTTGTGTCAGACATGCTCCATCTCCTGTGTTCCCTGGGGTCCTAGCACACAGTAAGGCCTCATGGGAATGTGTGTGTTCTCAGGCTGACTTGAAAGTGCTTTAAAAACGAGAAATCCCTGGTAACACTCCCTTGCACAGACAGAAGCTAAGCGAGTGCCTGTGCACAGAGTCCAGATGTTTCTTTTATATCCTGGTCGAGTAGATTGGCCTCTCTTTGAGAGCACTATTGTTATACTCTCTCTTGGCCAAGATGAGTCCATATGTTAATGTTTGTGTCTCCAATTATTCATTTGTTTTTACTGAAACGTTCATTAGGGCAGAAACCCAACCTCCCTCATCTGCTCTGGTGAGGATTCCTCCCTTGGAAGGTTTCACTATTTGGCTCAGGTTGCAGGTTAAAAATGCTGTCTGTACAGGAGTCATCCCTAGGAATATGGCTTTGTATAAAGAAGCCAGACAAAATCTGGCAGAGCTCCCTTCTGTATTTTGCTAAAAGACTTCTCCCTAAAAGGACATGACTTTTAAAAGAAGTATTTTAATTTAGATTGTGACCAAAGTATGACATGTGATCAATTACAGCAAAGACTAGATGAGGAATTCCAGAAGAAACTGGAGAGGAATAAGATGATTGCAGAAGAGCAAACAGCAAAACGCAGAAGGAAGCGGTAAGGGCAGATTTTTCCCAGGAGGCTTGACATGGAAACCCTCACTCCCTGTGCCTCATCTGTAGCTGCATGCTCTGGATAAACACTGTCATTCTGTGTCTGCATCTATCAGCTGGGAAGTCTGGCTGTGGAAATTAAATTTGTCAATGTCAATGTTTGGTTTCCAAAGGTAGCTGTAAACCTGACAGGCTTTGCTGGGGTGGTTTCTTTTCCATGCCATTGCTTGCAGGGTAGCTTCGGACTGATTGAGCTGCTTTTGCTGACACTGTGGTCTTGACTGCAACGTGCCTTACTGCATATTTCTTATAACAGTGAGAGGAAAGGTTTGTGTGTATATCTGGCTTAAATTAATGTCTGAATCATTTGATACCAAGCAGTTTCAGTGCAAACCTGAATGCTGCTTCATGGGTGGGCTGCTTCTGCCTACCTCATTGAAATGTCTGTCAGGCCAAGTCTAATAAGTTAGGTGAAAATACTCAGAAAAGTTAAATCCATCTTTTTCTTGAATTTTAGACAAAATGGAACAGTTACAAGACTGATGCTCTCGAGAAATAACCTGAGCATTGTAGTGCAGTGACACAAGAATTTAAATCCCACTCTCTGTGTCCAGGGTAGGTTTCAGAAATAGCAGAGAATCATGGCTCAGCTCTTTCCCAGGGTCTGACCCTGAGCAGCCTCTCCCTTGCTGCTTTGCATGCTGTGGCTGAGAGTTGCTGTGGAAAGGCCTGTGCAAAGTGACTCACTGCCATGTTAACACAAAAGTGCACAACACAAACACTGTTGCCATCTTAGTTTAATTTAATGTGGTCCAACAGATGGCCAGCAAGTCAGATCTGGCCTGCTGCCTCTTCCCTGGCTGAGATGGAGAACAACTGTTCCAACAGCAGATGCTGCTTAAACACTAACACCTCCTTGTCCCCTTCTATGCTCTAATGGTGTGGCTTTGCCCTGCAGGAGCCCCTCTAATTTCCCTCACCACCCTTCTCTTCTTTCCTGACCCAACAGGTACAGTTTCTGGCTCTCTGTTTCAAGAGTATTCATTTATGATGTTGAGAGAGGAACATGAATCCCAGGCTGCTCTGCCTGTGTCTGCCATTAAATTGCCAGATTGCTTTTGCTGGGCAAACAGAGCTGGGTTGTATGAATTAAAATTCCTTCTTACCCTTAGTGCTACTCCTAGGGCCTGACATCCAGAGAAAGTACAGCCAAAGAGGAAGGTCAAAGCATACTGCACTATTTTTATTTTCTTCAATTAAAGTATATATTACTGGTGATTTTCCCCCCCAAGTGTTCAGTTTCTGCAATCTGGATTTTAGCACCATTTTCTCTTTGTGCTTATTAGGTTAGGTAGCTAAAATGTGGGGGCAGTTTCATTTTTGTTCCATCTGTGCTCTTGGAGATTCTTGTGTATCATATAGTTTTGGTTGCAGTGGAGTCATGAAAGACTTTAAAAAAATCTGTTCATCTAAAAACACTATAGAAAAGTTTCTCTTGATCATGTGTTAAGTTTGCTCTGGCTGAATTTTCAGTTGCCAAATGTAAATTGAATTTCTCTTCTGAAATCAGCTTTTCTAAGACGCCTGTAATACGTCCTTTATCAGTGTATGAATGTGCAGAAGCTTTACCACACTGAATTTGCCCCAGAGAGTCTTTTTTCTTTGCTTTGTAGCCAGAAGTTAAAAGAGAAGAAACTGCAAGCTAAGAAAAATAAACTTGAACAAAAGAAGCAGGAAAAAGGTCAGTGAAATTTAGTTTACTTTTCTCAGGACTTGGTTCTGTTCCCTTATTCAAGCCTAGAAGGTTTTGTTCCACCCCCCATCCCAAGCATTCTCAATACATGGATTAAAGCCTGAGCCTTAAGCTTGTTATTTTAGCTAATGTTTCAAAATCGTCTTTGAAAGCCATCTATGTTGAGATTTAATCTTACAAATAACTTGGCTGTTTGTGAATATTTTCCATTGATTAGGGGAAATTTTGGCCAGCAAAGACTGGAATCTGAGTTTGTTGTTTGTGGATGTTCTGCCCCAGCTATTCTGACAAACTGCAGATTCAGAACATCAGCTGCTCAAAAGGGCATTATTGTTCAAGGCTGTGCTTTTTAAAGTGCATTTTGAATGTGTATGGGAAAACAGGTGGAAAAAAAATGCACAGCTTGGGCAGCAAGAAACTGAGTTATAATTTTGTGTGTAAGAAATTGAGCCACCTTGGTGCCATCTGTTCCACTGGACTATTTTATTTGCATAGAAATAAAGGTGAAAAACCTGAATGCCTCTCTTCTGCAGTCTTGAAAATTAATGTTGAGCAATGTCAGTGTAACTGTTTGCTCAAACTTTTGCATACTCGTTCCTTCTTTTCAGTGAGTATATTTTGGCTTACTCTTTCAAATAGCTGCCCTCTGTGAATCAGCACACAAATTGTTAGTCTTAAAGTTACAGCAGTTCCTGGTAATTCTGCTGGAATAGTGACTTGCCTGACAGTTCTACCTTATTTGTGCTTTGCTTTTCAGAACTGGATCTGTTTCAGCTGAACTGCTGCCAGCCTCCCATGTAAACATGGGAGGACAAATTGTTAGGTTAATTTTACTTGTGACAGCAAGTGAATGTAGCAGAGTGGATTTTTTGGGTGTTTTGGTTTTATTACCTTTTTTTTTTTTTTTAAGCTACTCATTTATGAATTGTAGCTGGGAGGAGAATTTAAGTATGAGTCAACATACTTTTGTTCATTTTGAGTGAGTGAACAGAAAACCCATCCCTTAGGGAGTGGCTGGGAGAGAGCAGAGCTGGATCAGGGACTGGTGCTGTGGTATGGGATTGCTGTGTGCCAGCTGTGGGGCAGGAGTGGTTTTGTTTGGCACAAATTCCTGAGAGACAGAATTCAAACTCCCTGATCTTTGTAACAGTTCTTAACTCTTTACAGTTTGTGGTTCTCTATGTAAAATAATAATATCAGGGGGGAGAGAAGCCTCTGATAGCCATTTTTAGTCTACTGAGAGCAGCCTTTCCTTTTTTCCAGTTTTGTGTGCCCTGGGTTGTGATCTGAGCGTTTTTCCAAATTAATTAAAGTGCATTTGTTGGATGTGGCAGGCAGGATTTGTCTTCCTTTTTGAATGAATAAATTAAACCTCTGAATTGCCAATTTCACCTTGTTGATGTAAAAACATTAAGAATAAGGGTTGGCACTGAATGAGGTCAGCCGTTAAGGTTGCATTAATGTACAAACTCCCAATAAACCCTCAAAGTTCAGCACTTCACCACGCGGTGGCATCAGACCACTGATCCTAAATCCTGCATGAGCTGGTCAGGACATTGAGAGTGTGACTGGGCCAGAGGAGCAGGAAAGGGCAGAAAAATGGCTCTTAGATTCAGGTCCCACTTTATGTCGTACCTCATTTTTATTATTTAATTTCTGATAGACGTTTCCTGTTATTTTAGCAGACTTCACAAGTTTTCTGTGATCCATGTTAATCTTAGGCGTATCTTAATGAGTTCCTGTCCTTGCAGTATAGCAAACAGTCTGTAAAAGTTTATGGCACCTTGTGGACTTTCTGTGAACTTGGATAGGTGTAGGAATATACTGAGTCTTGCCTGTGACTTCCCCAGTGTTCTGTGTGAACCTTGAGAGTTCATCCCAGCCTGCAGAGATGAGATTGGGAATGAGAAAATTTGTCACTTCAGTGTTTGACCACCTTTGTCTGAAAAAACAATGCTCCACAGGAGGTGGAGTTGTTTAATGATGGATTTGGTAAGGTTGGAGGTAAGGGAATATTTCTCCAAGGGAGAAATTGATATTCTGAGCTCCTCATTGAATTAATATAACCTGATATGTGTTCCCTGAGTATCTGGGACTGCTTAGCTGTGAGATATTTAATCAGGAAGACACAGGGGAATACGTTACCCATCCGTGCTAGTTAGCGTGACCTGATAGACATTTGCTGAGCACTTGAGACTGTTTTGTTGTGAAAAGCTGGACAAGGAAGCCAGGAGGGAACACCTTATCCATTCACCCTGTTTGTGTTTGTAGAACCTGGTCAATCCCAAGAGCAAGGCAGCAGCGAGGATGACGAAGAGGATAGCAAGGAGGAGGAAGAGAAGGAAGATGATGCTGAAGAGCCAAGTTTTGTGATGGGAAGAGGATGAGGCCTTCCAGGGACAGCTGGAGACACTGTTCATTGCTTTATATTCAGGAGCATGAAAGTCTTTCATCTCAGCCAAGCAGAGCTCATTGGCGTACGTTACATCTGCTTAACGGGGCATGGCCTTCACGTCACAGGCCCGAGAGAAAATGATAGAGAAATGCCAAATAAGAGATTTTTTCTTAATTGCTTGTATAACTGCTGTGCAGTCTGCTCTAAGTTTGCTCTAAAGAGTCAGCCATAAGTCTCTATGACCCTAGAGTTCTTTCTAACATGGCCCAGAGTGTTTTTCTGTCTGAAAGCTAAAACATAACTATTACCATTTAAGGGAAATATTACTGTGAAGGCTACGTATTCTACTTATGTTGAAGCTGGTAGCAGTGGGATACATGAATCTAGGGGAAGAGTTTAACCTAAAGTAGAAAAGTGGTCTGTAGCCAGACTCTCCTGCACTGTGAGTGTTCTGCATTTGGGGTTTTGTATGGGGTCATCTCTAACCCAAAGAAATCAGTTTATGTTGCTAGACAAGTTCTATAGATTTTTAATCAGGATCCCTTTTTTAATGCTAAAACTTTCCCTATTGCTTTTCTTCCATGTTTTTTAAATTAATAAAAGGGATGTGTTGGATTGTTCTGTCTTCTTTTTTTTTTCTTTTTTTTTTTGAAGAGGATTTCAGTAAAATAAAGAGATGCTGCAGTGCTGCAGGAAGGGACAAAGAGATCAAGTGATGTGGCACACATGAAAAATATGGAAAAAGGTGTTAGCTGCATGTCACTTTTTGCTTTTGAATTGGAACAACACCTTTTCCCAAAGACTGTGTAAAGCCTCTGAATCCTGTGGCAGAAAGGCTTGGAATGGAATCATTTTGCTTGTGCTCAGCTTCCTGCAATGACACCTGCCTTTCTCTCTGCTTGAGCTCTCTGCTTTGCACTTTGGATTCCCCGGTAGGAATCGCAACATCTCTCTATATATTTACTTATTGGTGCTTAAATGAAAAGCATATGCAGTGGTGGTTTCACTTGTAACTCTGGTTTTTGTCTCTTCAGTGTATCTTTAATTAGAAGTGCCTGCTGGCTTTCAGACATGCTCATCCCAGAGCATTCCATCCGGAATGCGGTGCTACTTCTTCTCAAGCCTTGGTTAATGCCAAATTATTTTAAGCAAAAACAGTAAAAAGGGAGAATCTCTTTTTAGATCTAGCCTTTGTTGAATAGTGCTGCCAGAAATCCTGCATTTTGTCTGAGCTGGCTTTATGTAATGGCTTCTCAGTGGTATTACCATGCTGGCCGGGAAGCAGCTGTGATCCAGTGCAAGTGATGTTTGTGTTTAGTTCCCCTGTACATATCCAAGGGCTTTAGAGCTGGATAACTTCTGACCTGCAAGGTCCATATCCCCACTGCCTCCTGGGTTAGAGATCTGCATGGAACTGTTTTCTACTTAATCTTCATAGGGGCAGATGCAGCAAGTTGTGGCAGTTTCATCCAGTTGCAGGATGGATGTTCTGCAGCTGGCATTTTCGCTGTGGAGAGATTAGTTATGAGCATTGCTTCCCGTGAATCCCTCTTATGGCAGGCAAACCCTGTGGATACTGTGCTGTAGGATGAGCCATAAAAATGTGAGAGTTTTTTATGTGCAGAGAAGAGCTGAGAGTCTCACTAATAGAGATGTTCTGCCTCTGAGCTTGTCAGGCCTTGGAGCTGAGTAAGTGCTGTTCTGCATTAAGTAGAGCAGACGCAGCTGAGTGAGGACACGCTTCCCTCAGCCATGAGGAAGGTGAACTCGAGTTTGTCTTGGTGATTGAACAAATTCAGGTTGTGTGGCCTCATCCTGCCTCCCTAAGACGCCGCTGTTACCCGCACTGAATTATTCATGCTCTGTTTTCTGGGAATGCTGAGTTCGTAGGTGAAATCCATAAACAGCAAAGAAGGCATGTTGGTGAAGGTGGGATCTGCCTCATGCTGTCTCGCCGGGGTGGCTGAGTGTAGCAGTAGGAGCTGTATTTGGTAGGTGTTGCTGTGAATTCCTATAAACACTTCGTGTTGTGGTTTATCGTGGCAGAACGAACTCGTTGAGAATACAAAGCACTTCAAAGGGAGGTTTCAAGGGAGGTTTCTTCGTTAAGAATAACATGCAAATACTATGTGACCTCAAAACGGGGAAAATACCATCCATGGAGTAGAAAAAGGGAAGTGCTCCCATGCGTAGTAAAATCAGGAACAACTCTACAACTGCTTCCTATTCCAAATAGGGCACCAACAAAGCAGTAGTAACTTAGAGGCTTGAAACTGCCAAGGAGTTTGACCTGCTTACACTAAATTCGTGCTCTGGATTCTTTTCTAGAGGAGTCCTTCCTCTGATGGAGATTAACCCTCAAGGGCTAAAGTTTGCTCTGTTCCATTTCTATGCATGTTTGCGCAAGTGTGGAACCCCGAGAGACAGCAGTGTTAGTGCTGAAACGGAGCGGGGTATTCCTGCTCTAAGAGGTGAAAAGCACACTCAGGATGTCTCTTTATTAGGTTTCTAAGAATTGTTTTCCTTTGTTCCCTCCCCCAGGCAGAATGGAATTCAGGAAGATGGGATTACCCTGTGATAAAGCTGACCCATTGTGCTGCCTTTCAGCATTTTCTTTATCTCGTTTCCAGGGAAGGAACTCCCTCTCTTTCCCATAAGGCTATCCCTATCCTTTTGATGGGTTTATACAGGATTTCCTGCTGAGTCAATAGCGGAGGAGTGCAGGGAGATAGCAGTCGGGATTCGCAGGGAGCCTGTGCTCAGCTGGAGGAGGTTCAGCCCGGCGGAGGCAGAGCAGCGCTGCCTTTTGACTTATGTAAGTGGCGACTTTTTGCTGTATAATTAATAATTGTAATAAAAGCACATTTGCATCCCATTGCACCAATACCTTCTCTTTGGCAAGATTTAGAGATAACGCAAGGTCCAGACCCACTAACATTTTTACCAGCGGGTGGGTTTCAGCAGGGATCCGCAGACCTCATTTTTTTTCCCTACAGATGCATGCTTACAGCGGGACCCCCGAGCGCTGCGGAAACGGCTCCGTGCCGGGGGGATGCCCTGTCTCTGTAACCCTAAGTTCAGCCCCCGTTCCGTGAGACCCCAGACGGCCCGAAGGGCTGCCCCGGGGGTGCGGGGGCGAGCGTGGTCCCGGTTGGCCGGGAGGGGCGGGGGGTCCTGCCGGGCGGGGGCGGGTGGGTCCGCTGATCAGGCCCCGCCCCCGCCGCCGAGTGGGCGTGGCTATACCACCCGCGAGCCAATGAGCGTGTGGTCACGTGCGGGGGCGTGGCGGCGCTGCCCCCCGTTTCCTGCGGGTCACGTGGCCGGTGCCCGGCGTTGCCGTGGCAGCGGCGGAGGCGGCTCCGGCTCCCGATCCGCTCCGGCTCTTTCCCGCTCCGGCGCCCCATCCCGCTCCCGTCCCTCTCCCGGGGCTCCCGGGCCGGCCCCCGGACAGCAGCGCGGTGAGACACGGCCCGCCCCCGCCGCCCCCTGGGCCGCATCCCGCCCGCAGGGGGCTCATCCCCAGCGGGGCCCGCGCTCTGGGGCAGCGGGCGGCATCCCCTCAGGCGCGGTTGGGCTGTGGGGGGCTCGTCCTGCAGAGGTGGGAGCTTCTGCTGCCCGCGGGGCTGCGGGAGGAGGGGGTCTCGTCCTGCCCGAGATGCTGGGGGGAGTTGGTTCTATCCTGCCTGAGCAGGGATTCCCTAGCCCGGGGCAGTGCGGGGGGACGCGCCTCGTCCTGCCCGAGGAGGGGAATCCCGTGGCCGGGGTGGCGGTGGTGGGATGCGCGCCTCATCCTGCCCAGTTGGGGGCAATCCCCTGCCCGGGCTGGAGAGGGTGAAAGGGAAGGGTCCGCTGTGGGCAGAGAAGGGGGTCCCGTCCTGTGCGGCGGTGCTTTGGAGGTGCCGTGGGATGCAGAAGGCAGGCCAGCTCCCGGGAGGTGTCTCCGGACAGGGATCCATCCTTTCTTGGGAGTGCTGTAGAGGTGATACCGCCGGCATACAGTGCGGGGAAGCCCCTGGACCAGCGTGCTCTGGGAAGCGGGGATCGAGGTGTTGGATCCCATCCTGCCTGAGGAGTTGTGGAGGATCCTTGGGAAGCTGGAGCGGGATGCAGTGGTAGGAGGTTGCATCCTGCTTAGGAGAGATCCTCAGTCCAGGTTACTTTGGAGGGGAAGGTCCTAGCTGGGAGGGGATCTCATCCTGGCTTGGGGGATCCCCTGTCTGAGGGTGTTGTTGGAGCGGAGATCCTCGCTGTGTGGGATCACACCCTGCCCAGGGTGTACTGAAGGGTGGCTGGGAAGGAGGAGGAGAAATTCACTGCTCAGGTGGTGGTGTGTGAGGAGGATCCCAGCTCTGGTGGTGGGACCAGGGGGTCACATCCTGCCTGGGAGGTGATCCCCTGCTGCCATAAGGGTGGTCACAGCTGTGAGGTCACTCCTTTGACGCCCCAAGAGTGCTGTTTGTGGGGGTCCCAAGCCAGAAGAGAGCATAGGAAAGGTTTTCCCATGGCAAAGAGGGCTTGAGCTCATAGGGGTGGAGTAGCAGGGCTTGGAATTTGGCTTAGCCATAGCCTGCAGAGGCTTGAACAATGTTAGACAGGGAAGGAAGGACTGGCACGAACCCATGGATCAGTCTATGGACGTGGAGCAGAAAGCTGGGACTGAGGAGGGGACTGACATCCCAAAAC
Organism: Lichenostomus cassidix; assembly: GCF_008360975.1. Lineage (NCBI taxonomy): Eukaryota > Metazoa > Chordata > Aves > Passeriformes > Meliphagidae > Lichenostomus > Lichenostomus cassidix. The sequence goes on from NC_139499.1 coordinate 4,806,897, forward strand.
CCGGCAGAGGAGCTGCCAGTGCTGCAGACAGCGCACTGTGGGCGACTGAGCACGGCAGTGGTGGGAGGGGGAGCCGCACAGCTCGGCCCTGGTGGTGGTGGCTTCGTTCCCAGCTGTGGAGAAATCCCCACATGTGGGGAGGCAAAGGCTTTCCCTTTTCCGAAGGACAGCACGGGGCAGGTTAACAAAATCAACGTGAGGGAGCAATCACAGGGAGCTTTCTGTCCTGCCAGTGCGAGATGAAGTGGGGTCAGATGCGTCGGTGGTGCTGTGGAAGTGAGTGCAGACACAGCTGGGATGGACTTTGCCAGAGCTGCCTGAGGAAAAGCTCTCTGGCGAATTCCTCATTCCCCATCCAGAACTCAACAGCCCCGTGCAGTCAAACCCTGTAGGACAGTTATTTCTGTAAGAACAAGTGCCCTAACCCTTAAATTTTGCAAGGCAGGGACCTGAAATCTCCAGAATAAGCCTTCCCTGTTGCAGGTGACTGGCTGAAAAGTATATCCAGAGTAAAACTGCTCCAGCCTACAGCACATGTAAAATGCTTCTTTGGTCTTGTGTTTCAGCCCTTGGAGACCTCCACCCAGTCCCTCCATGTCCATAGCCAGTAAGGTGAGTTTGACTTCCTGGCACTGCTTGTTAGGGCTACATTTGTGTTTATGGATTTTATTCTGAAGTTGTTTACTTATTTGAGAACATCTCTTGAGCTGCTCCAGAGTGAAAATTCAGCCTTGTGGTATTTTTAGCTTATTTTTCTAAGGAAAGAAGCAGATGTGATTTGGTTCTCTTGCCCTCTCTCTGTAACCTCTGAATTCATTTGTCTTTTTAATGGAATTTGTCCCAGGGGTCAAAGTTTTTCTGCATACAAAGTTCCTAAGTATTTTATGAAAATAAATGGCAGAGTAGAGGCCATCACTGTCCCAGCTGGGGACAAAGTGAATTCAATCTATGCTATACATTGCAGGATGTTGTCACAGGAAATAGCTTCATAATTTTGCTGCTCACAGACTGTTTCCTCTTCCAATCCTCCCAGGAGGTTTTTTTATTCTGTAAAATAGGTGATTCTTGCCTTTTGTGGAAATACAGATCAAGCAGGAAGGTTTGTGCCTATTATTCTTTCTCTTCTTGTTTTTATTATGGCGTGAATGTTCTGTTATGCCTTTTTGTTTGTTTGCTTTGGGGGGCGTTGGGGTTTCTTTTGTTTGTTTTGTTTTGGGTTTTTTTTTTTTGTTACTTTTAAATATTTTGAAAACTCCTGAGCAGGTCGGGAACCTTCCTGGAGTGTTCCAGGGGCTTTAATGTTGGCCTTGTCAAAACCTGCCCAGGAATCATCTTGTACTGCCATCCTTGTTATGTCTGAGGGAGCTGAAACTTAAAAGCCCCCCATGTTCAGGCAGGACAATCTTGGACCTGCAGTGCTTTATTCGCTAATCTTTGCTATTGTGACTGAAACAGCTTCCTTCCCTTTTAGTAACAGCATTCAGAGTTGTGGGCAATTGATGTCCTTTTGATCTTTGCCACTTCTCCAAGTCTCCCAGCAGTCATGGCTTTATTAGCTATCCCCATGTGGCCCCTGTACGTGGAGAGCTGGGGGACGAGGACAGGGCTGGAAGGTGCCTGTGACCTTGAGAGGTGGTGCTGGGACTAATTAGTGTCACACCAGGTGTGATTCTGGGCAGCATCTCCTCCTCCTGGGCGCTGGTGAGTGTTTTATGGCCAGAAGGTGCAGCTCTGGTGTCTCTGTCTGCCACCACCACAGGGCTCAGAGGTGGAGTTGTGAGTGAGGGGATTAAACAAAGAATTATGGTTTCCATTCTTTGGAAGGCTGAGTTAGTTTCAGGTGTCTGTCAGAGTTGAGAAATTTTTTGCACAAAACGTTCCATGGACTTTGCTCTGTGTCTGGGGATCACCAGAGCCATTTGGCAGCAGCCTGGGGATGTGGTGGTATAAGGAAGGTGGTTTGGACATTACACGTGGCATCCACCACCTGGGATAGTCTCGGTGCTTTCATACATCTCTCAGAGTAATCTCTTGAATCTCAAGATGATGGAATTTCCTGGAAGCAGCTCACTTTTCCCCTTGGAATATTCTTATCCCTCTGCTCAGAGACACCGGTGGAAGTAAGGGAACAGGATTCTTGGTCAGATGTGGCTGATAAATGGAGTGTGAGCAGCTCAGGAGATTTAAGTTTCCTCTGCAAAAGCTTGGGAAGTTCCTTTGTTAACCCTGCACAGCAATCAGCTCTGTCATTGTTGGGGAAGTTTGGAAGAGAACTTGAGCTGTGATGAGTACCTCCCTCAGGGCAGGGAGTTTGATGGTATGATGTGATCCTATGAGTTATAGGATATTTTGAGGAGTCTCTACAGGCCCATTGAGGCCGTTTAGCCATGATGGCCCGTTGGCAGAGGTGACCCCCTTAGGCTGGGTGTAGTTACCACAGCTGAGTGAATTTATGAAGACAAAGAAACACCGCCCAGCCTGCAGGGTTTGCTTCCTTCCCTTATCTAACACCAGCCCTGCAGCCTGGGGGGTCGGGTGTGCACTGGGCACTGCCCACCATTAACAGTTCATCAGGAATAACATAGGTGGGAGTAGAATCCACAGTTTGGTTACACCCCACATTGTAAACCAGGACAACTGGTTTCCAAAGGAGCAAAAAGTGACTCCCTGAACTGGTGTTATTTGGTACTCAAAGAGGATGCATTTGGAGCCAGCCCATGATGCACTGGGAAATAATCTGTCAGCTCAAAACAAAGATAAGATGGGGGTCAATTGTATTTATGTAAAACAAGTTTTTATTGGTGAGAAGGAATTAAAGGGCAAAGTTGAGGTGCCTGCTCTGAAGTGAAAAGCCAGGTGCTGTGCAGCTTTCCTGGATTCCTGCTGGAGTAGTTCCCGGGTGTACCTGTGAAATCTTTCCTAGTTCTCATGGTCATTTTTTAGCAATTATGAATGGTCTTTTCTCAGTTCCATCTTCCAAGTGGGATGCTGTTTGGTCCATCATTTTCCACTGATGAAGGGCACCTTTGTTCAACTGTAGCTTTTCCAGTACTTAATGCTCATCCTGTCCACCACCCCCTCTTGACCGTGACTCTTTTGTTCCCTCAGCATTTCTCTCATCATGAGTTCTGAATTAAACGTTCCGGTGGATCCTTCCACTCCTGCTTGCTGCTCTGAGCCTGGCACAAAGGGCATGGATTATCGGGACTGGGTCAGGCGTAGCTACCTGGAATTGGTCACATCCAACCACCACTCTGTCCAAGCCCTTTCCTGGAGAAAACTGTACCTGAGCCGAGCCAAACTGAAAGCTTCCAGCAGAACCTCTGCTCTGCTCTCTGGATTTGCAATGGTATGTGTGTTTTGTTGCTTTTTGAGCTGTGAAGGTTTTTGGGTTCTCTAAAATCAACTCTTAATCAGTGTTTTCCTCCTGGGAAGAGGTAGAGGGTTGTTTCCTGAAGAGACAGGAGGCATCTGCCCGGGGGCTTCTGTTTGGCTGCTGCTGCAAAGTCTGAGGCTGGCTCTCTCAAGGCAGCAGGGATACATGAGCTGTCTCACAGCCAACCCACACACTCCCAACTCAGCCCTTTAAAAATACTAATTCCCTACCTGCAAGTGATCCCAAGTGCTCCGCCAGCATTCCTAAACAATCAAGGCCCTGGGCTCTCCTTTGTCCCTGAGGCTGTCCGGGGCTGGCTGCCTTCATGTGAGTCTGCTCTTGGGCGTGGAGCTCCTTCAGGCCCCTGCGGTTGCTGTGGTCCTGAAATGTTATTTTAATTTCCCTGTGTGTTTTCTCAGGTCACGGTGTCTAAAATAAGGTGGAGGTTGGGTCACAGTCTGCCGAAGTGAAGTTTGCATAGCATGATCAGGGAGATCGTGTTATACCACTGAGGTGTGAGAAGAGGCCCTGAGCCTCAGACCTGGTGTCAGAGGGCTCTGCAGCCTGCAGGGAGCCAAACCTGGTATATTTTTGTCGGTGCAGCCGATTGGAAGTGATCCCTGGTGCTTGCTTTATGCTCTGCAGCACTTGGGTGTTATTTAGAAGGGATTTGCATAGGTCAGAACCATGTCAGGAGTGAGCAAATAAACAAGACTGAGGCAGTCAGTAGCCCAGTGCTCAGGCCTGTCTGAGCTGTGTGTTAAAACACCGTTGTGCTGTGTCAGTGTGAGCCCCTTCATCTCCCCTCTGCTTTTGCTTACTGGGAGTGAGAATTGAAACCAGTTTGGGGGAGGTTTCCTGCTCAGGAAATGGGCAGGTCTGGTTGTTCCCGAGGTCTGTCAGCAGAGGGGCAGAGGGCAATGCCTGGGTGATGTGGGACACCATGTGAAGTTGTTTCATCCTGCAGCTCAGAAGCTGAGGGAGAAAGACAGATCTCAGGAACTTTCCAGATAGCCCTTCTTGTTTTATTTTAGCTTCTTCCGCTGCTTTTTCCTCCCCCAGCCCCCCAGATCATGAATCATCCATAACATTACAAGTCTGGGATGATGAAGTTGGTCACCCAAAATGAAGCTGGGAAGCTGCAGGCAGGGTTTCAGTGGGTGCAGGCTGGAGTGGGGACAGGGTGCTTATTCCTCTCTTTCGCACACTGCCTGTGTGCAAAAGATGCTCTTAAAAGCTTTTCACAAAGCGTCTGTTGGTTTGTAACCAAACCTGTGTGCTGCAGGGGCAGAAGGCCCCTCCTCCTTTTGAGGAAGCTGAGTGCTCTCCTGTAGATTGCTCTCAGTCAGGAGTTTTCTTACTCTAAAAAGCTTCTCACATGCTTGTCCTGTGTGCCTCTGGTAACTGGAGTTCTGTTGTGGCTGTTCTCTTTAACATGATTGTTAAATTACCATTTTGCATTGCTGGGGGCTGATCTACCAGCTGGGGTGTCCCTGCTGGGGTGTGCTGTCACTGGCACCACTGGCAGCACTGGGACCCTGGGGCTTGCAGCCCACCCACACTGCAGGGCTGAACCACATCTCTGAAAACAAAGCATGCTTTCTCAACTCACACAGCAGAAAGTTGCTGAAAGACCTTGGCAAACACAAAATTAACCGTTGGTTTTACATTCTCTTTGAACTGTTTAAAGTGCAGTTGAATATACACAGGAATAAGTAGTGCTAATTATGGTCACCAGCCTAACATAACAAATAGACCTGAAATCAGTAACTAAAAAAATAAAAACTCTTACAATAAGAAATTCTCTTTATTAGCAAGCTCTTTGCCCAGCTGATTGGAAAGCTGAGATATTTGTTCCCACTAGATTATTTCTCCTCTGGTAGTCTGGCATGCAGGTATTTAGTACACGGATGTTTACTCTCTAATAAGAGCACCTTTTTGGCTATTGATGAAAGAAGAGAAGTTATTTAGAGATAAATATGTGTAGACGTGGCATTTAGGGACATGGTTTTAGTGGTAGACTTGGCAGTGCTGGAGTACTGGTTGGATTCTGTGATCTTGAAGGTGTTTTCCAGTCTGAACGATTCCGTGATTCTATTAAATAGTTTCCCCAAAGCCTTGAGTGCATTTAACTATGCAAACAAATGTCATCCAGGGCTTGGCTGTTGCTTTATTTACTTCCCTGTCGGTGTGTTTGATGCAAGCTAGTTCCATATTGGCTGAAATTATTGCAAGCTGATGGATATTTAATCAACAGGCGATGGCTCTGATCCAGCTCCTTCTGGACAGGCTGCAGAAAAATGCAAACCTTCCTCGTTACCATCTCTGGTATTTCTGGCAGAGCATTGGGCAAGTCAGGAGGATGTGGGTCATTCCAGTGCCAGGTCTGCTTGGAGGTGGGCTGTAGGGCAGCTGCATCTGCCCTGAGGAGGCTACAAAGAAAGGTAATTTAGAGGGAGCTTAAGAAACCTCCTTAATAATTTTCCTGATGGAAATAAGAGCTATTATTGCTAATCCGTCTTCTCAATACATGTCCAATTGCTACAGAATATGTATTTGATTAAAATAGCCAAAACAAAAACCCTGACAGATCTACTGGAGTGATTGTTTTTACAGTCTGCCAAACCATCTGTGTGAATGTGTCATGGTTTATGTTAAGCCATTTGTCATCCTTTTGCCTGATATTATCTGTCCTGGTCTAAATTTCTCAAGATGAATAACATCTTTGTTGTGGACAGTCTGAGCTATACTGGTCTAAAACCCACCATCATTGCATGTAATTTAATTGCAGTTTAATTCTAAAATGTTCTGAGCACTTGGTCCTATAATTCCAGAGTTCAGCTGAGTGATTCTCAAGCTTAAAATTAAGCCTGCACTGAAATATTCCATGGTTTGGCAGAGAGCTCAGCCTTGCAAAGTTCCTTCTGGGAAGAGGTTAAAATAAAGGGGACTGTTACATGGAAGAGTATAATTGTATCAAACATGACATATTAATAGTTTTACAGGCTAGGCAGCATATTTAATGATTTTTAAATGGGTTATGTCAGCTTGTCCTCTTTCTCTTATCCCGGTCAGGGAATGACATGACAGCCTGTGCTGGGTGAAGCAATAAGAGCTCACTCACCTTTTCAGTACTTGTTTAGGTTAAATGAACTGTTTTTCTGCCTTGCTGCCCTATCTGGATTGTTGATGTTTTTCCCTGAAATACCTCTTACTGAGCCATCAGTCAGTGTTAAAAATTCATCACATTGCACAGCTGAAGCTCGCCCTGGGGAATAGGTTAGTCTGGGAGGAAACATCCAATTAGCTGAAAAGTGCTGCTCATGTGAAGGATAACAAGCAGAAATTGATATGTTGACATCAGCCATCCTTTCAGCTTTAATATAAAGCTATAAATTGGACATGCAGGTACAATTCCCATTCAGCTGTGTCTCTGGGTATTACAGCACCCCATAATGAACAATGTACCTGCAGGTTTTCCTGGCTGATGGGGCGTGACTGGCAACCACAGTGCTGTACAAATTCATTGTACAGCGAAGCAGAGAATAAGTCTGATCTCCTCCCTCTCCAATCAATACAAGGGGAACTGCAAAGGGAGCATACACAAGGCAACGTGAAATGTGTTCTAATTAAATTGACCTTGCAATGGGTAGTGAAACCAACCCTGTGTTGTTATTTTCTCTGCTATACAACAAGAACTACTGTAAACTGCAGCCAGGAGCCTGGAAAAACAAACAAACAAAGGTAAAACCCCTACGTGTTCATAATCAGAACAGAAGTCTGGGAATGCCCAAGACCTGTCACAATAATTTTGGTTTCTCTAATATCCTAAATAGTTGATGTAGCTATAAAATCCAGACTTGTAGAGACTGACCATTTGCCACACATGTTGTATCTAGTTTGCTGCTCAATGTGTTCAGACTTGACTGTGGTCTGATGGGTTTCACAGTAAAGGCAGGTAAGGCAGCAGTCATGCCAACTGATTTCCATCCCCTTTAATCCTTTTCAGGGTTTCCAACAGGGACAACGTGAGCACACCTCTAATCTTCCAGTGCCTAAATAATAGTATTAACAAGTAATGCCAGAGCGAGTGGGGCAGGTGATTATATAGAGCCTGAAATGGCTGCTCAGGGGAGTCTCACATGAAGGCTGCATAACGTAATCGTGAGTCAGTTCTGTAAAATCCTTCTGTGTCCCAGAACTGAGCTGCAGAATTGAAACTTTGCATTCTCATGATGTTCTTGAGAGGGCCTTCTTTCCAGCAAGCTGTTCTGGGCTGGAGCAGCAGGTCAGCTGAGATCACCAGAGGTTTTCCTTGCTGCCAAGAGAGTTAATGTCTCTCCAAATCATGAAGTGCAGCTGCTACAAAGGGATGTTTGACATTCTTGTCCACTGCTTTTGTGGCTTCTCTTAGCAGAAAGTTTGTGCAATCCTTTCAGGGATGCCACCACATGGTTTCCTTCTCAGGTAGCTTAAGTAATTGTACAAATTCTTATGCTAAACCAGTTAAGAGGAGTGTACTGGGGCTGCAGTTCTGATCTCAAAAGAGCCTCCTGCTCTTTTGCACATAGTCTGCTTCTTAAGCTTTATTTGATTAAAGTAAAAATAGCTTTAGAGACCTGGTGTATGATAGCTCTTGTTTGGGGAAGCAGACTCCTGAGTTGCTGAGCACACCCATAAGCCGGTAGCTGTCCACTTCTGCTGAGTGTATCACTAAGTTATTACCTCTCAAGGGAGAAATTTGAGGATATAAATAACTTTAAAGTTATTTATCTGAGAATATTTGTAATAAAAACAAACGTAAACGGTTCTGAGAATAGAAGGCAGCTATTTTAACTATGGGCTACTTAAACTGTAAAGTAGCTTGCGTGCTTCCCATGGTGGGTAGTAAAACCTGGCTGGCCACTGGCCAGAGGAGCTGCTTGGTTTTGCTTTTCTTCACACGCCTGAAGTTGAAACTTCCTGCACTGCAGCTGCAAGGAAGGAGTGGCAGGAGAGGTTGTGATGGTGACTTATAACAGGCTCTAAGCTGCCTCCCAGCCCCACATAGCATCTGATGGGCTCCTCCTGTTGTGTGCTGGGTTTGGGGCACTTCCTGTGGCTCATGAATGTGTTCTTTGAGGAAACCACAGCCTCAGAAAGGCCACAGCACAGGCGGCGCATGCGTCCTCATGGGTGACAGCAGTGACCTGTCTGGGCTGCCATTCCAAAAAGCTCTGTAGTGTATACTTGACCTTGGGTGTTCTTCCTGAATCAAGATGTTTTCCTGGATGAAAGCCTTGCAAAGAGGAAAGCCAGCAGGTGTTGACAAGCTCTCTGTTCCTTCCTGCAGGTCGCCATGGTGGAGGTGCAGCTGGAGGTGCAGTACAAGTACCCCCAGATGCTGCTGATCGCCTTCAGCGCCTGCACCACGGTGCTCGTGGCTGTTCACCTCTTCGCCCTCCTCATCAGCACCTGCATCCTGCCCAACGTGGAAGCTGTGAGCAACATCCACAACCTGAACTCCATCAGCGAGTCCCCGCATGAGCGCATGCACCCCTACATCGAGCTGGCCTGGGGCTTCTCCACTGTCCTGGGAATCCTCCTTTTCCTTGCGGAAGTCGTGCTCCTGTGCTGGATAAAATTCCTGCCAGTGGGCTCCATCCTGAAAAACGAGACCACCAACGTGGAGAAGCCCAGCAGCCACGCGGGGTGGCAGTCAGCACTGGTGTCCACCATCATCATGGTCCCCGTGGGTCTGATTTTTGTCGTCTTCACCATTCACTTCTACCGCTCCTTGGTGCGGCACAAAACGGAGCGGCACAACCGGGAGATCGAGGAGCTCCACAAACTGAAAGTGCAGCTAGATGGGCACGACAGAGGCATGCAGGTGGTGTGACAGAGCCTGCACTCAGCTCAGCCAGGGCTGAGAGCAAAATACCTGGTCTGCTGCTTGGTGAGATGCACCAGGGATGGATGGATTGTCTTGAGGCTTAAATCTGTAAATGCTACTTGCCTGCCATTTCTAGCTGTGGGTTCTCGTGCTGTTCCACGTGTTGGGGGCTCTGCCCTGATTCTGGTCCCACACACTTGGTACTTAAGTTGACGCTGCCATGGTGTTCAAGGTCAAAACTTTATCTACCTTAACGTTGGCAGCCAAAAATCTGTATTTTTTACAAATGCAATATTCTGTTGCCAAAAGCGAAACTGCATCAGCTGTCCCAAAAGCCAGTGTGTGTGTGTGTAGGACCTGTCTTACATGTCAGAACTCCCTGGCTGTCAGTGCAGCCACAATTAACTGGCAGCTCAATTCTAGAGCAGAGCTGGTTAATGTGGGTACCTGCACTTGGCTCAAGGACATCCAGGAAAGCACAACAGAAACTGAGAGTGTTGACCACCGTTGTTCCAAAGCAAGTATTCCATAAATACATAACCAGAAAGAAAACAGCCTTAGCTTTTATGTTCTTTTCTTGCTATTCTTTACTGTATTTTTACAGCTTGGGAGGTAGAATTTTGCATTGCAGGAGGCTGGGAAGTTCTCTCGTACTTTCTTCTGCAGCATCTGTCACTTTAGATTGAGTAAGTGCCAAGATCATGTGTTTTTTCCCAATAAGAGGCAAGAGTGCCCAGGGAAGGCTTACAGGTGTTTTAGTTTTAACAAGGACGTTCTTAAAACAGAACAATGACAGGGAATTTAATGAGACGAGACTTTGAAGGACTAACAAAGCAAGTTTCAAGGAGGTAAAGGAGTGACAGCAAGTATTGTAGAAATCTACCACTGTGTCTTCTTCATGTGTGCATTGCTGCCATGCCTTTTGCCTGGTTTACTGGAGAGAACAAGCCCAGTCCTGTGTTATTTCATCATTTGGGTTTTTGGGTTGGTTTGTTTTTGGTTTTTTTTTTCTTTTTTTAATTGGCTGTAGCATTTTTCTGTCAGAAATGAATGCTTCCTCCTCCCTCCACCAAAGCAGACAACTCCTCTGCTGGAACTTGGAGCTGTCCTGGCAATCCTGATGGAGCTGAATCCGGCAGGAATGCTGTGTGCCATTAAAGAGCTATCCCTTTCCTTTGAGCTCATTTCTTTTTTCAGCAGCTGAGACAATGACACTTGCATGTCTGTGTTGCTTAGCAAGGGAAGCTTGTAAATTCCATAGCATCCTCGTGGGTGAAAACTTCTGTAAAAAAAAACCCCAATTTTATGATTTTTGGTAACTTTGTGGAGAGAAAAGAGTGTTTTGCAATCATCAGCTCTTTTAAGGGAAAGTTAGGCTTTCTGCCACACAGGGCTGCAAGAAGCATAAGCACATTTTGTTGGCCCTGATCCTGTGCTGGTTTCCTCCTCTGCACTCAAAAACTGCAGTTGCAGAGTCTCTGAGGCCTTGTAGGTTTCTGAAATCATTAAGGATGTTTATGATGTTCTGTTTAACCCTGGTCCCTTATTCCACTGGGATTTGAGAACTCTGATGGGTCTATATTACATGTCAGCTTCCCAGAAGGGAGTGTACACACAAACCCCAGGGCAGCAGGGTGAGACTATCCCAATATTCCTCTCTGGCGAGAGCCTTGGGAAACCAACTCTCATCTCTCTTGTTTACATGCGAATGCGAGCGTTGCTGAACAAGTTGCTTAGCACTGTGTCTGTGGCTTTCATCTGTTGTTCTTGCTGCAGTTGGCATGTACCATATTGGCTGATGTGCAGCAAAGAAAATAGGCTTTGTGTGCTAAATGACTAATCTGTACTCATGTGCATATGCAAAAAAAAACCAGGAGTGTCCTCCAGGAAATGGGGTGGTCGTGAAATTCATACGAACTCCCCAGAACTCTGCCACCTCTCCCTCCTCTTTTTACCATAATAAAAATTAAAAGGTTTACACAACAGAATCAGAGTTGAGTTTTCTGCCAAGTGCTACACGTGTCGGCTCCTCCACCAACAGAATTTCTGTTGTGAGGCCAGAGCCAGACCAGATGGGATGAATCTCTCATCTGTACTTTGCAGTCTCCTTTAACACCAGTAATAGTAGGACCTTGTGTGCTGAGGGGTTTAGAAGGCTGTCGAGGAAAGTATTGCACCCTTTTTGCAATTTTTTTTTTCTATTTCCCCCCTGTGCATACAGTGCTGCAAAAGCACTGTTTGGAAAGAGCCAAATCATTCATTTAATTTTTTTGCAAATGTAATAAACTTCAGCAAATGGAGAAATGAAGCAGAAACTGTGCTCTGATTTTGTAGACTAACTCATTGAGGCTTTGGTGGGATTGGATTCAAGATCAGTCTCAAGACAGTGCATCTGTGAGTGGAGTGGGATCACCTTACTCCAGAGGGGAGTCTGAGGTACAGTTTGGGATAATGTCCCAAAGGCAAATGCACTCAAAACAGAATAATTACATGCTTTCCTATCTTTGCTTACAGCTCTGTTTGTTTTGTCTCTCTGGGCGCTGAGTTCTCCCTTCCATGAGAAGCCCATGGGAGTATTTGCTTTCTGATTCTAGGATCTCTCAAGGTTACCTATCACCTTCATGCTGTAACTCCTCTCCTTTTCCAACAACAGCCTTTGCTTTTCTTGCTCCTGCCTCTCTTCCTCCAACCTGTTTACATTTTCACCACTGTTGGGTCTAGACTTGTGTTGAGAAAGGTTACCTGTGGCACCAGCCATAGGAGTTCATCCATAAAACAAGGAGTAGGGATGTTGTAGTTGTTCAGCTCCTGCTGTCAGCAGGATTCCCATCAGTCAAGCCAGCCTTTCCACACTGTCACTGCTATTCCAGCAGGGCTGGCAGCTCTCTGTGTCACGTCTGGGTTTGTCTGTCCATTCCTGGCCACGTCTGTCCTGTGCTGTCACCTCTCTGTCATTCCTGGGTTGTTTGTCATTCCTGGAGTGTCCCAGGTTTTGTGTGGCTTCCATCCTGCAATGCCTGCATGGAGATGTTTCTCCCAAGGGTTCCACCCTCAGCTGGGGCTGTGTGTTGAGGATCTCCTCTGGCATTTGTTGGCTTTCTGTGCCAGCCTTGAGCCCTGGGCTGCTGCAGTCTGGGGTGACTGCTGCCCTAATTCTCAGCCCACTTGGGCTGTGGTTCTCTGGACCAATTACTGCCTTCTTTGGGCTATTGCTCCAGTTTTTGCACTGGAGCTTAGCACAGGTCTTGCTTCAGAGTCCTGAGTCTTCCTCCAGATTTTTTTTGGGACAGTTTTTGTCCAGCAGAAAGATGCCTTTGAAGGCTCCAGCACTGCACCACCTGCCTGCCCACCCTAAAGCAGGGAGGGAGCTCTCAAGGACAGGGGGACAACACTTCTTTGTATCATTCTTGGGCACCGATTTAGGAGGCAATTCCTCTCTCCCTTTTCCTCTTAGCAGGAGTAAAGAAGGGGCACGACCGAGCTGGGGGGAGCAGGATCGGGTTCTCCCTTTGCCGTGTTTAGTGGCAGCTCTCACTCCGTGCTCTCCCTATTTTTAACATCGCCCCGGGCCAGGCATGGCTCGCTGTTTCAGTGCACAGGAGGCTCTCGGGGAGACTTTACGAGCGGGAGAGATGGAGTAATGTTGGATTTGGCCATGTGACGGATGAAAGCGATACTGTGTGAGAGTCCCGTGTGGAGCGAGCGCTGCTGTAAGTGCTCAGAAATGTGGACGTGTTTATGGAGAGCACTGGGGTGGGTGCAGCTGCAGAGAAAGCTGTGCATCCTTCCACATCCTTCCCATCCTTCCACATCCTTCCGTTCCCTGGCTCTGGATGTGGGGATGGGCAATCCCAGTTTGCCTCGAGGTTACCTGCTTTCTCTTCCTGCCTTCAAACAAACAAAAGGCCTTGGAGTTTCCCTGCTGCTGTAGATTCCTTATCTTTTCAATCTCATTGCACCAACTTCTCAGACAGCTTCCTCAACACCCCCACCAAGCTGCAATCTCAAATTCAGCTGGGCCAGCGGGGTTGTTTTCTGATTAACTCACAGGCTCTCTCCTCTTCACCCATCTCAAAGCATTCAGTAATTACAATTGACTGGCTGGATTTGGAGAATATTTCCCTGAATCCCTGTGTGTCCAACTGGGAGCTTGCTTTCTGCCCACAAGTGTGACAGCCATGAATACTAAGAGAAAAAAAATAATCTGTATTTTAGCTTTGCCTATTCTTGTTTTACCTCTGCATGAACAATATTTAATGTAGAACAACGAATGTATCTCAGTTGTTGTCCAGCTATGTGAGAGAAACTGGATAAACTTGCTCAGCTTTATGCTTCTTGGTGATTTCAGACTGATTTTTTAAAGGCAGCTCAAGTCCTCCAGCATCCTCTATGGGTTAACTTGGGTTCTGCCTGTTTGAAAAAACATTTGGTCAGATGTTATCGTTCTCCTTTTGCAATGCACAAGGAGATAACAATTAGATGCACTTCCTTTTAATGAGGGTCTGCTCTTGGCATGTGTTTTACAAGGAGGTTAAGGAGATAATTAAGGAGACAAACAGCTGTGACAGAAACTCCTATCACAGGAAGACCATTAAAGTTTGTCTTAATAATACCAGCTTAGTGGACAAAATTACTTTTAAGAGCTCATTAATCGAGATTAGAACATCTTTATATTTTTCTCAGATTTCTATGGTATTTTGACAGTTAAATTGTTAATGTTTTGCAACACTGCAAACCAGGATTTTCTTTCACTTTTTTTTGGCTTTTTAGCAGAGAATGTACGTCAAGTTTTAAGGAGTAATATTGAATGGATGGATGTGCAGTTGCATTTTGATCTAAGGATGATGCCCAAAAGGCTTTTTAACAGGTGAAAAATGCCAAAAGACTGGCACAGCAATGCCTGTGTAGTGACTAGATTAAGTTTTGGACTTCAAAAACACCAAGAAAAAGCCCTTAGTTTTTGACTCAGTATTTAATTATTTGCATTTTTTTCACATTTAAGATATCAGCTAGGAAGAGCTGGAATCTTCAGGCAAGAACAGCAGCTTCCTGCATAGCTAAATCAAGGCAGAAAAATTCAGCCAACAAATGCAGAGCACAAAATGAACTAACACTGTATAAGTTATTGTGGCAATCTGATTCATCAGAATCCATCATCTGCTTTCATTGTGGAGAGAATGGAGCAGCAGGGATGCACACAGAAAGTGTTTTAGCAGCCTGAGAGCACAATATAAATGTAAAAGGGAGTGTTGGAAATTAGGGCCAAACATTAATGGCAATACTTGACTGCTGCAGTGTGGTGAGAAGAGAGCAGATCGATGGAGAGGCTTGGAACTGAAGGGTGAGGAGGATGCAGGTGCAGTGTTTGCTCTCTCTGACAGCCTGCCCTGAGTTTCCTCCTGGTTTGTCTGTGCCAGGCTCACAGCCTCCTCCTCCTGCTTGGACAAAGCCCCTCTGCTCCAACAGCAGCTCCTGGGGACATCCGACTGCCAAGCCCTGTGGACACCAGGCTGTGGGGAAAAGGTGAGGAACTGCTGCTCTGAGAGCACTCTGTGCTTTGGGGAGTGAGCTGGACCATCACAGAATGGGTTGGTTGGAAGGGACTGTAATGATCATCCAGTTCCACCCCCTGCCATGGTCAGGGACATCTTCCACTAGACCAGGTTGCTCCAACCTGGCCTTGAACACTTCCAGGGATGGAGCAGCCACAGCTTCTCTGGGCAACCTGGGCCAGGGCCTCGCCCCACTCACAGGGAAGAATTTCTTCCTAATAACTTATCTAGATCTACCCTCTTCCAGTTGCAGCCTATGAGGAATTTTCTGGGACAGAGCTATCACTGTGATCTCTCACTGTGAGCCTGTTGTGTGTCTGTGTTTGCAGTGAAGAGGTTCCATCAGAGAGGAAATGCTGTGACTTCCAAAAGTGCTGCTGGAGCTCCATGATGACACTTGCCAACCCACCTGGATGAAGGTTTGGAGTTTGGGACTGCCCATGGGAGCCCTGCTTGTCGGACTTAACACTAAACTCAACCAGCCCACAAAGGGCTCTGGTTGTATTTTTTGGCTTAAACTGATAAAAAATGCCCTGGCTGACCCATCTGATTTCTGGTGACTGTTCTGGGTGAAGAGCTCCCTCCCCTGCAGTGCCCAAACAGAGGGCAGTGCCTGTGGCAGGAGTGTTTTACTGTGCAGCAAATCCTTTGCACTGTGCCAAGGAAGTACTTCTAGGGCAGAGCACAGCAGTGCAGGGACGTTGAGATCCTGTGTGCAAATGTGTCTGTCCCCTTTCCTGACCAACTAAAGCCAGGCAGCACTGCCTGGTGGTGGCAAGGTGGTGTTTTCCTGCTGCAGGTGTGACTGTGCTGAATGGTTTTCATGGCACAACCGTGTTTATTAAAGGATCACTCTTCTTCCACAGCACAACTTCATTTTCAAGAGCACAGAAGTTTGTTCAGAGCAGACAGATGGCCTCAGATCAGCTTCTGCTGCAAATGACTCCTTGAATCTTAGGTACGAGGCATGATTCAAACCTGACTGCTGGAGGTGCCAGGAAAATAAATGATAGCTGCCAGGGCTGCAGTCTGTTGCCCAGCTAATTCCCAAAATCAGACTCTTGCTAGTGAGAGCTGACAGCGGGGTTCAGAGATGACAAATGATCAGAAAATAACAGTCTGTGCAGGCCTTTGGTCTGATCTCTGTCCAAGCCTGAGGAGTCAGCACTGGCCCTCTGCAAATGCTGCTCTTTGGTCCCAGAAGATACAGGCCACACATGGAATTTGTGATTAATCCTCATTGTTACAGCATGAATCTTCAGCAAAGGATAATTCATTAGTTCTCAGTGTGTTGTACTGTCTGTGGAGAGATTTTTGCTTACCTTCCTCCCCTGAGAGCTGATTCCTAAAGGACCCATCTGAGGTGGGTGAGGAGATAGTTGTACCCCCAGGGCTCCCTGCAACATCCAAACCAGTCTGACATTGTCAGGGTATGGGCCAGGAAAGCTTAAAATCTGTGGCAGGGCTGGAGCTGAAACTGTGTCGAGGGCTGTTTGATACTCTGTTTAATATTTCTAACTTTCTTGGTTTAATTTAAGTGATTTGGAACTGGCTGTTGGCTTTTTTGTTACAGCACTGGTAATGGATACAACCTCTCATTTCTGACTTTGGCCAAAAAGCTCCTATTGCCCAGGAGACTTTGAATCCCACCCCTTTTACTTCTGTGTGTTACATTTCCATTTTATTGAGCTTATCTCAGCACACACCTGGCTCCTTACGCCCACCTCAGAAATAAACCGAGTCGTACAAACTCCATCCCTCATTTTACACATCTCTCAACCAAATGCAACCTCTTGGTCACACGGGTCTTCCTTGAAAGGAAAGAGCAATTTGTAGCAGTTCTTTGCCCAGTTCCTCGTGCGTCCCGCCGGCGCTGAACTCTGCAGAGAGCTCCCTGAAGGTGATGCAGACACGGCGGTGCTGGATGTGCCTGCGGTGGATCCCGTGTTTCCACTTGAACCGCGCGGCTCCGTGCAGCACCACCAGCGACCTCCGGGGCAAGGGGACGGCCACACTCACCTCCTTACACGGAACCAGCCTTGGGGACAAGAAGCACTCCATTCCCTCTTCCCCTGAATTTCTGCACGCCGATGTCTGCGTGAAAGAGCCGGGGAGATTTCGTTCCTCTTTACAGGAAATGGGAAATAATTGGATGGTGTCCTCTGAATCGCAGGACATGGAGAGCACAGTTTTGGAGAGCAAGTTCAAGCTAACCAGGCGCTCCCCCCAGAGCCACCAGTCATCAAAGTGGGGGTCGATGGCAGAGCCTCTCTCTGGTCTGTAGTCCAGGTTACACTGTTCCACAGGTAAGAAACCACTGAGCACGGCACAGGCCTTCATCTGTGCCACAATCTTTCTGCTGAAACTGGGCAAACCAGAAAAGCTGCCAGCTTTCAGCCTTTGCTTCTTGAAGTTCACTTTGGGTCCATAGTCCTGTTGGAAAAGAAGAGGGAGGGAAAAGCTGGTGTAAAGGAAAAATCTGGGACAAGTCTTTTTGGAGAGGCTGTTCCTGCAGAGTTCTGTTCTCATCTCTTCCAGTGACCTGGTTGCCAGGTTGCAAAAGGACTCAGTGAATCTACATTAATCTCTCTAGATTTATAAAGTAAAACCAAATACAAACACCCACTTCTTTCCCTTGGAGATTGTGTGAACTTTAATGCTTGAACACACACCATCAAATACTGTTTGTTGTAACTACCGTGTAGTTTTGCAAGAAGTTGATTTTAACTACAGGTAATTCTTACCATTGATTTCAGGAAAAGCTTTCAAAGGAAAACACTTAATGAAACATCTAAACATTTTGGGGTTTAACTGAAAACAGCTTTCCTTTTCCAGAAGGGTCTAAGATCAAATCTGCTTCTAAAGTCCAACCTGTTTCTTTCGACCAGACTGTGATGGTTTCCAGTCATCTTGATCCATCAGTTCCACTATCTCACACTCTTCATCTTCACTAATGAACTCCTCCACCAGGAACACCCCTGGAAAGGGAAATGCCCAGCCAGCAAATTCCGAGTGCTCATTTCCTTTAGCTAAGCCTGTTGCTGGACAGTAAGTGAAATTATCTTCTCCCTGCGGAAATAGCAATGGAAAAGAAAAAAAAGCAATAAAATATTTCCATTATTTACACCTGCAGCCTTGGTATTGCAGCATGAAAACTGTATAGGATTCCTACAGACAAAAGAAATTTTACATCTGCTTTTGGGGAACAAGTATTCCCTGCTCGTTTTTTTTTTACAGGTGCAGTATCACTGTGCTGCTTGCTTGAAGCCACTTTTTTTTGCTAGTGATGTCTTTATCCTAGAAAGGCAGGAAAGAACCAATGATCCTCAGGGCCACAGGTGTAAGGAGATTAATGGTGGGTATTGCTGCAGAGATATGGTTTGTCATAGCAATAAATGTTGAATGAGGAAAGTTGATAAAAATCGCGCCGGCCACCAGGCTAAGCTGTACCAAATGAATGTGGATGTAACACGTGAGGCTCAGGTGAGCTCGGACTCAGGCTCTGAGCGTTGCCGAGGTGAACAATTCACAATACCCCGGGGAGCTCTGCCTTGTCCCCGCCACGCGGCCCTGCGACCCCCGAGGCTCCTGCCCCGCCCCGGGCACGGGGGTCCCGCACCGCCCCGCCCCGAGGGGCCACGGCCCGCGCCCCCCACCGCCCCCCGGCTCCTCCCGCCGCCCCGCCCCGCCGCCCGCCCCCTCCCCGGTACCTGCGGGGGCGGAGCGGCCGGCGCGGGCCCCTCGCAGAGAAGGCAGGAGCGGATCCCCTTGCAGCCGCAGCCCGGCCCTCCGCCGCCGCCCGCCGCCTGCATCCCGCCGGCAGCGCCGAGGCCGCGGCCCCCCCCTCCCGCTCCTCCTCCTCCGTCTCCTCGTCCCGCCCTTCCTTCCTCCCCGGCTCCTCTTCCTCCTCCTCGGCCGCTTCCAGGTGAGGGCAGAGCGGGGCTGGGCGCAGGCCGCGCGGCCGGGCGGCGGGGGTGGGGTGGGGGGGCGCGGGCGGACTCTCGCTCCCAGCAGCCCCCGCGGCGCGCCCGGGCCCCGCGCCGCTGTTCGGCGCCGCGGGGGACGCCGGGAGTTGTAGTCGCATCGCGCGGCGCGCGCCCCGCGGGGGCGCCTCAGGCCGCGGCCGGCGCCGGCCCCCGGCGGCGCTCGGTGTCCGGGGACGGCGGTGACTGCCGAGGCCTCTGCCCGGGGCCGCACCTGCCCCGCCCGGCCCGCTCCGGCCCTGCCCACGGGCGGAGCCGTGGCCTGCGCCTGCAGCCGGTGGTACCCGCGGGCGGGAGGCCGGCACGGCGCGGGCGGACAGCCCGGCATCCGTGGCCTTGTCAGCGCCGCGGCACCGCGCGTCCCGTCCCGGGGCTGCCAGCCGTGCCAGGTGGGCCGAGCGGATAGGGCAGCTCCGAGCAAACACCTTCAGATCGGGGCATGCCCGGCTGGGGGGGCTCATCCCGAGAGCTGCTGTGGGGCAGCAGGGGGTCAGTGGGCAGTGAAGGAACCCCGGGGTTCAGCAGCCCGAATGTCCCTCTGCAGCATCACCCGCGATGCTGTGGGGATGGGACATGCCATGCCTGGCCTTCCCCGCAGCTCCCACGGTGCCAAACTGTGTCTAGGGTGTGTGTCAAAGTGAGGGCAATGGGAACATCCACAGCCACTGGTGTCATATTTTTATTTTAGATACAAGATCTTAGGGAGGTTTGGTTGGGTCAGCCTGACACTGTGCCTTGGCTTGCAGCAAAGAGCTCTGTCGCTTGAGGGATCAAATCCCAAACAGCTGCTGTTTAAACCGGTTTTCAGTTCAGCTCTTTGTGCTTATATACAATATTTCAGTGTATACAATATTGCAGTGCCCCGTTGCTCATCACACAATGTTGCAGGTGCTGTAGGTGTGTGGTGGTGCTGAAACCAAACCCAAGGACAGCTCAGTGCCCCGTGTGCTCCTCACGATGTGCTGGAGTGGCATTTAGGCAGCAGTGATCTAACACAGAAAGACAGGAGAGAGCCTGGCTTTGAGCTCTGTTCTCTTTATTTCCCTCTCTTGGAATCTGTGTCAGGAAGAGTGGTAAGCCCTGAACCAGTAATTTCATGAAGCTCTTTTGGCCCTGTCAGCACTGTTATTCCAAATATCAGCATATCCCTCTGTGTGTGTACACTGAAACATCAGTTAATCACCACCAACAACACACAGAATGCTGTTGATTTTTTTCTTTTTCCTTGGTGAGGAAATGATGCCCTTGATTGGTGGGTGTTTAAATTTCCACTGATTAATTCAGTTTTCCAAAATTTTGTGGAATTTAGCAGTTGTCATCCAGGAGTCTGTCCAGCTGGTCAGGCTGCTGAGCACAGTGTCACTTCCTTGGGAGGAAGACATTCACACCAGGTGTATTGACTCTTACTGCTGCTGCTTGTTTGAAAGAGTGTTGGAATTCCTGGAGCAGAGCCCAGGAGAGACACAAACAGGTACCTGTGAGGCTGTCCTGGTCCTGAGTGCCATCACTCATGGACAGCTTTCACCTGCAGCAAGTCTGTCACTCCAACAGCCATGGGATGTATCCCTGTTGTTTTGGAGATGGATTGGATCAGCATGCTGGGAGCCTGTGCCCAGTCTAATAATAGTCTCTGCCATATTCATTTCAACCAAGTGAAAAAGGTGACTTCCAACCCAGCAGCAAAATCAGTAGATAATCTCATGAAATTTATCTTTCCCCCTTTGGAGTTGTTGAAAGCATTTTCTCCCATTCCCGTTTGTTTTACCAGGAAGGTAACCAGAAGACATCTTACAGCTGACTGTGATTCCAGTGAAGAGGTGGAGATCAAAAATGTCAAAAATTACCACAGAACTTCTTTTGGAAAGAGCAGTTCCAAGATCTACGAGGCTCCGAAAGATCGAGACGCTGAAGTAAGTGCAGACAGGCCCATGGAAAATTCCAGATGAATTCAACCTGGGCAATCCCTTTTTTTCTGTCTTTCTTCCACTTTTCTTCTCCTTTTTACTGAATGAAGGGAAACAGTTCCAAATCACAGAGCTGAGATGTCATTTCCAGTGCAGGATCAGTGACCACTGGTGGCACTGCATTTGCTAGAGAGGTTATTGGTATATGTCACCTTTTTTTGCCATTTCTATTTTGTGAAACTGCTGAAGGTTGGATCTTGATTTCCTAAGCCAAAGATATCAACCATACCCCTAAAGCACTTCCATCTCTGTTAGCAATTGCTTAATGTGAGTAAGAGAATCTTCCAGCCTGGATTTTAGAGGGGTTTTAAAGTATTTTTAGCATTATTTCCCTTCCATTTCCCTCTCCTTCCACCTCCTCTAAATCCAGTTATCCTAGTACCTCAAACATTGCAGAGGGAGCAAATAAACTCTAAAACACTTAGAAACCACTAAAAACAGTTTTGTCACTCTGGTCCTTAACAGAGGTCATTGCAAATATGTGTCTTCCCAAATGTTTAACGCAGTGCAAATTCTCTGTTCCAGAGCTGGTCAATCTAAGTGACTCAGCTGGCCAGTTTCTGGCTGGCGCCTTTGTTGTTTTTGTTGCTGATGTCAGGGGGTTTGGGTTTCACGTGTACTCTTTAAAGTTATTTCTTTCAGTTTGCCTTGTGCTAAAATAATTATTTTTAGAGAGAAACTCAAATGTTTATCTGAGGAGACTCAGCTGCAATAATCTGGGTAAGAGTGATGGGGAGATGTTTGAAGCTGTGGGTTTTTGGAGTGTGGCTTTTTCCATGCAGCTTTATACTGTGATGTTGAAGGGTTGTATTTCAGGAAGTCCATTCAGGGAACACTGATTTTGTCCCCAGAATGTCACCACAGCCACAACTTTGCAGCCAGCTGAATTCTCCTCAACCTTTCTTACCAGCTCTGACTGGCTGGTTACACTCTTGAGATGGCAAGTGAAGGAGAAGGGATCTTGCTTTCTGGTTTATTGGCCTCATTTATTCACACTTCATTTATATCTAGAAGCCTTTTTTGGTTTTTTTTTTTTTTAACTAATCATTAGAGACAGAGATTCTGTTTGTTAAAGGAACTCAAGCTTGTGCTCTCAAGAGATGTTGGCTGCCAGGACTGGAAGCTCCCCTTGGAGCTCACCTAAATGATCTCACCAAATATAAAATGACCCTGCTTATAATATGCAGTTTTCACTTTCTTATACAGAAGAGGTATATTTTTTTCCGCTCATCTATTGTATGCCTGCCTCTTCCAGGACAGAGTGTTTCTGTTTTGGTGGCAGCCTTGGGATGTTGTTAGGTAGATTTCTACATTTATCATGGGAAATTTTTGCAGCAGAACGCATTATAAAAGAAATGGGAAAATCACTTTTTGGTTAAGTCAGTTCTTGGAAAATGGCCAGATTGTTTGGGAACATGCTCTGAACTTGGCCTGAGCTGTGAAATAATGAATCTGGTACATCCTGTGGACAAGATAGACTGATGGTATAGTGAATAAGTGTCTTGTATTGCTGCACCTTGTTTTGTTGAAATGACATTGCAAAGGAATCAAATACCAAAGCTCTTAGAGGTGCAGTTGTTTTTTCTATAAAATAAGAATTTTTCTGGTGATTCACTGCTCCCAGCCAGCTCTGTTACCCCTAGGAGATTATCTGAATTGCAGGTTAATTGTGCTTTGGCAGCCCTGAGTCTCTGATGGTGTCTGTTAGCTCAGACACATCAGCTTTCCCACAGTGTGCTCACAATCCAAAACATTACCACCAGAAAAAGCAGGTTTGGCCAGACATACCCAGTGAATTGTGTTAGACTGAGGTTCCACCAGGTGGGACTTTGTGTGCTGTTAAATCAGCATTTGTTCTTCCAGTGAGCTGCAGATACTTCATGTTCTCTTTTGTTTTCAGCCTGTCCAAGCTGCAATTGAAGACTGGAGACTTAGACCCGCGTTTGTTTTCCCGCCTGAGGCACCTGCAGAAACTTGATCTCTCCGATAATTTACTGGACAAATTTCCCAACAGCCTAACCCTGCCTGATCTGCGTGTCCTGAACTGCAACAATAACAAGCTGGAAGATGTAACTGCTCTGAAACAGTTCCCCCTGCTCGAGGAGCTGACCTATGAGAACAATGTGTACTTGACAGTGAGTTACCCCCCTCCTTACATTAAATAGAGAGCTAAACAAACAGCAGTCGTGCAGAGCTCTTACATATTGTTCTTAGGCAGCAAGTGTTAGGATATCTGAGAAAGCAGCCAGCCTTTGTGTGACATTTAACCACTTTGTGCCACTATTTCCCAGTCTGCAGAAGTGATTTGCCCAAAACCACTCAGATGTTAAAATCTGTGTCTTGAACTAATTCTTCAGGCCAGAGTCCCATCTTAGGTAGTTTATCAGCCACAGTGTCTTATGCTCATGCTTGTGTAAAATATGGTAATTACTGTGTAGAAATGTCCTTCTTATAGAATCACAGAATCACAAAATAGTTTGGATTGGAAGGGATCTTAAATCTCATCTTGTTCCAGCACCTGCCAGGGGCAGGGACACCTTCCACTATCCCAGATTGCTCAGAACACCATCCAATCTGGCCTTAAACACTTTCAGGGATAGGGCATCCACAGCTTCTCTGAGCAACTGTGCCAGGGCCTCACCACCCTCAAAGTTAAGAGCTTTTTCCTAATATCTGTGTTACTTTTAGTGCCCTTTGTGCTCTGGAAGAGCAGACTCAGTCCTCTGATGAGGAGGTGATTAGTCTGGTTTAGGTTTCTGACTTCCCCCATGAGGCTCTGCTGACTGTACAAGTTAAACACCCAAAACTAATTTTACTTGTGCCCTAAACTGGCATCAGCCACTCATCATCCCCACATTTATTTGCTGTTGTATGCTGGCAGTCTATGTGTGGCTGTAAGGTGAACCATCTGACTTAAAATGCATTTGATCCAAAGAATTCCTGCTGGAATTCGTTGAGTGGAGGCAGGACAGGCCTTGCCCTGTGTTAGAGTTAAGGGATATGAACAGAGCTCCCAGCCTTGCTCTCAGGCCAAAGACATGAGCAGTCACACAGCCCCCACCTTGTGTTGGATATTAGCACTGCCTGAAGGCTGGGCAGCTCTGTCTGCAATTTAAAATCCCAGCTCACAGGAGACTTAATTCACAGCTAAAAGGTGAAATTCAAGTTGGAAGTCCTGAGGAAATTTTATGCAATGGCTTTTTCTTACTAAATATATCATTCTCATATTGAATGTATTTTAATCAAGGACTAAAGGTAAAGCAAATACCATGTGTACAACTTTTATAACTCCAGTGTTTTCTCTTTCTAGCTCAATGATGACTATAAAGTAATGTTTCTTTTGCAAAACCTTCGGCTGCTCAATGGAAAGGACATAACCAAACAGGCCAACCATGTGAGGCGTGTCAACAGTCGTAAGCTCACCAGCAAGGTAAGATGTGGGATATTTCCTTCACCTCTAAACACCTGAGAAATAGCTAAATACTGTGCTCAGTGTAGTGACAGAGCTGCAATCGAGCATCAAGTGGTTTGCAGGAACTGTGGTATGATCTGAGCCCAGCCTGCCACCCAGGAAATATCTTACTGCTGCTTTCTCTGGTCACTGCTGGCATCTGCTCTGCCTGTTCTGTGCAGCCAATCTGCCTTTGGTTTAAGTGACAGGAGCAGGGCCAACCAGGTCTGTCTCTGCCCCTGTAGTTTTTCAGGTCACTCCAATCATCATTCAGGAAAGTGAAAAGCCTGGTGCTGACAGAACAGCTGCAAACGTCTCCCCATTTAATTTATGTTACTGTCCAGGCCCCAGGAACAGAGAGCACAAAACCAAGCACAGGATAATCTTGCTTTTTCCAGCACATACCAGAAACAATGATTTGTTCTTTCTTCTTCAGCTGTGAATGCTTAGAATTCTATTTTTGCTCATTTTTCTACGCAGTTTAGCTCCTGACAGATTGTGCCCACAAGGCATTGTTGTGATCTTGAGCAAAATTATTGTTCAATTATGAAAAAGGTTTGGTTGGCTGGTTGTTTTTGTGTATTGCTGCTCTTACCATTCATATTCTAGTTAATCGATCCTATGAATTCCTTCTGTATAACAGTGGTGGAAATACCAAATACTGAAGACAGGGAAGTCTTGTGCTGAGTGTTGTATGTGTAATATCTGTGTACCTCAAAGGGTCTCTCTGAGGGCTGCTCAGCCTCTTATCCCAGACAACTGGTCATGGTTGGCTGTTTAATGAGGCACCAAACTCTCCCCTGTGCTGTTTATTTTGTGCCCTGATACCTTTCCCTGCTGCTATTTGTACCTGCCTGCCCAGTTCTCAGTCCAGTGTCTCAGTGTAAAATGTCTGTTGGGTCCAAACACTGATGGATGTGCTACTGCCCACCAGAAACTCCAACAGGAAACTGCTGACAGGTGAGCATCCACATGGTTTTGCCTGCAGTTCAGCAGCCTTTTGGAGTCCAAGTATCTCAATAAATGGACAAAAAATGTCCATGCTGACAGTGTCTGCTTAGCCACACTCACTCCAGCTTGGTTCAGGGGAACTGACTTTCTTGTTAGCTGAAGTGGTCATTTGAACATGAGTAAATAAATTAAAGTGGTGCCATCCTGTAGGGTGCAGCACTCAAGGTTGGCCACCTCTTAAATGCTTTCACAAGTTCTGTTGTGCTTTTCTGCTCTATTTTTCCTATTTGAGTAAACTCAGTCTTTCTGCCTAGGTTACTGCTCACTGGGAAAAATTCTTCCGTGACCAACTCCCCGAGAAATACACAGCTGAGCAAGTGAAGTCCATCAAGAAAAAGTTCCTGAAGTCAGTACAGACCAATGTGGTGTATGGGCCCAGCTCACTGAGCGAGTTCACCCGCTGGCGGGTAGGTCACATCCCCCTTACCCTCCTGTTCTGCTCCTGCTTCTGCATGGATTGGCTTAAAACACTCCATGGATTGGCTTAAAACACTCCATGGATTGGCTTAAAACACTCTGTGGATTTGGTTAAAACACTCCATGGATTTGGGTGCTCTTGCAGACAAGTGCTGTTGCTTTTTCTTTTTCTTCACTGCTTTGTCAAGTAGTTAGAGAAGCACCAGGACTAAACGTGCACCAAGTTGAAATGGCTGTCATTAAATACTGCTTTTTAATTCATAAGCAATAATGATACTTGTACTAATTAACCAGACTGCAGTATTCTTAATACTTAATTATTTGCAAATTAGTTTAATGGCAACCTTTACTCTTGATGAAAGACAAAAGATAATGACAGAAGCGTAGTTGCTCCCAGTGGGGAAAGATACCATTTAGTTTGTAACATTTGTTTTATTTGTATATTCATACACACAATTGAGGCTTCCATCTCTTCTTTGTTTTGTTTTATTACTGTGCTGTTGTTTCCACAGCTGTGCACCCTGGATGCCCATGACAAAGTGCAGTTCTTGGGTCATGTAATGACAGCTGGGGACTCCTCCACCACTTGTGAAATTCACACAGAATAGCATATATTAACTCAGCAAAGCAACTCTTTGTGCCATGACACATCAGCTTGACAGCTTGACATGCTGTGACTTTTTTGTCTTCTTTTTTCTTTTTTAACGTATCCACATATTTGCTTCTCAGGTGAAAATGATTGCAGAAGAGTTTCTGGCACACTCACTAGGTCTGGAGTTAAACTCTGATACTGAACCAGAGGAAAAGATGGATGAGAATGAGGAAGAAAACACAGAAAGCACAGAAAGCCCCAGGGAAGCTGCAGAGGATGTGGCTCAGGTAGGTGATTTTTCCAGTTACATTAGCAATGTTCTTTCTGTTTCCTGGGAATTCAGCAGCTCTTGTCCGTTCACATTTATGACCCTTTGCTAACCACAGGGGCAGTCTCAGGCTCCAGCCTGTATCCAACAGCTCAGGCTCCTTCCTTACAGCCCAGATTGAAGCTTTCCCAGAAATGTGGATGTGGAGTTGCTCTCTGAGGAGAGAGCTTCCCATTCTCATAGGAGACCAAAAACATTTCATGAGTGCAGTCCTACTCTCCTCCAGGAAGGGATATTTTAATTAGAGAACTGGACAGATGCCTGGCCAGACTCTGCTGGTGTTTGCCTGCTTGGAAATGGCTGCAGAGTGAACCCCTGTGGTCCATGGGTCAGATTTGTTTTTCCACATCATATGTAAATTGCAAATAACTGAGACAGGCGAAGGGAGCTGAAAATGAGGCTGGCTGTGTGATTTTCATTAGCTTCTGCCTCTAGGAACCCTGCAGCTCTGGGCTGTCTGATTCCTGGAATCCAGTCTGCAACCGTGGGAGGGTACTTGCATTTGAATAATTAATATCTTTGGCTTACAAATTATCTGCACTTCTTGGGGAAGCTAAAAACCTTCTGCAGAACAGGACAACATGACAACATGCCTTATAGGTCACAGTAACACCCAGCAAGAGGAAAAGAAATCATTCAAAATCTAGCCCTGGAAACAAGAGGTCCAAGTCCCAGGCAAACACCGAGGAGGAGGCTGTAGTTAATCCCAAAAATTCCAGTCATGTGCAGGATGACCCAGCTCCTGATAAACCAAGAACATCCAACCAGCCAGCCGAGGAGGAAACCCCTGAGCAGGGAGCTGAAGGGACACAGAAGAATGGAGAGCAGATTCCCAAGGGGCAAAGCAACAGAAGATCCAGCCAGGTGACAGGGGAACAGAAAAGCCAGGAGCAGGACAACGGTGTGGTTACCTTGACCCCAGTGAAGAACTCCAAGCGCAAGGTATGTCCATCAGCCCCCTCAGGACTGGCTTTGGGCCTCATGGTTTAGTGGGAGGAGCTGCACTCAGGTTTCATCAGAGCTCTGCACAGCTTGGAGCTCATGGTTGGCCAGATATATTGTGAGTTTTGGTTTGGTTTTTTCTTTTTGTCATTGTTTTAAATCTCTCAGAGGCATCAAAGGAGAGAAGGGACCCCCCAGGAGACCCAGTGAATCCCCTCTGGGGGATGGATGGACCAGCACTCCGAGGTGGTGCATTGAAAGACTGTGCTTAGAAAATGGGACTGGCAAGCCTTGCTCTCAGCTCAAACCAATGGCTGCATGGGGAAAGGTGTTTCCCCCTCAGCTCAGGCTGGTGGGGATCTAAAGGGTTTTTCACATTTCTCTGCAGCAGGAAATGGGTGTTTCTGCTGGGGTCTGCTGGGCACATCTTTGCTAAACTGTTTCCCTGCTGCTTTAGGAGTCTTGAGCATTGGTGGCACCTCGGTCTCTCCTGTTCTCCATAACACAGAAGGGCTGAAAAATACTTGAGTTTAACTCAGATTGCTGTGTTCAGTAGAGGGTTCTGTCAAGGCAATCACAGGCAAACCGTGTCAGGGGAATGAATTTTCTAAATGTGGATGGTTTATTGTAGGAGGATGTCAGTGCAGAGCCATTGCATTTTCTTCAGTGTCACAGTAAAGGCAACAGCCGCGAGGATTTTAAAACGCAGCTCTGGTCCTGTGTCTTCGAGCCAGTGCTAGACTCTGGAGCCAGGAAAGGTGAGCTCTTAAAGAGGTTTGCAGGATTCCCAGAACCACCTGGCTCTGGAATCCCAGCGGACTCCATGCCTCAGACCCCTGCTCCTCAAAGCCGTAGTCTCCGTTGTCAGGAAGAGACTTGCTCACATATTTCTCCTTCAACTTTGAAAACAGGAGACTGGGAGAGCACCAGGCTGTGATAAGCTGCAGTCTTCATGTGTTATCCCTGAGCCTGGGAACTTCTCACCTATTCTTTTCCTGTTTCAGATCCCATTGTGAGCTCCTCCAGAACCGTGGCAACCTGTGGAGGGGAATCTGTCTGTCTGATTGATTGTGAGACAGGGACGGTGCTGAAAAAGTATAAGGTGGCTACAGAGGTGGGTTGCAAGTGGGAAGGGTAAGCATCGAATGGGAATACCATAATCTGTAATAATTACATACATTTATACATCATAGATATTACAAAAAGGTCTGAAAGCGTTAGTGTGGACAGATGTTAAGAAGATGAAGATAGATAATAAACATTGCTTTCTTTTTGCTGGTTTTGGGGTTAATTTTTATTAGTTTAAGAGATTAGCCTGCCAGTCCTCACTTAGGACTGGCTGCTAAGCCTGTTTGACAGCACAGAGAAATAAAGATCCTTTTTCTGTAGTTTGTGTTCCTCTGAGGGCTGTGTTGAGTTTTGATGCTCCATCTTAAATACTTGTGTCATTTCACCTAAGTAGCACTTGTGACAGTTGTCTTATCTCTGAGCTAACAGCCACCACCCTGCTGGCTGTTCTCTGTCACCCCAGTCTTGTTTTCCTTCTGTCCCAGGAGTTCTTCAGTGTTGCATGGACAACCCTCACAATGGTAATCAGCGACAGTAGGAAGAAAGCTCACAACATCTTGGCAGCTGCTGGGAGGAGAGGGATTGTCAAACTGATCCACGTGGCAGCAGACTTCTGCTATGGAGAGATAAAGGCTCACAAAAAGCCCATTGCTACAGTCTGCTTCAGCCCAACCCAAGAGACCCATCTCTTCAGTAAGTCTGCTTCAGAATCCCTGGTTTTAGCTCTGATGTGAAAAAGTCAGGGCTTCCTTAACAAGAGGAATTGTCACCAGGGCAAGCAGGGACACACGAACAAAAGGCAGGGACAGGCATTAGGGAGAGAGCATTGTTAGCAGCAATCTCCAGCAGGAACAGCTTGTTTCAGCCAGAGCCTGGCTCTTCAGCTGAGGTGCAGCAGCTCCTGTTTCTCCCTCCGTGGCTCTCAGGGTGGCTGTCACACACACATTAGCCACAAACAAGCCCAGTAGTGGATCTGTTCCACAGGGATGAGTAAGAAGAATGACAGGCAGAGCAGGCAGTTGGGAGCCAGGCAGTGGCAGGGCTCTCCTCCAGCACAGCAGCTTATTATGGGCTGTTGGGTTTCATTTTTTCCAACAATGTGCTTAATTGATTTTTTTTTAGTTCTATGCCTCATCAGAGATTTCTATTCAGGTCCTGATGTCAAGGAGAGCTTTGCCACACACAGTAGGCTGTAGCTCATGGACTGGTAATGAACCATCATGTTACAAATTGCAACTGCATTGTCAGGCTGGACAGTGAGCTGGTGCAGAGCCATTCAGGCCACACCTGCACCCCACAGCACATTGTTTCTCTTGCCTGTAATTACCTACATCCTGGAGTGGTTAGAGTGCTACATGAACCATTAAAAGTGGAATTTTTTTTAGAATAGGGGGTACTGTTCAAGAAGAAGCTCAAGAGTGCTAAAAGCAGGAGCAGAGGAAAGGTAAGGAAGTTGGTGGAAGAGATAAAGAGGTCGGTAGAAGGGATAAGAAGGATGGTAGAAGGGCTAAGGAGGTTGGTAGGACATCCATATAATGGTGTGGACAGGAAGGCTCATTATACTGCATAGAAAAATTTAGAGTAATAAAGGGAGAGACTTTGCATCCTTTTTTGGGGAGAGGACACCAACAAACTGAGTTTGAGGGCTGCCATCTGCTGAAGGTCCAGGTTACTCTGAGTAATCTATCAGAACTGTTTCTGCTGTCAGTACATCAGCTTGGTGACGTTTCTCACCCTTTGCCAATGCCTAACTTTCCCAGTGGGAGCTGTTGTGGATGTGAACACAGTAAGCCATGGATATGTGGAATAAAGTGATGTCTGCCTGAGTGCAGAGATTGGAGCTCATATCTTAGATTCCACTAGAAGGCCTGACCAGAAACAAGCTCAGAGGGCTAACAACTAATGACCTTGTGAAGCCACAACCCAGTAATGGACACCAGGAAACAAACTTTGTTTTATCTGCCCCTCTTAGAGCACAGGATAAGAACACAAAGTACTGACTGTGCATGTGTGACAATGTCTGGGATGTGCTGGGCCAGGAGCCTCGGGGGCTGCTGCTGTGCTTTAATGAGCTCTCTGGTGCCACAGCCTTAGAGGGTGACTGTGACTGTGACTCAGGCAGAGTTGCCAGCTAGCAGGAGAAGAGCCAGATGAGCAGCGGTGTCACTACCTGCTTCTCTTCTGTGTCCCACAGCTGCATCCTATGACAAGCGAATTGCACTCTGGGATATTGGGATTCCAGACTGTGACTACAATTTCAAAGCAAGGTAAAGGTTCAAAAACCAGACGTGGCCAGTCCAGGAGCCTGTAACTATCACGTTGCAGCACCACTTAACTGCTTGTTCTCTGCTTTTTTTTAGCCAGCTGCTGGTGCTGGAAGCAGCCTCTATCCCCCTACGGCTTGCCCTGGTCCCCACCTGCCCAGAGCAGTACCTGCTGGCAGGCTGTGAAGATGGCTGCTTTGCCTGGAACATAAAACTGGATAAGGGACAAAAAAGCAGGTGAGAATCACAAGCTGGGGGCATGCATTTGCTTTCCATAACAAGAATGGATAGTCCTAGCAAAGGGTTGATTTCTAACTGAGGAGGTTTGAGCAAAAGCAGCATGTCCTACCAAACTTAAAACATTCTCCCCTTCCCACAGTGGCCAGAAAAAATAGGAGAATGATTCTCAGGGAATGTTCAGAGCTTGTATTAAAGCTCTGGTCTACAGGTGTTGCAGGCTGCTTTGCAGGAAGGCTGGCAGGAATGTAATCCAATACCCCAAAACTTAAGGGTGTGTCATCTCCAGGTAGTGTAACGGAGTGTGAATTTTTGGATCGATTTCCAGTCTCACAGCAAAGCCTTCCCTGCTCCTGCTACGTGAGGTAACCCAGGAGACTGGCACTCTGTGGGAGCTCAGGAAAAAATTACAAGGAAAAAACAAGTAAAGTCATGCCCTACTGACAAATACTAATCCTGATCCCTGCACAAGAGATGGAGTGAAACAGCAAACTCTTGAGCAAATTGGCATTTTAATACACCCAGTTGACCAAAAGTGTAAATTCAAGTGGGAATTCACCTGAGCATGGGAAGAGACTCACTAACACATAGTTTTCCTTCTGGGCTCTGCACTGGGCTGTCCTTTCACTGCTGGCTGCTCAGGACTTGCCTCATTTCACCCTTCCCCCTACTCTAGGCCTTTTGAAGCCATATTCCAGTTTCCTGATGATGAAAGCATGACAACATCGCACAGGGTTGACGGTTTGGCTTTTCTCAATGATGATGTTGTTGGTGAGTATAAACACAACAACCCAATCCTAAAAACAGTGGGGCACCTCAGCATGTGCAGGGTGAAGCCAACACGACAAGGAGAGGGGCTGAATGAGTGTGACAACCTCTTCTTTAGCTTTGTGGGGGCTACACAGGATGGAGTTGTCTCCCAGAGTCACTTGTCTTTCTCAAAATTGTGGTCAACAGTGCAAACCCATGTCTGGACAGGACTGGAAATCAGATGGATCCATCCTCAAGAGCACACTTGGCCAAGTAACACCAGTGTGGAAGGGAGGAGAGTTCCTTTCTAGTCAAGGGCTGATGGCAGGAGTATTTTTTTTCAGGGGAGCTGGGGTTTCCACATAATGGGCTGGGTCTTTCTGAATAGCTTATGCTTGTTCTGCAGCTCAGGAATATAAGCATAGCACTGAAAATCTCTCTGCAATCTCCAATTATCCTGAAATAAGGTAAAGCAGGTGGGAACAGTTGCTGCTGGACCAGATCCCACATCTTAAAAGCCACATTCTGGATGGGCCACCTTTGTCTCACTGTATTTTTCTTCTCAGCAGCTGACACAGCCTCTCCCTCCCTTTCTTCCCTAGTTTCCAAGAGCTCCAAACCAGGATGCATATACTTGTGGAGCTGGAGCAGGTCTTTTGACACCAAGGGAAAAGGATGCCAGCGGACAATGTCTGCAGTTATTCTGGCTGAGCTGGAGTGGTCCACAACAGACATGTCCTACCTGACACTCAGCACCTGCCCAGGTAGGCAGCACTCATCCACAGGATTTTCCCAGTTCTCCATGGCTCCACTGACCCACCAGAACACCCCAGAGCTGGAGGCAGAGGCCTGGATTTCAGAGCTCTGCTCTCCCCTCTGCAGTGCAGCTCCAGCACTGCGCAGCCTCAGCCCAGCACCAGCTGGATGGAAATAACACAAGTAATAAATAATTACAGCTGCACCATCTGCCCTACAAGGGGGAACAGCCAAGGCTGGGGGGTCTTTCTTGCACAGGTTTTCAAAGCACAAAGCTCAGGGCTGGGGCGTGTGGAGCCACTGTGATGCTGAGTGCATCTGTGGGCAGCAATGGCACACACTGGGCAGCTGGTTTTGGAGACTGACAAGGAACAGACACACCTGATCTGACCAGCACTTCCCAAATCCAGTTTTAAAAAAGTCAGGAGAAATTCCAAAGCATTTGGCACTAGTTCTTCTACACAAAAGATAGCTGGTATATCTTCAAATTAGTTCTTCACAGCAAGGTATATCCATATTTTTGTGCTGGAAAGGGAATTTTGCTGAAATATGGCACCCTCCATTAGGATCCTGCAGCATTGCCTGGAGCTCTGCTCCACAGCAGAACAGACTTCCAGTTCCACACTCATTTTCCTGCTTTTTCTTCTGCTCTCACAGCAAAAGCCTACGTGTTCTGTGGGGATGAGAAGGGCAGTGTGTGGATGTACAACCTCTCCAGCTACACCACAGCCTGGGGCTCTCCAAAGGGCAAGCGCTCGGAGCGGAGGATCTCTCCCACACAGGTAGGGCTCAGCTCCCCTTTGGGGCCTCCCTTCCACCCCCAGGCAGCTGATCCCAGACTCCTGAGCAGGTTTATCCCAGAATATGCTTTGTGTTTTCACACCAGACACTCACAAGCAATTAACAGCAATCTCCAGAGTGTGGCCAAGGCCATTCACAGGGATAGGAATGAGGAGCTGCAAAGCCAGTTTTCATCTCCTGCAGCTCTTCCTAAAAGGGCCCTAAAGAACTGGTGGTTAAACTGGGGAGTCCAACAGCACAGGTACCACATCCCTGAGGGAGGGGAGGGAAGCCAGAGTCAAGAGTCTATGTTCCCAGGGAGCAAAGGGCTTACTGCTTCCCTATGCTCACTCCCCCATTTTCTGCCCACTATTTCCCTCTGGAGACAGTTCTCTTTGGGACAGTCACTGTTCCCTTGCCTGTCCTTCTGAAAGGACAGTCACACACACTCTCAAAGGCTCTCATCCACTGCTCTGGAGCTACATCAGACATAGCTATGAAGTGGCCCAGTGTTCCATTATTTATTCAGTGAAAGGCTTGTGCAGTCATTGGAAGAGGCTGCAAAGGGAGGTGATGGAGTCCCCATCCCTAGAGGTGGCACTCAGCACTCCAGTCTGGTTGACAAGGTGGTGCTCAGAGGTTGGACTTGATGCTCTGGGAGGTCTTTTCCAGCCTCTGTGATTCTGTGATTCCACAGGATCTTTGGAAGAGCACTGCCAAATCACCAATCAGTTCCTCTGGGCCTGCCAGGCAGCTGCTTTCACTTGTCCCTCCCTGCTCAAGCCACTCTGCACCAAACCATGGCCCTTCAGGAGTATCACAAAGCTCCACCAGCCCCTCAGAAAAGGGAGCAGCCTCTAACTCAGGTTCCTCAGGGCTTCCCATGGATCCATCACCCCCTCAGACTCATCACCAGCCACTCTGTTCTCCCCACAGATCCTCAAGTGGCCGGAGCTCCGGGTGAACGGGGAGCAGCCTCCCGAAATCCTGGTGAACAACGTGGTAGCAGACCCTGCCTTCACCTACCTTGTTGTCCTGACCAGTGTCAACATCACAGCAATCTGGAAGAAGTCATAGTCCCCTGTGCCACAGTTTCACCCCCGTGCTTTGACCTAGTGCAGTATTAGTGACTGTTTACCCATGTGCCCATGAACGTTTTCTAGACCAGCTTTATGTGCAAGATTGAAGGAAAAGACAAAAAAAAAAAAGGTAAGAGTTTGTTAAACTCATCAAGTCATTGTAAACATCCGGTTTCTTTTACTGTAAGTTTTCACAATTTGTGCATTTGTTTTATAGAGATGACACTTAATAAAACAAAATACTGGTTCAGTTGGCAGTGCCTGGACTTTTTGGCAGGAAAAGCAGAGTTCATCTACAGCTGTCACTAGAATTGTACCCACAATAACCTCCCCATCAGCCCAGGACAAATATTTTCCTTCAGGCACCAATTAGAAAACTAAAAATCACTTTAATGACTTATCCACCAAATCCAACAAGACATTTATCCTCTTGGCAAAGTGCCTGCCTGCTATTAAAAACAAACTCCAAATATTGCTGCTGCTGCTGTCAAAAGTTAAACAGAAGTGGGTCAAGGGGGAAATATTTGCCATGAATGGGAGGTTTAAATATTTCATCCAACTAACAGATACATCATTCTGCCTCAGAAGTAACAGTTCTGCTCCAGAGGGAGTATTTTACTCGATTCCTTCTTGTTTGTCCTTAATAGCAACCTGTAAAACAAAAGTAAAAATACGCATGCTAAGACAAGAGCTGCTAATGAAGTAGAGATTTAAACATTCCTGACTCTTCTATGAAACACAAGAACCACCCTGAACCAGCAGTGGAAACCTCTACACCACCAGAACAATGAAACTGGAATTAAAATCAAAACTTATTTACAAATTGGCACCCTGGTGCCTTTTCCCAGCACATCAGAGGGAGTATCTTAGTGTCATAGTCTCCCTGGTTTTGTCTGAGCTACATTTTGGTCAGATTAAATCTCAAAAAATCAGGGGCTAAATAAATAAAATTGCATAACTGAGCAGATGCAGTGGGAAGTGAAAATACTGGCCCAGAGTTTTGGTAGAAGTAAGGAAACAGAAGAAAACACAGCTGGAAGACCAGAGAGTTGTTTTCTACAGGACAGGAGCTGGACAACACAATGTTCAGCTTGAATTAATTTACAAGCCTAAAACCCAGCAGCTTTAAGACACACCACCCCATCCCTTTGACTAATAGGCCCGAATAGTTTTAAGGAAAAGATAAACTTACCCTGAACCTCTCCTCCAGCAGGGAGAGTTCACTGATGAGATCCGTGATTGCATTGGTGAAAGCTTCCTGGGGGCTGTAATCAGGGGTGGTTTGCACACGGATGATAATTTTGTGTTCCAGAGGGTGTGGCACCTTATATCCCGCAAACAGCACCTGCGGGTCTTTGAGCAGCTGCCTAGAACGGGGAGAAAAAAAACCCAAAACGCCAGTGAAATGAGGGGAAAAAAGCCCCAAACCTCCCCCCAGATCTACTCCCCGCTTGAACTTACGACTTGATGATGTTGCCCAGCGTGTGGTCCTCCTTGTTGATGGTGAACAAGCAGGCGTTGGGCACCTTGGTGTCCTTGTTGATGGTGATCCTGGGAGGATACAAGGGATACAGGGATACGGTTATCGATCCCTGCGGGCCAGGGAGCCGCGGGGGAGTGCGGGAAAGGCCCGGGCTCCCTCCCCAGCCCCCCGCGGTCTGACTGGGGTGTAATTAGTCGCCCCCCGGCTGTCTCCTCACTTTTTCTCGCCCTCGAAGAGCAGGAAGGACTCGAAGGCCGGAGGCGCGTTCATCCCGCCGTTGCTATGGCGGCCGCCGCTTCACTTCCGCCGAAGTCACTTCCGCACGCTCATCTTTGGTACCTGTTTCTACAGCGCCCCCAGGCGGGCGGGAGGACTCGGCAAAGGCACCGGTGGCACCAGTTACCGCAGGTGACAGGGGACGGACGGCAGCAACGGCAGGGGTGGCTGCGTCATCAGAGCCACCTCTAGGCTCATCGGTGATGGCAGGAGGAGAACACACACCAGCGACACCAATTGTGGTGTCCCCACTGGAGCCACCACCGCGCTGACCACCAGAAATGACACCAGCAGGGCCATGGGTGATGGCACCAGTGCCACCAGCAGCATCAGCAGTGCCAGGAGCAGAGACCCCAGGGATGCCACCACTCCAGCAGAATCAGCAGTGATGGCACCAGTGCAGTAGCCACCAGTAGAGCCACCAGCAGTGTTTTCACCAGGCCACCAACAGACCCTCCAGTGATGCCATCACCCATCGGGTCACCAGAAACGGCAGCAGCAGGGACATCAGCGATGGCAGCAGTGCCACCATCAGTAGCACCACCAGTGCCACCAGCAGGGCTCTGGCCAGTCCCCCACCCAGTGCCTGTCCCCATCCCCAGCAGACAGACAGGACAGTGCTGCAGGGTACAAAGTGCCTTTATTGCCACCACCGTGGTCCCCGAGGCGGGAGGACCCCGACCCCCCGCGGGGGGACACTGGGTGTCTCACGTCTGCAGCTGCAGCAGGGCGGGGCTCGGCGGCTCCGGGGGCTGTGCCTGGCGGTGACAACTCTCCAGGTCCCCCAGCACCCCGAAGAGCCGCCTCAGCCCCTCGGGCAGGGGGGCGTCTGCGGGAGAGAGGAGGGACAGTGACAGTGAGACCCCCTGGGGAGCATCCCCACACCACCACCGCCTGCCCTGACCCCTGGGGACATCTCCCCACCAGAACATCCCCCGAGGGCTCCCAAAACCTCCAGCCTACCTTCCCCGCGGGGGCCATTCTGGGCTTCCTCAGGCTCCAGCAGCTCCCAGTACTTTTCCCTGGGGAGAGGGCGAGGAGAGGAACAGGCCCTTGGCGGGAGGATAAGGGGGTGCAGCTGAGGTGCAGGGGGGTCTCCCGGCGGCAGGGACTCACCTGAGGGTCCCCCGGAGGCCCTGGAGGTGGTGGAAGAGGCGCTGAGCCTCCACCGTGGGGTCCAGAGGGTCACTCCAGTCCTGCAGGGTCACACCGTGCCGGGTCCTGTCACATCCCAACCCTGCGGGACAGCACGGTCACCATCCGGGGGACCCCCGAGCACCCCTGGGAGGCTCCGGGGCCACCTCCCCGTACCTGTCCTGTCCCGCTGGTGGCAGCAGCTCCACTTGTCGCCGCGGAACACGCCGGGGTGGTAGGAGCGGAGCACGCGGGGGTTGTTGCCGCACACCTTGCGCAGGGCTGACAGCCACTGGTTGAGCTCGTTGACACACTGCGGGGTTGGGGACAGTCAGAGGGACGCCCGGGGCTGTGACACCGCCAGGGCTGTGACACCGCCAGGGCTGTCCCCGCCGTCCCCGCCCCACCTTGCACTGCAGGTAGGCTGTCTCCTGCTGCCCGCCCGGGTCCATGTAGACCACCTGCATGACGTGCGAGTTCCCGAAGCTCTTCTCCTCCACCTTCTCGGCCGCCAGGATGTCGCCCAGAGCGATGGCACCCATACGCTGCCGGAGGGGACAACACACTTAGGGCCTCAGTGCCACCCCGCTGCCACCCCCCGCCCCTCCAGCACCTCCTACCTCCGCGCTGGGGCTCTTGCCGAAGCTGAGGGACTCCGCGGTGAGGCAGAAGTGCAGTTTCTTGCCAGCAGCAGCGGCCAGCAGCGGCCCCTTGCCCCGCGCCTTGTGTACAAGGAGCAGCCCTTCCTTCACCACGGCCGGGGGAGTCCCCAGCGGCTTCCCCTCGCCCTCCTCCTCGCCGCTGTCCCGCTCCGTGCCCACCAGGCGGGCGATGAAGTCCCTCATGCGGGCGGTGCCCTGCTGCAGGGCGGGCAGCAGAGGGGACAGCCAGCTTTCCTTGGCGCGCCCTGCCGCTGGCTCCATGTTCCCCACCAGCTGGATGGCCTGCAGACCCCGGGGGTGGCAGTGTCACCCCCAGAACACCCAGCTGTCCCCCGGAAGAAACAGCCGGGCGCCTCAACCCCCCCCCCCCCGCGGTGTCCCCTGTCCCACCTTGGCCAGCAGCAGCAGCGTGCGGCTTGTCCTCGCGTCCGCGTGGCTGTCGCGCAGCTGGAACAGCTTGGGGGTCATGACGGCCGGCGAGAAGAAGCGCAGGCAGAGGAAGCTGGTGACAGCCACAAATTTGGCGTGCTGTGACCACCGAGGGGGTGGGGAAGACACGTGAGGGTCTCTCCCAGCGTGGGACAGCCCCACACAGGGCGAGGCACCAGTGTCCAGGGCTGCTGTTTGCCCCGCTCGCTGCCCCTCTGGCCAAGAGAGGACCCCACTGACCACAGCTGGGGACCGTACCCAGTGAGCCCTGTCCCCTGGGGGTGTCCCTGCTTGACCCCACGCCACCCTCCTGCCACAGCCCGACCTGGTGCTGCGGGAAGCGCTCCCCGACGCGCTGGAAGAGCTGGCGGAAGGCGGCGCGGATGACAGGGGGACACGCCGGCGCCGACCTGACGATGGCGTCCAGGAGCTCGCCCAGGTAGGACTGGAGGTGCTGGCGGCCCTGCTCGATCACCTCGCCCTCCGTCTGCACCCGGTGCAGCCCCGAGCACCTGCGGGCACCGCCACTGTCACCCGCAGTGCTGGGGACACCCCCGCCCTGCCGCCCCACGAGCCCCTTACCCAACGTCTTTGATCTCCACCTTGCCTGGGTCCAGCTCCACGTATTTCTTCTCCTCGAACACGCGGGCGATGGTGGGTCCCAGGACAGAGTGCAGGTATGGCATCCCTGTCACCTGCCGAGGGACCACACAGGGGACAGTGATGGGTCACAGGTTTGGCACCCGACACCCTCAGGGTCACCCAGGGGATTTTCTCCAGACTCCCAGCCCCGGGGGAAGGCACAGCCACAGCAGCATTCTCAGTCCTTCCCCCGGGAAGAGCAGGTTTTGGGTGTTGTGGCACCTTGAGGAAGGACTCCATTGACTTCGAGGCCAGGGAGTTGCTCCGGAACAAAGTGTTTGGCTCACCTGCAAAACAGGAGAGGGTCCATGGCCTGAGGATGGACACAGGTCACCCACAGGGCAGCTGCAGTCATGGGGGGCATTCCAGAGGCTGTGCCTTTCCCCCCTGGCCCTTTCCATGGGGGTTATGGGGATTTCCTGACCTCAAAGCCCCTTGCTCCTCCACCAGCCTCAGCCCAGGAATTGCTGGGATGAACCCCACAGATTCCACAGTGTGATGGCTGAACCTCAACCATCACTCCCAAAAAATCCCCACACAAGGCCCTAGAGGTTTTCCAGCCCCAGGAGATAATTGGAAGCCTCCAGCTCTGCTCCCCACTCCAGCCTTACAGGGCTTGGCGAGCTCCAGCTCGAAGAGCAGGTCCAGGAACTCCTTGACCATCCCTTGGCCCAGGAAGAGTTTGACCAAGTTGACAGCAACCTCCTGCCGGCACTCAGCCGTGGTGGTTTCATCCAGGAGGGTGACCAGGTGCACTTGGCCATCCTGGAGGAAAGAAGCACCATGGTGTAACAGCCCAAGGCACAGAGCTGGGAAATGTGGGTGCTCTGGCAGGGCTGGGCATGGACACCTCACCTGGCGCCCTGACTTCACCTCCTGGCACAGCAGCTGGACCAGGGGCTGGTAGCAGTGGGAGGGAAGAACTGTCTCATCCCTCAGCTTCACCTGCAGCTGCAGTGAGCCAAGGCTGCCTCGGCGCCTGCAGGAGCACGGGGTGGGTGAATGGATGGAAGGGTTGACAGAAGGGTGGAGGGATGGAGGGATAAGTACTTCACCAAGCAGAATGTCACCCGATACCCTAGGTTGCCCCTCCAAAGCAATGATGCTCCCCAGGAAAATCCCCCTCCCCAATGCCCCAGAGGGCACTGGGACCAACCCCCAGCACACCCCAACAGCCTGTGCAAAACTCACCCATCCTCTATTGGCTTGGACTTGTCCGGCCACAGCCTGAACCAGCCCTCCTCCTGCCCAGCTGCTTCCAGCCCCTGGATGCTGAACACCACCTGGGAGGGGAAGGCAGGAGAGGGCTGGGTGTGCAGCCTGGCAGGATCCCAGCAGCAGTGACAGGGTTTGGGGGCTCACCTTGCCCAGGAAGTCGTTCCTGCCTACGAGGTCCCAGTCCCACACCTCCACACAGAGCTTCTCCCCAGCAGGCTCAGCCAGCTCGAACTCAAAGGTCTCATTCCAGCGTGGGTAACAGGACTTCTTGACCACCTGCAAAGGCAACAGCTCTGTCCCCCCTCTCTGGGTGGATCTGTCCCTCAGGGACACCAAGCTGGGGGTGCTGGGGGACAGGGATGGCTCTGGGCTTCCCCATGGGTTGATTCCACCTGCAATGGGAATCACTGAAGTGGCACTCACGGTGCTCTCCTGTGTCTTCCCGTTGTAGCGCAGGCGGACAAAGGGGTCAGAGGCACCATTCCGGTCCTTCCTGGCCAAATCCCTGTGGAGAAGAGGGAGAATTCCCCAGCAAGCTCCCAAA
Source organism: Lichenostomus cassidix (assembly GCF_008360975.1). NCBI lineage: Eukaryota > Metazoa > Chordata > Aves > Passeriformes > Meliphagidae > Lichenostomus > Lichenostomus cassidix. The sequence continues at coordinate 4,847,707 of NC_139499.1, forward strand.
ATACCTGTGGGCACCCATGGCACCCACTGCCCTCCTCGGCTGCCCTGAATCTCAAGATGCATGTCCCAAAGACCCCTGTCAGCTGCTGGGATGCTCTGCACCCAAAGGGCCAGATCCACCAGGGAAACTGAGTCACAGAGCAGCCTGGACTCATGCCCTGTGTCCCAGCTGCACACACAGCCCATCACCCTCATGGCCCCTCTCACCTGGCCTCCAGCACGGAGCAGCGCAGCCGCCGGCTGCCCTGGCTGCCCAGCACCTCCACCCGCAAGTGGATCTCCCCCTGCACCTCCTCATCAGGGTCCACCTCGCTGAGGCTCACCCAGCCACTGTATCCTGTGGGAAAAGGGGACACCCCCATGGAGGAGTGATCAGGAGAGTCCTTAGGAGCAGCTCAGCCAAGGGGTGGGAGATGAATCCCTGCTGGGATCTCCATCCACCTGTTTCCTACCCTTGGGGTGCTCTGCCAGCATGTCCCGGGTGATGCAGACCTTCCCAATGACATCATCACGGCTGGAAAACAAAAGTGGGAAGAAGGACATGGCATGGGATTGGTGCCCAGGTGGGACAGCTCCCTCTTTGAGGGGTCCTGGGCTGGGCCACCATAGTGTGCCTGTCCCCATGGAGCACATCAGCCACCCTCTGCTGCCAGCTGGACAATAACCTCAGGAATTAACTCCACCCAAAGCCCAGGGCAGTGTGGCCAGGTGGGGATTCTCTGATGTCTGCACCGTGCAGGGAACCAAAGCCACCAACAGAGTCCCCAAGCTGAGCCCCCACCATACCTGAGAGCATCCTCATCCATGACGTAGATGGAGATGCTGTGGAAGCTGGGCTGGAGCTGCACCTCATATTCCTCCCCCCAGAATGGGGACAGTGTCTTCCACACCGTGGCAGTCCTGTGGGGCAGGTGGCACTGGTGACACGGGCAGGACTCCCTCTCTGGGGTACTCCCCAGCCCTGGAACGTTCCCAGCTTTGGGGGACATGTGGCTGGGGACAGCACCCATCGTTTTGGACCCTCAGCTGGGGCAGGGATGAGTCTCTGTCCCTGTCCTTGTCCTGTCTTGTGGCTCTGGGCTGGCAGGACACAGGTGTGGCTTACATGAGCTGTTAGACTCCTCTGTGCCCGGAGGAGCATCTCAGCCCAAAGCAGGGAATGATAATGAATGATAAATAATAATAAATAATGATCATAGCAATCATAATAATAATGTGCCTGCAGCAGGGTAGATGGAAAAACCTGCCAGGAGCAAGGGTTTGGGGCTCCAGCAGGTTTGGGGACCAGCCAGGGACCTGGGCCACTCACCTGATGATGGCCTCATCGTCGATCTTCACGATGCAGTAGGGGTCACTGCTCCCCGTGCTGGAAGGACAAGGGACAGCTCTGTCAGTGCCACCAGCCACAGCCCTGGCCACTGCCCAACCCACAGGGCTCTCATGGCCATGGGTGACCAAAGCCATCAGCCCTGCCAACCCTCATTCTGTAGAATGGAGACCTTGTAGAGACAAAGCCCTGAGGGAAAAGCTGGAGTACGGAGGCTGCCAAAGGTTTCCAAGGATGGATTTGGCCACAGCTTCCAGCACAGGGTGACCCCAGCTCAGGTCCCAGACCGGGGACACACCCCCATGACCGTGTCCGGCCACTGTGTCCTGCTGGCAGCCAGAAGTGGCTTTTCCCCTTCCACACAGGAAGGCAAGGAGCAAACAACACCCACCCTTTCCCCGAAACAGCTTCAGGCACCTGCAGCCCAATTTCACACCCCAGGAGAGAGGCCACAGCAGCTCCTCCAGCCCCAGAGTGTCCCCAGACCCCCAACACTGCTGTGGGGATGGGGACACCCCTAGGGACACTCTCAGGGATGCAGAGGGGGTGCAGAGCAGCCACCACCATGCTTTGACCATGCTTCCTCCCTGAGGACAACCCGAGCCATCCTTGCCAAAAAATAATGACCGTTTTACAGCTTATTGCCCTGGTTCATCAGAAGCAGGGTCAGGGCTGGGGGATCCAGGCAGGGACAGAGGAGCCACGACCTGGGAGCTGGCCAAGGTTGTGGAAAGGTTGTGGCTCCCATCCCACTGGAGCAGAGCAGCCTGCTGGAGCACGGATAACTCATTAACACCAATGCCAGGGGCACTGCCAGCCAACAAAAATGTCCTGGGAAAAAAGGGGGTCCACAGATGGGACCCCCAGACATGGAGTGATGTCCACATCCCAAATCTAGGGGGGCTGAGAGCCAGCTGCTGGGGGGTTTAAATGATTTTGGGGGCGACTGAAAGAGTTTGGGGGGATCCAAATGGTTTTTGGAGGGACTGAAGGGGTTTTGAGGGGACTGAAAGGGGCTTTGGAGGATTCAAAAGGGTTTGGGAGGGACTGAAAGGGTTTTGGGGGGACTGAAAGGGTTCTGGGTGGGGGGTCAAAAGGTGGTTGGGGGGAACTACAGGGTTTTGTGGGCACTGAAGGGGTTTTGGGGGGCTCCCTGCCCTGCTAAACAGGGCTGCAGGGGTTTCTCTGGGCTGTGCATCGCGGGTACCACAACAACATCCCCGTTCCCAGGCACTGCCATCCCTTCAGCCCCGCGGCTCCGGCACTGCAGCAGGTTGCCAAGAGCCGCCGCCGCTCCCAGTGCCACGCCAGCCACCCTCCGGAGAGGGCTTTCAGCAGAGCCGCGGGTGCAGTGCCATTAGGGGAGCCCCTCGGTGACATTTCCTGCCTTGTGCAAACCATCATTGCTGCCGGGAGCAGGCAGGCGGAAAGGGAACATCTGCCCGCTCCAGCTGCGCCCGGCAACGCGGGGCTGGCGGCTGCACACCCTGTCCCCAGCGCGGCGACATCCGCGTCCCCTGGCGGCTGCACACCCTGTCCCCAGCGCGGCGACATCCGCGTCCCCTGGCGGCTGCACACCCTGTCCCCAGCGCGGCGACATCCGCGTCCCCTGGCGGCTGCACACCCTGTCCCCAGCGCGGCGACATCCCCGTCCCCTGGCTCCGCTCAGGCGTCCCGTTTTTCAGGGATTCGAGCGCAGGATGGGCAGGATCCATCCTCGGCGGCTGTGGGAGGTGCCCGAGGCAGAGCACAGCTTTGGGATGGATCTCTGCTCCGGAGGGACATGCTGGGTGACACTGGCAGCACAGCATCGCTGTCCCGGGATGTCGCGATGGGATTTGTGGCGCTGCGGGCTCGGGGGGTGAGGGGAATCCTCCGGCTGGGCACCCACAGGGGGTGCGGGGAGGGAGCTGGAAAGGGGAAGGCTGGGCTTTGGAAAGAGGAAATGAGAGCAGGCAGGGCTGGGGGAAGGGAGAAGGAACCCGCGGCCACCCCGAGGAGGGCTGGAATTAAAAATTAACTGGTGTGGGCAGCAGTGGTGCTCTGCCCTAGGGGGTGGGGATGAAAGAAATAAAAATTTAAAATTAAAAAATGCAATAGAAAATGGAATTTTTTAAAAAAGAGAGAAAAAATAGACTAAAAAAATAAAGAAAATAGAGAGAAAAATAGAATAAAAAATAAAAGAGAAAATAGAATAACAAAGAAAATGGAAAATGGAATAAATGATAAAATAAAGATAGAATAAAAAAGAAAAATCGGATAAT